>NC_049255.1:25708408-26030665 GCF_011100685.1 Canis lupus familiaris
CATTGATGGTGGCAGTAGCATGACACTAAATATGCAAAACAAAATGTAAAAATATAAGTTGCTGGAACATCCCCAAGTCTCTAGTTTGTCAAGCAGGTAAAATATCCAATATATAATTTTTTAAAACTTTATTTTAGTTGTTTGGAGCTGGTATATCTAGCTAAGGTTGTTCTATTTCTCATAATCATCACTTTGCTGGGACCTCTTTCAGTAGATTCACCCTTACATCTTTTGGTTGTCATAGCCCCATGAAAGCAAAGTGACTCTGCTCTGCCTTGATCAGTCTACCAGACCCACTGGGTTCATACATACTCTCAGGGAGTTCCAAATAGGAAGGCTTGATTTTAACTACTCTCTGATGAGTAGACCTGAAGTTTATGGAGGGGATATAAGGATGATCCTTGGCCCACCTGGGCTAAGGCTGTCATAAAGAGATAAGCTTTCCCTAATAACCAATGAGTCCATTTGGAACTTCAGGGGTAAAAGCCTTCAGTCCAAGTCAAATGTTCCCAATGAGGTGTCTCCATAGTTGATTCTCTGGGACCCTAATTCCTATCAGATATCTCCAGCTTGCTGAACTCAGCCCTCTTTCTCTGGGCTTGGTCTGTCACTGTTGCTGCCTAGACCATTCTCTGTCTTCTTGAATTTGATCAGCTGCCTGTCTTGTCCCAACTACTAGCCCTCTACTGTCCTCTAACACAGCCTCAATTGGAGACCAGTCTGCCCTTGTCTAACTCCTGGGTCTTTCTTGCTGCTCTGCCTCATGTCTATCATCACTGCAATTATTGCCCATAGTAGCTGTCTTCCCCATGCATGTGCTACATGGGAAGCCAGCAACCTGAGCTGGGTGAGTCCCTGTGCTGAGCTGAGAATGATGCTCTTGCATGCTTTTTCTCTCTTTTGGCTAATGGTTGATATAGTAGTTCTGAGAATATTTCTGCTCTAAAATATATTAGAAAGTTATGTTTCAGTATGAGCTCTCAAAATCATCATTTTAATAAGAGCTGCTGCACTTGTTGTTATGTGACAGACACCTTGCTAATGCTTTCTGTGGATTATTTCATTTAATCTTCTCACTGACCATATAAAGGAGGTATATTATTATCTCCATTGTACAGATGATGAAAATGAGACCTAAAGAAATAACTGACTTGCCTTGAGTTACTCATTGGGCTGGAGCTGTCATGCTACACTATTCTTCTATATTATACCACTTGAAAATAAGCCTTCATTTAGACATAGTCAAGCAGAGGAAGAAATAACCTGTGTATCAATCCATTTCTGAGATTGTTCCACAATTTAGTATGTATCAACAGTGAATGAAATAATCGAGAAAAGAATCCTCATTTGGTTTTATAAATTGCTGCATTCAGTGCTCTTTGATTAAAACCTCAAACCTCAGCTGCTCAGTGCCAAATTAAACAGCAACAGGAGGGAAGATTTATATGAAGTTATGTTATTAATTTGCATATTAAATATCCTCATATCACAATGTATCATGAGATAACAGAAAAATTTATTTTAAAAATAGCAATTTTGAGTACAAGTTATTTTGAAATGGAGCTTGTGGTTATCAAAGTGAGAAAAAACTTTTTATCATAAAAGCATTAGTTATTGAGTGGAGTACAATAGTGTAAATGATTTGTGTATTCTTTATTAATCAATTTCATATGACTAAGTGCTTATTCTTTTAGTTCTCAGCTCTGAAAAATCTGTATTTGTCTAATAGAATATCATGGACAGAATTCTAAATGATTTGGTAACCCTTTCACAAATCATTAGCATATGTCTCAGATAAATTCAGAAAATCTTTGTATTGTTTGGAGACATTTTCAATCCCATTTGGTTCTAATTGGTTCTGTCTGCCTGAACCTGCCTTCCTGGCTTATTCCCATGGGTTCCCATGTTATGGTATGGCCTGTAGGGGGCTCTGTGGCTCATGAAATGAGGCCTTGGCTTAGTGAGAGGCTGTGACTTAGTAGCAGCTCTGCCACTATTTTTCTGAGTTTGAGATGTACCACTTGAGAGATCATTCTTCATCTGCAAACTGGACACCCACCTTAGAGATGGATTTGTATCTCTATGAATATTAAATGGCACTACATATGTAAGACATAGCACAGTGTGGGACCCAGAAGGCTCTCAATAAATGTTAGTGGATTCTGTATCTGCTCTTGGAAACACTCCATGTGTTCAAAACTCTGCAAAACTTGTGAAGAGAGAAGTGGAATTTTTAACTCTATTCACATTGAAGGGCACATTGCTTGCTTCTTATATATATATACAGATATATATGTATGTTCTGAAATTGGACCTGTACATTACAAAAGTAATACATCAAGCATTTGTTTTTCTTTTTTTTTTTTTCTTTTTTTTTTTTTTTTTTTTTTTGCGTCTCAATGAGTAGGCCTCTTCTGAGAGACCACACCCATGTACATAGTAAAAGCAAGCCTAGGTCACTCTGCTCCCTTCAGATCTGGGGAAAAAGAAACACGGGGATCTGTAGCATGTTGGGGGTGAACAGGGTTATGTGGCCTCACTTCTCAGATAAGTCAATGCAAAAGCACCCTTCCAGCAGACATGACAGCCTGCACAACTCCAGCCACAAGGCCTCCTCACTTCACTCCTGGTCAGGAAGATTATAGTTCTGAGCAGGTGCAAAGATCAGTGGTCTGGACCAGCTAAAGACCCCATTATTTCAGTTGTCTTGGAGAGAAGTTGACAGAGCTCTCCTATGTTTGGGGCTGCTTGGGTTACCCTAGCTTTTAGCAAGAGTAGCTGGATAGTTAGCAATAGGCAGCCAGGTGATCCACCACACCTTCCCAAGTATGCTATCAAAAGCCTGTACTGCTTGTGTCTACCAAACATAACACATACACCTGCATTCAAACTGCTTTATTACCCTCAAGTTTTATTACCCATTTTGAGATTTACAACTTCCAGCTTCAAATACATCAGGAAAAATCCTAGGAGTAAAAGGATAAAGGGTTCTTACAAAGTCACACTTGTTTTGAGGGGGAGCTCGGATCCTAAAAGAGGATTACCTGGGACTTCTTCCAGTACAGTCTTGAAAGCTATGAAATTGTAGAGAATGTAAGCCTTGTGCTACTTAATAATTTAATAACCTAGATTTTCCAGGTCAGGGACAAGTTACAGTATTATGTCCAGCTGTTGTTATAAACTTAGGTCCTGTGAGTTTTAATGTTCAGAACCCAAACTCTATCTTTTATCCAGCCTCTCAAACCCCAAAATAGCACAAATTGTCAGTCTGTTCCTCCCAAATTTTGGTTCAGAGACTACAGTAATCATATGTAAAAAGAGAAGACTTCTTGGTATTTACATAAAAGTAGATTTAATTCTCTTTTCTTCAAACTAGAGTCTTAGAGAACAAAATTTTCCCCCAAAGTTTTAGAAATTACATTGTGCAATATACAACCATATATGACAGTTTGAATTGATAAATTTTGCTATCTCTATGCCAAAATACTCCTTTTTATGTCTTTGAATATTGATTGGTATAGATTCTTTTTCCCAAATTAGCCTTTCAAGTTAAGGATTTGAGGACATTGTTCTCAATAAATGTAAAAATAAGTCTGTTGTTTGGGGATTACATTTTTTTTTTTTTGAGGACTGCTAATACTGATCATTTTCCAGGTTCAGATTGATATGCAAAATCAACAATTTCTTGTTTGATATCTGACTCGCTCATCCATAGTAATATAATCAATCCTCCTCAGTAGTCTCAAAGTTGTTGACCTTTAAGCATAGAGGCAAAGGCTTTAAGCATCTCACTTTTGCTAAAAAGAGTTGAGAAGGAACTTATTTTCTTTCCACTTAACTTCAAGTTCAGTCTGAGTATTTGCCCTCATGTAGATCCTGTCTTTATTCTACAGCTTTGGTGAGATACAGTGTTAAATCACCTTATTTAGACTCAGAGTGCACCCGTGTCATAAAATCCAGTTCAGTATTACAAATCAGTATTTCACTCATTGAGTGAGTATGAAAGATGCTTTAGGGTCCAAGAAGAAGTTGGATATGGTAGCACTAGAGTGAGATCTACTATTGTTTTCATTTTATTCTAGAAACTTGCTTGAGGCTCTTTTGGACTTTCTTTCTGTCAGTAAGACATCATTGGGGAGGAGGGTAGTTATTCATATGCCTAGATTGGGTCTATATCATCTGTTCACTCATTCAACAAATATCTGAGTGCTTACTGCGTGCTGAGCCTTTGCCAAGCACTGGAGATACAATCACCCAAATAATGATGCCTGGGTGGCTCAGTGGTTGAGTGTCTGCCTTTGGCTCAGGTCGTGATCCTGAGGTCCTGGAATGGAGTCCTGCATTAGGGTTCCCACAGGGAGCCTGCTTCTCCCTCTGCCTATGTCTCTGCCTCTCTCTCTCTCTGTGACACTCATGAATAAAAAAAAAAAAAAAAAAAAAAATCATCCAAATACATATATCCTCTGCCCTTACCTAATTTACATAATTCCCCAGTAGTGGTTGGCAATTCTTGTCACAGTTGCCCTGGTAAATTATAGGAGATAATAGTATTTTATTAATTAATTTTATAGAAGGTTTTAGGTATTATTATTAATAAAAATCCAACTGCTGAAATATTTTCTAGAGCAGAATTTTCCATAATGTGGTACCCGAAATATTAGTTTCATAGGATATTGATGGATGTTAATTGCAGGAAGGGTGAAATAAGCTAAATTATTTATATCAGGACCTCTTAGAGCCTTCCCAAGCTAATACACATTTTGAATTTGTAGGAGGAGTGGTGGGCTGTTACTGTTTTTCATGTTTTTCAAACTTCTTTGATCATGAAACCCAATAAGAATCACATCTTGGGATGCCTGGGTGGCTCAGTGGTTTAGGGCCTGTCTTCAGCCCAAGGTATGATCCTGGAGTCCCAGGATTGAGTCTGACATCAGGCTCTCTGCATGGAGCCTGCTTCTCCCTCTCCCTCTGCCTCTGCCTTTGCCTGCCTCTCTCTCTGTGTCTCTCATGAATAAATAAATAAAATCTTTTTTAAAAATCACATCTTATTAGACTATTAATACATGGAACACTTCAGGAAATGGTGTTCTAGAATTAGTACTTATTGAAGAAAAATTCCAAGAGCTAGAATTTCTAAGTGGCTCAATAATAAAATTAATATGAGTTGAACAATGCGTTTTTAAAAACTTCCAATGAAATTTTTACACTCCTTTTTATAGGCCTGTATCGTAGAACTATATTATGCAAATACAAATATTATTAAGCTACTTCACATGTAACACTTGTTATAGTAACTAGCTGGTAGGGTTTAATTAAAAGAACAAGTCTGGTTAACAATGTTACAGTATCAGAGATGTAGTTTTAGGAAGCCAATAAATAACTCCTTTTCCCCATCTTGATTTATGAACTTATTTCAAAAGTCAAGAGATTTAGGAAAAGAGATATCAAAATCCATCTTTATTTACTGTCAAACCTAGATTTGAGGGTGTAACTCTGACTTGTGGCACCACTGACCTTCCTATTACTGACCTTTGTAGAGAAACCTACTAATAATCATGGGAAGCACTGAAAATTGCCAGCCTCACCCATAGATCTTGTGTAGGGAAGTGGATTCAGAGAAGAATGGAGAGAGAATGATACTGGGCGGCCCAGTCCCTTCGCCCAATCCTCTCATCAGGGTTACTTGTTCCACCTTCAGGATTTGAGTGTGAGAGTATTTAGGAAAGTGCTTCCTCATGGAAGCCTGAGGACATGAGGAGAAGGTAGCTCCCAACATTGGATGCTTCATGCAGCAACAATTTGGCCTATTTTATAATAAAATTATAATAAATGTCAAATATTTTTACCCATTTTGGTTTTTATAAGATTATATACATTGTACTATATTAATCATTACAATATTTTCCAAATAAGAATGACTTTGGGAACGTTAAAATATATATATATATTTCAGAACCACAGCAGATCTATTACATCAGAATATCTGAGAAGAGGCCTGAGATTCCATATTTTTTAAAAAAATGCTCCAGGTAATCCTCATCATCATTAAAGTATAAAAAAATCAGAATGTTATAGGAATTGCAAAAAAAAGGTATTAAATTTTATTTGGTAACCTTACATAGATAGAACACACAGGTGATTGATATTTCTTCCATTTTTTATTTCAATGTTTTATCATGGCATACATCTACATGGGGAGGTGCTGAAGCATCTTTTTCCTGATCTGATACCAAAACAATTACTATTATTTTAGTGGAATTTTTCCAGTGGCACTGGTTGTATAGAAAATCCCATCTTCTCTTCTTAGGACTTGTGGTTATGTCAAAAATGTGACAGGGTATTTATACTATGCTCTTCAAGGAAGTTTTCTGTTGTTTGATCCATTTTGGTTTTTATTAAAGGGGATACATTCAATAAACTCTGATTAATTTCAAGTTATTTTATGCTTTGATTGTGAAGATTATTTAGCTGGAATGAAAGGGGATTAGATTATTTAACTATTCACTGACAAGAATGTCAACTATGACCGGAAATCTTCAAATATAATGTGTGACTACATAGTTGAGAAAGATAAAAGAATTACATTAACAGAATAAAAATGGACATTTCTCATTATGCATTCTTTAAAATAGTATCTATGTATCCTATCACCAGTTACATATACAGATGATAGTTAAAATTTTAATTGATACTTCATTCAGAGCTAAAAAATATCTAAAAGCAGTAAGTTAAAAAGTTTCCTTACCAACATTTGAAACATACTCAGATCCTTGCAGTAAGATTGTTTTATGGCTTTGAAACATTTTAAAATTTGGGGGATCCCTGGGTGGATCAGTGGTTTAGTGCCCGCCTTCATCCTGGGAGTGATCCTGGAGACCCGGGATCGAGTCCCACATCGGGCTCCTGCATGGAGCCTGCTTTGCCCTCCGCCTGTGTCTCTGCCTCTCTCTCTGTGTGTCTCTCATGAATAAATAAAATAAAATACTAAAAAACAAAACAAAAAAAGAAACATTTTAAAATTTTAATTGCATAAAATATTAGAAGTCAAAGACAGTTGCCTTAATTTTTATCTTACAATTTTCATGGATTGATTTTTTTAAAGAATAAGTTTTTTTTTAACCTGTTAAATATTCTAAAAGATTTTTTAGTATATTCTATGCCTCTACAGTTCCTCTAGTTCCCATAACAGCTCCTTCTTCACTATATTCACCATGAATTAATTACAATTATTCATTTCCTAAAGCAGCACCAGAATCTGATTTTAACTGAAACAGACATGCTGCTTCATATGTAAGCAATAAATTGATTTTCTCTTCATGGCAGTATTTTGATAGGGTTAAGTATATTGATAGAAGACCATCCTATTTAATGCAAGTAGATTTTCAAGAAAATCACTATGCCAAACACTTCTCTAGAAGGACTTCATCTACATACAGCAGCAACTGTGACCTGCTTTAGAGATGACATCATTGGGTGTCATGTGGCTCTTTATACGTTTCAGCTTCAGAAAGAGATAATCTGTGAAAGCCACAAGAGCCTGATTTCTGCTGTGATAATCTTCAGCAGACAGAGGCTAAGGCTACAGTGAGGCATACCTGCTTACATAGTGTGTGCAGTGCCTCGTTGAATTCTGAGCTTTATTTCGTTTTACTATTTTTTATCAAAAAAGTAGATGCAATGATAGGATGAAGTGAATTGGATGCTTTGGACTAATGGGAGCTTATTTTCTGCATGAAGAACGAGAACTTTTATGGAATCCTCTGTTCTCTGGGTAGCCTGGTATTCTGTAGGGGTGTGTGTGTGTGTGTGTGTGTGCACGCGTATGTTTTCAATTTGAAGAACACTGAAGAAAATCAGCAAACTTCATTTCCCGAAGAGCTCTCTCTTTTTTGCAATACTTGAAGATTTCTGCTCCAAAATACTCTTTGAGCCGCCTGAGCATCGTGGTTGGTAACTGAAGGGCAAAGCATCTCCTTTGTAGCATGTGTTACAGAAATTCTTCAGATAACTTTACTTGCTAACACAGGTGACTCTATGGATTTCTTTCAAAGCCAGTTCGAATAAATAACTCTTTCCTCTCAAATGGGCACGGGTAGCTCTTCAGCACCATGGAGAGGTCTGGGCAGTGTGGGACGACGTGGGACTGTGACCAGAGCAAGCCATCTGACAGTGTAAGTTCTCCAAATGTCTGTTGTCTTTTTTACATGCATCATAGCTTTGCATACATAGAAAAGGAAACTCTGAAGTCTAACTGAGCTATGCTAAATTTAGCTATACAAAGTGATGGCCTTCATTACATTTCAAATTCAGTATTAATTACTTAAAGATACCATATTAGGAAGTGTTAATATATTAATTTGAAATATTACTTTCTCATTGCAACAGTTGGTATGTGAATGTTTGGCGCCTTGAATTTTGAGAATCAAAGTTTTTGTTTTAATTCACCATGAATTAATTTCATTGCAGTTAGACAAAACGATTGCTTTGGAAATAGCATATTTATGCACACATTAAAAAATTCCAGCTGTGCAGTTTGTTGTCATTTGTAAAAACAAGACTCTTTTTGAGAAGTAGTTTCTGATTTGTGTTTAGAAGGACAGCTTTAATTTTTTTAATTGCAGGTCATACTTTCAGTTACCAAAAAGAGCATATGTCTAGGTACTCTAATGTTTACACATAGGGGATATTTGATAACTTATACAATTTTAAATTTACTGGTATAAAATATATACAGTAAAAACCTAAAATAAGTAGAAAGGACAAATCCTTTTATAAAATGACTAGGTAAGGGATGCCTGGGTGGCTCAGTGGTTGAGTGCCTCCCTTCGGCTCAGGGCATGATGCTGGAGTCCCAGGATTGAGTCCCACATCGGGTTCCCTGCATGGAGCCTGCTTCTTCCTCTGCCTGTGTCTCTGCCTCTCTGTGTGTCTCTCATGAATAAATTAATAAAATATTTTTAAAAATGACTAGGTAATAGACCACTAAAAGACACTTTTAAGCATCATTGGAAATATTTTATTAGTTTCAAAATAGTCCAAATTAAGTGTTCAAACCAGAAATTAAAGCAAAGGTTTATCCAAAAATGTCTTTGAATACCCTCCTTTAGACTGTCAAAGGTGTAGTTCTATGATATGACATTACATAACCAATAAAGACAAGAAATTTCAAATTGCTCCAAGAGTGACCCCAATTGATATTTTATTAACTATTCAAATTTATTTAAGAGAATAGGGTCATAAAAAAGTAATAAAACAAATAATTATATTTTCTCAGGTCAATTAAGTGAGGCTTGGAACATTTTTTATAATGAACCATTTATTTTAAAGTTTAATAAAGCTATCTTTTTATATATTGTAATATGGAATTTATTTCCCTCAATAGTTCTTCTCATATGTAAAAACCAGTGGTAAATGTAATTTACCTCTAATTCAAATATAACTAATTCTAAACCCCTAATTTAAAAATGACTAATTCTTCTTGTTATAAAAAATTTCCAAGTGAATTTGCTGTTGCTTCTTAACTCTTTAGTAATTTGGCATTTGATTTTTAGATAAATGGCATTTACATTTCGACAGTGTAAGAAGTGCAAGATTTGGGAGGATGTGACTTAATTTTACATTAAGGAGATCTTGTTACACATTTTTGCCTGCTTAGCTGAATAGATTCACTGATGATTTCTTTAATTGGTTTCAATATTTAAAAGAAATCAGTTTTTGAAAGGAGTGAAAGGTAGAATTATGATTCCAGTTCTTTTTTGTTTTCTTTCCCAAAATTTTAAAATCCTGCTTTGATTTTTACAGATGTGTAGTAGTGCCTTTCAATTTTTTTTGTATATTTTTTTTTATTGGAGTTTGATTTGCCAACATATAGTAAGTACAACACCCAGTGCTCATTCCGTCAAGTGAAATACTGTTGGGTGCACTTCTGTGATTTTAAAACTTTGATTGTTTCTATATGATAAACTGCATTCACTTTTCTGCTGATAGTGGACTTTGGACAAATCATTCTGGTTGATTAAACTGTAACATTCTAATTTGGAATATTTGAGACTCGTGTCATAAAATGCATCTGCTTTATGTCCTGAAATGAGTAGAAGTGTACCTGATTCAGAAATTTATTCTCTAGCAGTCTTTGTCTCTGTATTTCTCTCTCAAGGATGTTACTCACTTATGATATTATCAGAAATGTAACATTTTGTATTTCTTTTTGCACACATTTTAGTGGTATATTTATAACAACAGCTATCTAGCACATACATTTTGTAGTTAAGATATGGTTGTCTATGTGTTTATTTAACCAAAAATTATTCCTATATGACAAACTATAAACATGTTTTGGCTTCTGCTTTGAAAGCCTTTCAATCATTGTTGAAATAGCATAAGTCATCTGAACAATAGAAATACATTTGGAGCTATTTAGACTATGAACCATTCACATTTCTTCTTCTTCTTCCTCCTCCTCCTCCTCCTCCTCCTCCTCCTCCTCCTCCTCCTCCTCCTCCTCCTCCTCCTCCTCTTCTTCTTCTTCTTCTTCTTCTTCTTCTTCTTCTTCTTCTTCTTCTTCTTCTTCTTCGTTTATAACATTCTGGTGGTAGCAGATGTGTGTGAACAATCTTAAATTTAGTTGAGTGACATTTTGCTTTTCTTGCCAATATAAAAATATGTTCATGGATCTCTTTTTTCATGGTCCACCCACCCTTGCAAAGGCTTGATAACCTTTGACTACAAAGGATTTAAGGGCATATTTACTTAGTTGAAAGCCACCCTAGTTAGGATGCATTGCAGTGTGGCTCAGTATAGATGCAGCTGATTGGCAGGTGTGGTGTTTCTTTTTTTCAACCTATTTTTGGAACTAAGAAAGTTAAGTTGCTTTTGGAAATTTTTATTACATCCCAGGTACAGACTCACTTCTATTGCACCAGTCTCCATCAAAGTTTCCAACTGAAAGCAGCTCTTGTTACGAGAGTCCCAATAATACTAGTTTCAGTAGGGGAGAGCCTGAAAGTAGAACATGTTGGAAAGTCCCAAAGGGTAGTTTCTTATAGGGAGATAGAGATTCTTGAGATTATTTTAGTGAATTTGGAACCTAATTGGAACCTAATTGGTTCCAAATGGATTCTGGGTTTTAGTAAGTGTTTGGCATTATACATAGGGTGACATCAGATGCGCAAGGGCAGTTCTTTAGCTTCCTAGAGAATCACCCTGGGTTGATGCTTCTACACAGAGATTTCCATCAAGTGGTTTTTGGTTTTAGTTGTCACATTTTACAATTAAATGTTCCTTCCTCTCCCAGTTTTACTCACAAGACACATTCTTACTTTATAGTACATGTTGGGCCTGAGTAGATATGACTTAAGTGATACGGAATTAGTATTAAATATTACTAGAAACTTTGCAGTAATCTGAAATGTTTCAGAGAACTGAAAAGGACTCCGAGACTTTCTAAGGAAGATATCTGAGTAGTTGAAAGAACAGAAATAACCTCCAAAGAGAAATAAATCTGAATACCATGCATTTCTCATTTTAACTAGTGTTTCAAATCCCAGTACCTCTAAATGAATCTGGCTGCCTCCCATAAGTAAACTCAAGCCAGAGCATGTAAAATACAAGTACATACCCGGGAAGCCAGTTACTGGGATGAATTCAGGTCATTTCCATCTTGCCTAATTTGTTTTGTGCTCCTAATTTTCATCTTACTTGGATCTTTGACACCATCTCATGGGCACTTCTGTACATGACACGCTACATTTCATAGTGCCTAACATCATTAATAAGACCCATCTTTGTGGAAAACTCATTTTGAATTCAACATTCTGCAGTGATATCAATAGCTTATCTCTCCAGGATGCTCTTTTGGTGCCTGATCTCTGACCCCTCTGTAGCACAATGGCAGGAACATTTCTCCCCCTGCGTTTTCTTTGTGGGTGCATTGGAACTGATAGAACTATACTGGGCAGGTCAGAATATTGGCATAGAAAGCAGGTCTGTTGATGATCCATGATATATTATTTATATGTCTTAATAATTGTTCAAAGGTAGACTCAGCCTAACAACTTGAGGATAATTAGAAAAGAATATCAAACTTCAGTGCCTTAGAGCAATTCATACAAATTTATCCATTTTAAGTTTTATTGGAATTACTAGGAATATCAACAAAGGCATTGTATCTGGACTTCAGTATGACTTTGAAGTTTTTTTTCCTGTTATCTTTGAGAAGATAAAAAACTGTGGATGAAATAATAATACAAATTGGTACATTTCTACTGATTAAGTAGCCTTATCAAAATAGTGTTAACTAGGGATGCCTGGGTGGCTCAGCGATTGAGCATCTGCCCTCTGCTCAGGGCATGATCCTAGGATCCAGGATCGAGTCCCACATCAGGCTCCCTGAGAGGAGCCTGCTTCCCCCTCTGCCTACATCTCTGCCTCTCTGTGTCCCTCATGAATAAATAAAATAGATCTTTTAAAAAAGTGTTAACTAATTAATCAGAGTTAGCCTGGAGATAAGTTTCTAGTGATGTGCAATAGGTTTCTGTTATTTTTATCAATGATCTTAAATATAAATTTTTCCTACCTCTTATTTTATAGTTGAGGAAATTTCATTCAGGAGAGGAGAAACATGCTATCAAAAGTCAGATAGTAGGACAGCTGCAAAGTTGGAGCTAGCAGGTTTTTTGATTACCAGGCAAGGGACTTTCTACTGGGGTAAGTGGTCTACAAGGAACCCCAATGCTAACTAATCGATGGAAATTTTATAAAGAAATGTTTTAATTTAAAATAAGTGTAACTTTTTAAACTTTGGAGCTCTCCTTCAATGATATTAGCCTCCTTATACAGCAATGAACTTCTCATCATCAGAAATATGCATGAACAAACTGGATATTCTACATCAGAGATGATGCAGAATGAGACCATATAGTGTGTGTGTGTGTGTGTGTGTGTGTGTGTGTGTGTGTGTGTGTCTAGTAGTTGGACTAACTGATCTCTAAAATCTCTTTCAATTTGAACATGGAAAGGGGACATTAGTGCACTGTTTTCTCCTTAAAAAAGAGAATGAGAATAATTTCTTCATTCAACAAACATATATTGGGTGCATGTTCAAGGCATTGTGTGATTGTCAGAACTGGTATTACCCGAATTTGACTGAGCCCCCTGAGAAACTACTCACTTGAGAAGGAGTAAGAAAGGGGGAAATTGAGAAATGAGTTAAGATGGAGGATGGGAAAAAATCATTAAGGGAAGTGGGGTAAAATGCATCATTTGAATCTATTTGGGAAGGGAAAACAAGGTTAAAGGGGAAAAAAGTAAAACCACTGTTATAATTTATCTCATCATTATCTCTGACATGGAGATATTTCAATGAATTCAAAAGACCCAAAGATTTTAAATTTATTGATCTCTAATAAATTCTACAATTCTATTCAGGACTGTCAAATCTCTAATGAGCTTTTTTGCTTACATCCTTTCAACCTGTATGCTGTAGTTACAAACCTACTATTAGAGATTCCATCTTAACTGTCATCTGTTCTTTTCCTAATTGAGGGAAATTTCATCAATTCAAAGACTCAACATTTACCTCTTATGTCATAGTTAAATAAAAATAACAGCCTTTCCTCTGGCCCTGCTCTAAATTTGAATTTTTTCTTGATCAACTAGTTTGTGTTTGTTTGTTTGTTTTTACCAAATGTAGTATATATTTAGGCTATGTATATATATATGTATGTATATATGTATATATACAAATCGATATCCAAAAGTATGATAGCTCAAACACAGCAAAAGTTTATTTCTTGATTAGAGGTATCAATAGCAGACTGATGAGTAGGTCAGTGGGGCAATCTATCTTCATATAGTCACTTAGGCTCTGCCATCTTCAACAAGTGGCTTCCAAAGCCACCCTAAATTCATCTACATTCCAGCAAACCAGAAGGGAAAAGGAAATGGAGCAGCACATGCGGAAGGTTTTAGTGGGCCAGGTCTGAATGAGGCACGCATCACTCAACTCACATACTTTGTACTGAACTCAGTCAGATGACATACTTAACTGCAAAGGAGACTGGGAAACATAGTCCTATAGGATACGTAAAAATAAGACAAGAGAACGGGTATTAGATTATTTAGTACTTTCTGCCATACCTGGACTTTCTCCACCAGGAAAAAATTATTCCTCCAAACCTATAGTTCCTGCTGCTACAAACTTGACATATGCTTCTGCATTTGCTTGATGTTAGCTTCTCTACATCCTTGGTCGCCGCCTTTTTCAGTCTTCCAGGTTACAAATTAGCATACCCTGACCCTAGTTAATTGCAGCTAAAAATGAATTTATTAGAATAATAAAAATGTATTCATGAGAAAAAAATTAATTTATTTTGTTATCAGCTATCTCACTGAATTGACCGGAAGGCTAGAAAATCATGCTCAGAAGAAAAGAGGGCACTAAGAGAACATGGTTGACCAGAACCTCAGAGAAAGGCACATCTACAGAACGACATTGCTTAAGTGCAGCTGGCCTCATGGGACTTTGGATGCAGTGGTCATAAAGTGTTCTAAAACATCCCTTGCATCCCTGAGACGCTTCCTCCAGATTCAGAGCCCTGGATAGGTTCATCCCCTTGACTGATTTAGATTGTGTTCAAAGACAGATTGCTAGGAATCAGGGAAGGAAAGTTACTTTTGTAGTTGGGGAATAGAATCCTATTTCTTGCTGTAACTTCCATTAAGAGTGGGTTCTATAATTATGGAATGGGGGTTCAGATGTACTAAACTAAATGAAAGAAATCTACCATGCCTGCTGTTTTAAGATGCCCTAATGCTATATTAGATCTATTGACAGCCTTCACCGATTCCTACTGATACTAACTGGCCTCATGCCTAGACTATACCTTATTGCTATGCCTAGACTGTGCCTTGTTCCTCCTGGGGTGTGTTTTGATCACTTTCACCAGTTTATTCCCTCAACCAACCTACTATTCTCTGTGAGACTTGCTCTAGTCCTTTTTGATATTAGTTGGACTTGTCAGAGTCTTTCCTATAATACTTTGGCATTGTTTTGAGAACTAAATTCAGACCTGGGACCTATGTGATAAGTCTTCATGGCCAGGGCCCAGATATTTGACCCACCTCCTGTGGGGTTTTCTCATCTGTAAAATGAATGACTTGGCTCAATTCCCATTAGTCTCAAAGGGATACCAAGAGGCTTAACAAGATGGTGCTTTGAGATATTTGGAACACAGGGTGGCATTATCACATTATTATTTTCACAAGCTGTTCACCTGAAGCGAGAAAATAAAGAGTGGAAATTTAATGCCAGGGAGGTTTTTGGCACTTTGTCAATTCGACATTAGCTTTGAGGGCTTTTGGAATTTTGCCTGAAATTTTCAGTACCAAGCAGCTAAAAGCTGTGTTTTTCTGGGCTTGTGATATTTCTGTCCCTAGGGATGGCATTAAGCATTTGTGAGGGATGAACTGTGCCAGACCCATTTTCCAGTGTCCCACCAACAGACACAAAAAAAGCAATGCACACTCTGTAAATTGCTGCTCATACTCACGTTTCACACTTGGAACAGCACCTCTGACTTGTGCCAGTAGAAAAGGGATGGGATATATGCATGTGTTAAGGAAGCTCCCTGTCTGACACATAGACTGTTTATGGCTGGATGGCTTCTATTTGAATGATCAGATGAGCCCTACTGAAGGCCGCAGAACCTTTTTTAGACCTTTGAAAATCATCCCCATCATAGTCTTCTTTGAAAGAGAGCAATTGGTTATACAAATGTCACTTTTTCCAATTAAACCCAGCAGGCTGATTAGAAGATAGGGAGAAATACTTTTTTTTTTTTTTGGAACTTTTATTAATGATTATGGAAGGAAGAAAAAGGCAGGAAAACTTGTTGGAGTCCAGGGAAGCATTTATTTACGTGACTGAAATTTAAGCCATGTGATAATAATTATATGGGAAGGTTCTAAATGGTTTTCTTTATTTGGACCAGAGTCATTTTCAAATATAAGGGCTTCTACATATGTACCTAAAATACATGTTTAAGTATATTTTAAAAATAATAATATGCCATTTATATGTTCAAATAAAAGAGGTTAATAGGAATTGTTCTGTGGCAAAAGCTAAAAGCTCCAACTTCAAATCTGCTTACTCTTATGTGAGTATGTTTTGCATCTTTATAAAGACCAATAAATCTGAGCTTTGTCAGGAAGGGTGCTCCTTGCATTTTTAAAGAAAGTGTAGAGCATCTGGGTGGTTCAGTCTGTTAAGCATCTGCCTTTGACTCAGGTCATGATTTCAATATCCTGAAATCCAGCAACACCTTGGGCTCCCTGTTCAGAGGGGAGTCTGTTTCTCCCTCTCCCTCTGTCCCTTCCCCTGCTTTCTCTCTCTCTCTCTCTCTCTCTCTCTCTCATAAATAAATAAAATCTTAAAAAAATTAAAGTATAGTGACCACTAGTTTATCTAAAACTTAGGAAATGAGGCTTCTATTTGAGTGAAATCTACCAATAATGGCAGGATAACTTTTTTGGTTTTTTCCTATTTTTAATGACAATGTTTCTAATTACATTATAAACTTCTCTAGCTTATTTTATAGCAATGCTTATTTATTTCTAATTTTAATGTGTATCTATGTTCATTTTAAAAAATATAGAGTTTAAAAATATATCTCACCCTTAAGAAAAAATCTCACTCTTAATCCAATAGATCTAAACTATCATTGTTAATATTTTGGTGAATTCCTTAGAGTTATACATATAGACTAGAAGTTTTATATGTATGTATACCTTAAGAAATATTTACAATATTTTGAGCTGTTGAAACGTAGTGTTTTAATTAATATGTCATTAAAAATCCTCAGTCTGATGAATGTTTGTATAATATTAAATCATACAGATAGATAAGCTATAATTCATTGAACCATGCCACTATTGATATCAACAGTATCGATATTGGGGGTGTTTATGTACTTTTACATTTCTGTTTCCTTACAAGATACTACTCTCAGTAGAATAAAAAATTTTATAAGATTTTCTAAGGATCTTGATTTATCACATTTCTAGAACTGTTCTGCCAATAGCATGAATCTGATAGATCGAAAATAGCATGTGTTTTAAATCAGATTTCTTTTTTAAATTTTTGTGGCGTAACATTTTCACATATTTGGTGGGTACTTAAATTTATTTTATGAGCTGCCTGGCTACCTATTGTTATATTGAGGTTTCATTTTTTTCCAATTATTTGTAAAAGATCCTTAAATATTATGTGTATTAATCTTTTGCCTTCATATTTGTGGAAAATATTTTCTTAAATTGTATGCTTGTTTATGTTATTTCAATGTATAGAATTTTAAATAATTATTTTAATAAAATCAAATCTATATAGTATCTTTTTTTACCTACATTTTTTTTAAAGGTTTCATCTTTAACACTTGCCTTAAGTTCATTAGAAATTCTGACATATGGTAAGAGGAAAAGAAATAATCTTATTTTATCCCAAGTAGTTTAACCATTACCTGAACGCCATTTACCAAACAGTCTTTTGTTCTCTACTGGTTTGTGACATGATCTTTGTCATATTTTAAAAATCTATTAGAATCTCTTTCTGAACTACTTTCCTGGTTACATCTGCCAATTCTAGCAGACTGTCTTACATATTATAACCTTGTTATAGATGTAATTTCCGGTAGAGAAATTATCCATTTCATTTCTTTTCATGTTCTTTGTTGGTCATTTCATTCCAGATAAACTTTAAAACTGTGTAGTTAGCTTCCAAAACACATCTTTGGCAACTTTAATTGTAATTGTACCAAATCTTTCAAGTGATATGGAAAGAACTGATATCTTTGCAACTTTGTTCTGCTATCTAGGAATACAGCATATGTAGATAAGTAAAGATGTAGATATAGATATCAGGAAAGATTTGAAATTTCACCATAAACATTTCCTACTTTTTAAAATAAGATTATTCCTATTATAAATTGGTTCCTGGACGCCTGGGTGGCTCAGTGGTTGAGCATCTGCCTTTGGCTCAGGTCATGATCCCCAGGTACCAGGATCAAGTCCTGCATCAGGCTCCCCGTCTGCCTCTGCCTATGTCTCTGCCTCTCTCTGTGTGTCTCTCATGAATAAATAAATAAATATTTTTTAAAACGTTTTTTAAAAATTGGTTCCTTTTTTTCCTTTTTCTACCTCTAAATGATTATCCTTAGAATATTGGAAGCAATTACATTTTAAATTTTGATTTGTATGTTAACCTATTGAAAACTTTAAGTTTAAATTTAAGTCTTTAAGAATTTTCAGTTGATTAGAGGGGGGTTTCTAAGCATGCAATCTTTTCATCTGCAGAAAATACTAAAGGTGCCTCCTTTCCAATAGTCATATTGTACTGACTAAATAATCCAGCCCAAACAATGTAGGTTGTCTCATTAACTTTACTTGATATGATGAGTTATGTTTTAAAAATTAAACATTCTTGCATTATGTTATTCACTGTTTGGTTGTAATGGGTACTTTCTTCCTAAGTCGTTTTTTATTTCTATTTTCTGGTATGTTAAGTTTTCATAGCTCTTTTAATAAAATAAAATTAATTTATAGTTTGAGATATTTTTCTCAAGTTTTCAATTAGGGCTATACCAGCTTCATAAAATGTACTAAGAAGCTTCCCAGATTTTCTTTTGGCCTCTAATATTTATGTAGCATGGTAATTATGTGTTCCTTGAAAGTTTGAAAAAAACTTCTTAATAAAATCATTCATACATGAAGTCTTTTCTTACAGGTTTTTAAAATAAAATTTGCATGTCTTCCATGATTGTTGTATATTCAGGCTTTCTACATCATGAGCTAATTCTGGTGCTTATTTTTCAGGATATATCAGTGAATACTTTGAGACTAGTTAGCATTTTATAAAGGTTATTTTATTTTAGAAATTTCCCTACATATATTCTTTTATTACTTTCCATATTTCTAATTTGTTAGTTTTTCCTGTAACAATCAGCAATTGTATTAATCAATTTCTCTGTATTTTCTAATGATACATTTCATTGTTTAAATTTAATGTTTACTTTGCCTATTAACTTCAAGGATATTTTGTCATTTTACTCATTATTTCTTCAGCTTAATGCATAGTTAACTTATTTCATTGGATTAATATTTTAACAGTAAAATTAAATTCTTGAATTTGCTTCTAATTCAGTGTAATCTAATGAGCAGTATCTTCATTTTCTTTATCTTTTTTTTTTTTTAAACTATTGGGGGTGGGGAGCACAAGCAGAGCGGCAGGCAGAGGGAAAGGGAAAAGCAGGCTCTGTGTTGAGCAAGGAGCCTGACGTGGGGCTCAATCCCAGGACCCTGGGATCATGGCTTGAGCTGAAGGTAGACATTTAACCAACTGAGACACCCAGGCATCTCATTTTCTTTATCTTCTAAAGATTTTCTATTTATATATTTTTCCTTTGACTCAATTATTATTTACAAAAATAATTAGATTTTTTAATATAGTAAGAATTCCAAAATTTTTAATTATTGAAAAAGTAATTTCTTACTTTAGTAAATTGAGACCCTAAAATATAGTCCTTTTAATTTTTTTTTATTTTAAAGATTTTATTTATTCATGAGAGACATACAGAGAGAGACAGAGACACAGGCAGAGGGAGAAGCGGGCACCCTGCAGGAAGCCTGATGTGGGACTAAATCCGGGGTCTCTAGGATCACACCCTGGGCCAAAGGCAGCACTAAACCACTGAGCCATCCGGCTGCCCTAGTCCTTTGTTTTTTATTTGGGAGCATTTGTTTAGGGATCTTTTTGGTTTTCATATGGAAATATGATTAATTTATGTGAGCATGCTATGGGTGCTTGAAAAGGAGTTGTGATCTTTATTTTAGAGTATAAAAGTTACTATATTAATTATTTATATTCTTTATCTCTACTTAGTTATGTTTCTCTGATAAGTAACAGTTACAAAATTTGTTCTCAATATTTGAGTCATTTTGATTTCACTGATCATTTTATAAGCAGTATGTACTTGAATTTTGTTTTGAACAGTAATATAAGTCTTTTTCTTTAATCAAGGGTTTATTATAATAACCATAGTAGCAAACTATTATTAAATTTCATTTTCTCTTGCCTTGTTTGCTGCTTTGTATTTTTCATACTTCATTGCTATTTTTTTTTGCTTTATCTCTCTTCAAGAATGAATATTTTCTTTTATGTATCTTATAAAATGAATTGGGATATACGCATTCAACTTTTATCCTGTGGTGTTTAATATGTCTAAATTAAAAAAATAAAAACTGAAATTGCAACTGTATAATACTAAATTAATGTTTACTCATTCAATAAATATTTATTAAGGACCTATATGTTTCTAGGCACTGAGCTGGGCACTAGCATTAGTAATACAGTAGAAACTAGGATAGCCTCTGTTCTCATTGTTTTTGATTTCTCTCCTATCTTATTATCCCTTCTCTCACTGCTCAATCTATATTAATATCTGGGTCATGGAATCCAGATGATCATTTCTGTGGTTTTTTAGATGTATACTTTAAAACTTGTTTTTCAAGAGTTATCTTTTGACATTAACTTTTAGTTTTATGACCCTTTAACTAATTACATTTAATATATATTTTATAGTCATTTATTTTTTTTAACCACTGTCTATGCTACATTTTCCTCATTCTTATTTTTTTTAAGATTTTATTTATTTATTCATGAGGGACACACAGAGAGGCAGAGACAGAGGCAGAGAGAGAGAAGCAGGCTCCCTGTGAGAAGCCTCAATCCCAAGACTCCGGAATCACGACCTGAGCCAAAGGGAGACAAACAACCCCTGAGCCACCCAGGTGCCTCCTCATTCTTATTTTTATTTTTGTTTTTATCCTATACTAATTTTTTGAGACAGCAGTAAGATTATTTACTGGAATATGGGAGAATATGTTTTGTAGCTTTTGTGTGTGAATTCTAGTATAACACACTTCTGGTTTAAAATGATGCCTCGAAAAAAATTAAGAAGATAAAATAAAATAAAATGATGCCTAGTGGGTATCCCTTCATGTAATTGCATCTATTTTCCCACTAAAATACCTATGAAGTCCAAGAAAGGATGAAAATGAACATCAACATTGAAAGCCTACACTGACTGAAAACTTTTTGCTGGAATCTTAGAGGAACTTGTACTGCCAATGGAACCAGTGCAAGTGGACAACCTTGAGGGCTGACACAGGTATCAACTCACAAAGCAGCTTCATAATGTAAACTATCAAGGAAGAAAGGGAATGATTTCTTTGTGGGAAGGGTGTTCCTATTTGGTCATTGGAGCATTGTTGCATCCTTCCCCTCACACATACACACACTGTACCATCTTTCTGTAATCTTGTCAGTAACCTGTTTCTCCATCAACTTTCCCCATTTCAGCAAATTGCCACTGAGATGGTCAGGAGAGAGCTCTTGAAGTCATCCTTGATTACCTCCCTTCCTTACCACCCATTCACATCTAATCCACCAGGTTTTGAGTCTGCCTTCAAAAATATCTTTTAATCCATTCAGCAGTCAATGGACATTTGGATTCTTTCCATATCTTGGCTATTGAAAATGAGGTAGCTATAAATATTGGGTGCATGTATCCATTTGGATTAGTATTTTTGTATTCTTTGGGTAAATGCCTAGTAGTGCAATTGCTGAATCATAGATATACAATGGAATATTACTCAGCCATAAAAAAGAAATGAAATATTGCCATTTGGAATGACATGAATGGAGCTAGAGTGTGTTATGCTAAGTGTAATAAGTCAGAGAAAGAAAATATACCCTATGATTTCACTCATATGTGGAATTTAAGAAACAAAAGAGATAAGTATAGGGGAAAGAATAAAAAAGAGAGAGGGAGGCAAACCATGAGAAACTCCTAACTTAGAGAACAAACTGAGGGTTGCTGGAGGGGAGGTGAATGGGGAATGGATGGTGAGTCTTCAGGAGGGCACTTGTGATGAACACTGGGTGTTATATATAAGTGATGAATCACTAAATTCTACTCTTGAATCTAATATTACACTCTATGTTAACTAAGTAGAATTTAAATAAAAACTTGAAATGTAAAAAAATTAAAAATGAAAGTGTTAAAATCTTAAAAAAGAAAAAAAAAACCCAAAAGGCAAACAAAACAAAAGTGTCTCTTCATTAGTACTGCCAACACATTGGCCTAAACCGCCATCATCTTTCCCCAGATCACCACCATGGCCTCCAATGTTGAGTTCCTCTCCAGCTCTCACCCACTTTCCACAAAGCATCCACTACAAAATCCAAATTTATTGAAACTTAAATTGGATCACACCATCCCTTTACTTCAGTAGCATCCAATTGCACATTAACTAAAATGCAAACTCCTTACCCTGATCACACACTTACATTTCTTGCTCTGGCTTTCACCTGTTTCTAGTCTATGGTCTGAAACTGCATTGCAATTCTGAAGTCCTTGTTGATAATGCCAAGTAGCAATATATCTGGAAGAATTATAAGTAAGGCAAAGAGCAGGTGGTTAATGCAAAAGAGATCTCAGACAAATAAATAAGAGGCATGTGTCGTTTCTCCCTCCATACCTCTGTTTGTTGTCATGGATATCAAATTAGCCGTTGAGCTTTCTTGAAAGCCTAGTATTCTCAGGATGTCATTTAGACAATTTGACTCAATAGTTATTGAATAGAAAATAATACTTTATCTTTCTTTCTTACTCTGTGGGAGGGAGGGAAGTGAGAGGGAAATAGAGCTTTCTTTCAGATAATTATTTTCATAAGATGAACATTTAAGTAACACAGGGGATTTCCAAGAAGCAAGGAGCACAAAGATTAGAGTTAGATGTAAGGTCAGAAACTGCAAGACAGTGATCTTGGGTTCATCCTAACTCCAAAGACAATAGTCTTCAGGTGCCATGTCTTAGTGATCATCCATCTGGAATGAATCTCCTGGTGCTGAACAATGTGGACAAGTTATTTAACCACTCTTGGACTCAGTTTCCACATTTACACAATGAGGAGGTTGGATTAATTGTTCATTAAGCTACTTGGCAAGTACACTCTGATGGCTTGATGTACTAGGGCAAGTAGCATGTTTCCAAAACCCACAAACATTTGTTTTAGCAGCATTTGATAAATGTGGATTCATTTTATCCTATTACTAGCAGAATGTTTATGCAGTTCCATCTCTTCATCAATAGTAAATGACAAATACTGATATTATCAATTAGATTTGGTATTCTCAATGAGAAAATCCTTATAAGCTTTTAAGATTTTCAATGAGAAAATTCTTATAAGCTGAAACTGCTAATGAGATGCTGTTAAAATATCCTCCTTTGTATGGTAAAACAACTTCAAAAATGATAACTTACAGATCTATAAGTATTTATTTATAGCCTACCTTTTGGCTGATATTTGAGATGACATTTTTTCTTTCAACAGAACTCTCAAGTAGCATGCCATGATTTATAATTTTATCTGTTTATTGTCTGCATATGCTGCAGAAAGTTGAAAAAATATTCAAATCCTGCCAAAAAGTATTTAGAGTTTTTTTTTTCTGCTACTGAAATGTCCACCTTCAAAACATTTTGAAGTCTGCATATAGAATCAAGGTTGGACTTTTTAGAGAAAAAAAAAAAGAGAATGGGAGCAAGTTTTTATCTTTATCCAAAGAAACCTGAAGTAGATTTTAGAGTCTTAAAATACTATTCAAAATCTAGAGTGATAATAGATATTTCTATTTAGCAACTTGAACTGCCTTGTCTTCATAGGTATTTCACACCTTTGTCCTGCTTGTCCATAAGAATTAGAAATACTTTTTCTAAGTAACTTAGAATGGATCAGAACCAGACCATTCACAGAGGGAGAAAGATAGTTTTCTCCTCCTTATCTGACTTTATCAGTGTCCTTTTGCCAGCTGACCGAGATTCAGGCTTTGGAAATAGAAATGTCATGTATCCTGTAGCATATTTCTATTACCCTAAGTGATTCAAGATAGAAGTCATACCCTACATAAAAGGAGTGTCCAATAAGGAAGTTTACAGCTGTCCCAATTGTTCCTTTCATTCAGTATCACTTTTGATTTCAAAATAACTAAGATTTGCCCATTTAAAAATATCATCTTCTGTACCCTTTACTCTCCTGCCCCCTTTCTCTCCTTTGGCTCCCCCTAAATCTCACTTCTGCCTCCGGCAGGAATCCTCTCTGTCCCATCTGACAGAGAATCCTTCCTCTCATGAGACAAGACCCACTTCAAGTTCTAACCTCTCATTCCTCTGAGATATAGCGCTTTAACACCCCCTGCTCTTGTGGCACTCACCTTATAGATCTCTATTGCCATGTTGCCACTGCTCTGTGTTAGAACTGTACATGCTTGCTTTTCCTTCTAGATGGCAGATGTGGTTGGCTTTGACCTTTGTATTTCTCTCAAGACATTTATACCTAAAGTTATCCCATAAAATATTTTGAATTGAATTCACTAGTATGTAATCGTTCTTAATATATAATTGTTCCCATGTCAATGATGGGAAAACACTAAATAAAATGATGGTTAAATATGAAAAGGGTAGAAACTTCAGGGATTATCAATGTTTTCTTTTCATACTGGATTGCACAGTTATGTTTCATTGCCCCAAACCTCAATTTCCAATAATAAATAATGTCTTTCCTGAGACAGGAGCTAGGGATGGATAGAGGGGCAGGGACCGTTCTTGGTGACCCAAGCCAGACATTATACTTCTCATTTTTTTAGGTTTTTATTTTAATTCCAGTTAGTTAACATACAGTGTTACATTAGTTTCAGATGTACAAGATATTATTCACCAATTCCATATATGTTACCCGGTGTTCATCACAAGTACACTTCTTAATCTCCATCACTTATTTCATCCATTCTCCTACCCACCTCCCTTCTGGTAACCAGCAGTTTGTTCTCTATAGTTAAGCATATGTTTTTTGGTTTCTCTCTCTCTCTCTCTCTCTTTTTTCCCTATTGCTCATTTTTTGTTTCATAAATTTCACATATGAATCAAATCATACAGTATTCATCTTTCTCTGACTGACTTCTTTTACTTAGCATTAAACTGTCTGCTCCAACCATGTTGTTGCAAATGGCAAGATTTCATTCTTTTTTATTACCATTCTTATTTTTAAGGGAGATTAAGTCACTTGTTCATCCCCTCATGGTCAGTAAGGGCTAGAACCAGAATCTGAACTCAGGGCTATCAGAAACCAAAAGCCTGGCTCTCCCACCTTGTCGCACTCACTTCTAAACAATCATGACTTTAAAATATTAACAATGAAAGAAAAAATGTGCAGATGCACCAGGTCAAAGAAAGCCCATCTCTCTTTTGTAAGTTTGTTTCCATATGCCAGAAGCCTCAGATTCACTGTAAATTTGAAAAGGGTGGAGATTATTTCCAATCAACTTATTCTTACTGTAAGACCTTTCATGTTATCAGAAAGACCTTTCTGATGACTCTATAAATTAGCAACTCCAATAAATTAGCAACTCCATTCCCATCTATCAAGCTCTACCCCCTACAATGCTGTATTTTTCCTCAAAGCATTCATCCCCATCTGACACATTATAGTACATTTGCTTCTTTGTTTAGTGCCTGTCTTCCCCATTCTAGAGCCTAAGCTCCATGATGGCGGGTACTGATGTATCCCCAGCATCAAAGGGTGCCTGGCACGTGCACATAGCAGACTCCTGGTACATATTTCTTGAAAGGATGAACAAAGAGGAGAGGACTCTACAGTTCACCTAACTGATTCAAAATAGTTACTGACAATACCTCAGTGATAGGAAAATCTGGAGTCCTTTTTTTAAATTTACTTTCCTACAGCCTAAAAGATTTCTACCTCTGCTCACCATCCTACTTCCCAAACTATCTCCTACATCTCCTTTTCTCTTGTTTCTGCCATAGGCAGCTTTAATCACAAGTCATCCATACAGATCTAGAGGAGAACAACATGAAAGTATTTGTAAAAGACCCACGACACTGAAATCCAAGCACCAGAAGTAGTGAAGGAGACTAAAAGCATAGGAAATAAAATCTAAAAATTAAGCTTCAGTCTTTTTTTTTTAAGATTTTATTTATTTATTCATGAGAGACACGGCGGGCGGGGGGGTGTGGTGTGGTGGGAGAGAAAGAGAGGCAGAGACACAGGCACAGGGAGAAGCAGGCTCCATGCAGGGAGCCTGACATAAAATCTAAAAATTAAGCTTCAGTCCTTTTTTTTTTAAGACTTTATTTATTTATTCACGGGGGTAGGGGGGAGAGAGAGAGAGGCAGAGACACAGGCATAGGAAGAAGCAGGCTCCATTCAGGGAGGCTGACATGGGACTTGATCCCAGGACTCTAGGATACGCCCCGGGACGAAGGCAGGCGCTTAACCGCTGAACCACCCAGAGATACCCAAGCTTCAATCTTAAAATAAACCTGGTTGCCCTATGCCACATCTTTGCTAGAATTAAGTATTTTGTTAAAGTTAATTTTTGAGACTTTTAAATATTTACTTTCAGTTTGTGTACTCTGGCCCTCATTGCATTTCAGTAAATGCCACCACCAGCATCTGCCAGATGCTTTAGCCAGAAACTCCAATGTCCCTGCCTCTCTACCTCCAATCACCAGATTGTATTGGTTTGTTTGTTTATTTTCATTTTAATAATCTACTTGGCCAGTACTCTAGGAAAAGCCTGGACTACTGCAATGACCCCTAGTATGGTCTTCTCCCATTTTTACAGATTGAATTGTGTCTCCCCAAAAGATGGCGAAGTTCTAACCCCCAGAACCTGTGAATGTGAAGTTATTTGGAAATAGAGTCTTTGCAGAGAATCCAATTTAGATGAGTTTATTAGCGCAAGACTAATCCAATAGAACTGATGTCCTTATAAAAAGGAGAGATTTGGACTCAGACACAAACACAATGGGGAGAACTCTGAGTGAAGATGAAGGTAGAGGTCAGGGTGCATCTACAAGCCAAATGAATGCCGTGGGCTGCCAGCAAACCACCAGAAGCTGGGAGAGAGACATGAAATAGATCCTCCCTCATAGCCTCAGAAGGAACTCGCCCTCCTGACACTTTGACCTCAGATTTCCAGCCTCCACGATGGGGAGATACATTTCTGTTGTGTAAGCCACTCACTCTGCAGTACTTTGTTGCGGACACCTTAGGAAACTAAATCACCTACCTTCTCATTATCTCAAATTCTACTTAAATTTTTAAAAAGTTACACAAGTAACATATTCTCCTTATAAAAAACACTCACATTTTTTGAAAGCATTCTTTAAGTACCAGAGACTAAGTAAGTGCTTTATATATTATTGTATCATTCAGCCCTTTTATCAGCCCTATTTTCACCTTCATGTTACAGCAGATGGAGACACTGAGGTATAGGAGTAACTTGCCTGTGGTCACATGGCTGATGTATGAGCTGGGATTCAGGACCACATGGTGTGGCTCTAGAGGCTGTGTATTCAGACACCTGGGCCTAGCCCCGTTGATTACCACATGATACCGTCCCCAAACCCCTGAAAGTAACCGCTGTTAGCTTTTGTGTATAATGTGCTCCATTTGCATATATGTATGTATACATGTATATGTGTATATGTGCATCTCTATGAAAAGTATACAGCCTTCAAAAGCCTATATATATACAGATATATACATACCTTCTTATAACTTACTTTTTTTGCTTACTTTATCCTAAACACCCATTTTAATGAGTGCATATATTCTTTCTGCTTAATAGCCCACTGTATTGTTTTGTATCATGACTATTTATATTTGTGTGCTAAGATGGGGGTGACAGCTTTTAATGTCCTTGGAATGCCTTCCAAGCAGTGGGAGGGGTAGGAAGACACATCAATGTCTGTGACATGGTGGCTTTTGGAAGGGAGGGTAAGGAGAGGATGCGGTGGCCCCTGACCCAGCTTGAGGGGGCTGCTGGTTTCTTTAACATCAGTTTCTACTGAGACTTAACTTTGGGAAAAATCATTTAAGCCTGGAAATCTCAATATTTGGGATTTATATTCAACTAGGCTTCACTAGTTGAGTCACTTATCTTCTCTGAGCTTAATTTATTACTTGTATTTAGAAAAGCAGAGGTCATAGCTACTGTCCTTCCTTATCATAACATTTCTGTAGGAAAAAATTAAATGAAATATAAAAATGGCTTGCAGACATCATTGTTTTTCTTTTCTTTTTTTTTAATTTTTATTTATTTATGATAGTCACAGAGAGAGAGAGAGAGAGAGAGAGGCAGAGACATAGGCAGAGGGAGAAGCAGGCTCCATGCACCGGATGCACCGGGAGGTCGACGTGGGATTTGATCCCGGGTCTCCAGGATCGCGCCCTGGGCCAAAGGCAGACGCTAAACCGCTGCGCCACCCAGGGATCCCCATCATTGTTTTTATGATTATCATTACCTTCATACTGTTCCAGGTACTAGATATCAGAAATACTGGTTTGTAGAGTCTTTGGAAATGAAACCACTCTTTGGGATAATTTTTATTGCTTTTATGGGACTGTTTTAAGAATTAAATGAGTATTACATGTGAAAAGACTTCAGGACAGTGCATGGAACATGGCAGGCATCATGAAGTCTAAAGTTTTTCTCTTCTCTCTTCCTTTTTTACCCCCGATACATTCAGTGCATGACTGTCCTTACCACTTCATTTTTTGTTGACAGTTCTGGATCTACCTTTCCATGATACAAATTCTAAAATATTTATGAATCAGAAATCTTTCAAGCCTTCTGACAGAGACAGCATTAAATCATTAATTATAAAACACAGTGTAGCAAATTATTCATTGATTTTACAAACAAGATTACTTGGCCACTTATGTGTGTGTTCTTTGCTCTCCCTAGATTGTCCAGTTATTTGCACAGGAAGACATATCCCTTATGTTTTGGGCCTTAAGATCTCCTTTATCTCTGATAGTTTGAGCTTCAATAGGACTGTTTTTCTAGGGAGCTTGTACAGGTGCTGCTTTGAGTAATAGAATTCACAACAGACCCCACTTCTGTTATCTCAAATTGAGTAAAGGGTACAGAAGATTCTTTGTATATAACAAAAAATGAAAGCAAAAGAGTAAAGTTTGAAGAGACACCCATCAAACTACAGTGATGGGCTCGCATAAGCACTTACTATACCAAGAAGAGAGGTTCTTTAGACTGATCACCAGAGCTTAAGAGAAATGTGTGTTTTTCATTGTCCTGGCTTTGCAGCTGATATCCTTGACATCTTTGTTAGGGTTCCTGTTGCCATTGCATTATTTTTCACACAGCATGGTGTGATCTGTGTAGTGTCATCCCTTTCTGGCAGTCTAAGTGGGTCCCACCGTAGGGTGAGGGTTCCTCATTGTGACCCCTAATTGTCTGCAGGCCACTCCTGATCTACCACAATGTGTTTCTGATACCCAGAAATTACCAGAGAATAGTTTCTTCTCTGATGTGGCCTTGGTTACCCTTTTAAGGGAATGAGATCTCTTAAGTTCAACCTCAAAGAAGGTTTAAACATACATTCAGGGGTTCAGGTGATAATTACAAACCCATAGGGGAGGATAGGAAAGGTATAATTGATCCAAATACCCAATCCTCTTATGCCTTGCAATGAAGGAAGATCTTGGGAAGTTGAGCCCAGAAGTAGGAACTTGAGAACAAGACTGTAGGACTAATTTCTCCTTCCCCGAACCACCTTCCTGCCTATTTTTCCTGCAGCCCTTTCACTTAATATTCTTCCCCTCTCCTAAGAAATCTGCATTTTAACCAACATTTTAGTAGATTGTAAGGTAAAAACTCTGAGGAGACACATACTTTGAGAAATGCCAGTCTACATAAGGAAGCCCAGGTCCTTCGTGTGATGTTGGTAGACTTCCTGGCCTTTCCTGGCTTTCTTTGGCCCCCCTCTTTAGCTTCTTCTGCTCTTCTCCTGTACTCCTTCACCCAACCCTCAACTCCATGCAATTGTCCTTTGACCAAAACTGAACTCTTAACATTTTTTAGACACATGGAGTTACATAGAAATTCAGAGCTTTTGCACCAGCTGCAATGGCTTGTTCTCACCCTCAGGCCTTACAGAGTTGTACTTACCCTGAGAGAGCCACTGAGGAGATATTTTGTCATATGATGTCCTCACAGCCCCCTTTCATCCCCTTTTGCTCCCTCTGCTCTCTTCCTCCTCAAGTCATAAAGTTTCATCTGTGCCTTTGCTGAGTCACTTCCATATTTGCTTATACTTCTCATATTGTCCTTATCACACTACTTAAAATCCAATTCACCTCCTCCTTAAAGTTTTCCCTGCTCTCCAGAGATAAGCTCTATCTTTCTTAAATGTCCATTGCATGTCTTCTGAAACTGTATATGTCACCTGTCACATTAAATCTTAAAATTAATAATAGAATACACATTTATAATGCTTGCTGTGTGTCGGGCCATATTCTAACCATTTTATGTAAATTAACTCACTTAAGCCTCACATCTACCTTCAGAAGTAGGTGCTACTATTCCCCCTTTTTTCACAGATAGGGAAATGCAACACACAGAGGATAAGTGACTTGTGAAGTTTCCTACTACTATGGTTCAAATATACTCAGTCTGGCTCAAGATACCATGTTCTGAACATTTGTGTGTAATCTACTCTCTCTATGCACCTTATATTTTGTAGTTATCTGTGTAAATATAACTTTTTATTTTCCATCTCTGCATACCGGTGTCTCCTAGTACATGGTAGGCACTCTCCAGATGTTTGAATGTTAGAATTACATGGGGATAATTTTTTCAGGAGATCCTTGAATCCTAAATTTCAGAGAACCCTAGGAAAAAACCTCCAATATATCTGATAATGGAATTTCCAGTGTGGTAAAGGTAAAAGCATAGGTCCCTTTTGGCAGTTAGCATTTTCTTAGGATTTTTGTTCTCCTACCTACCTTACCAAGCAGTTTTCATTTTATTTGTTTTACTTTTTCTTATGATATGTTCACACTTATATTTTAAATGATGGAAAGAAAAAGATCACTTGCAAATGCCAACTGGGAAAATGTTTATTTTAAACAATGCAGTTCCGGTGCACCAGCTGCCGTTGCTATGCCTGTATGTTGGTTGCTAGGGGTAGTGAGGAGAGTTAAGCTTGTGATGTCAAGGTGACAAGTTGTTTCAACCCAACATTCTATTGGCTAGGATTTTTCTGAAATCAGGAATCCTCTGCTCCAGGCAATTAGAAAGGCACTAAGTTTTAGCTCGCAAGAATAACTTAAAACAATGAAAGAATTAATAATCTAGGCATTTTTTAAGTGTGGAAGGAAATCTGGTAGTTTATGCAGATTTAGAATTTGGACAAGAGTTTTTAAAAGTTTGCTTCTCCCCAAAGGATGATGCAAATCATTACAGAAGGCTAATAGTATTATAAAATAAGAAAGGGGAAAGCTACCTTTACTATCAGGACACATTATCTGCCCAAAACAGGATTTGTTTAAATATATCAATTATCATATAAACATAGGAAAAGAGATTTCATCATTTTAGAAATTGTCCCACTGTGAATACTAGTTTGTAGATTTATGTTTAGCAGGAAGTATTTGTATGTGCTTGTCTTCATTTTGCTTGTGTGTGTGTGTGTGTGTGTGTGTGTATTTAAAGATTTTATTTATTTATTCATGAGAGACACAGAGGCAGAGACATAGGCAGAGAGAGAAGCAGGCTCCCTGTGAGGAGCCTGATGCGAGACTCAATCCCAGGACCCTGGGATCATGACCTGATCCAAAAGCAGATGCTCAACCAATGAGCCATCCAGGCATCCCTTGTTTGTGTTTTGCATGCAAAGTCATTCAATAAGAAATCCTTAAGCACCTACTACATGTGTAGAACATCATCTTAGGCATCAAGGCAGAGTGACCAACCATCCCAATTTACTTGGGATTTTTCCCAGTTTTAGCACTGAAAATTTCATGCTTTAGGAAACCCCCAAGTTCTGGGCAATCACAGACAATTTGATCATCATACAAGGGAGAAACAAAACAAGACAAAAATAGTCTCCAAAAACTTTTGTGTGTCTAGGAAGATAAGCTGAATAACCACATAGTCAAAGAACACAAATAATGAAAGCTTACATTTGTCGAGTGCTTATAAAGTAAATTCCTTCATTATCCTCATTTTAAAGATCAGTAACTGAGACACAGCAAGGCTAAATAACCTAGTTGGAAGAGACAAAATTTATACCCAGGAAGTTTGGCTTTAGAGCACATACTATCATTAAGTCCTGTACGGAAAAGCTATCCAAGGGGAGTGATTGATAGAGGCAGGAGCACTAGGGAAGGCATCACAGGGGAGTGGATGACTACACCTTGACTCTGAAAAGGGAGCAGGAAGAAGAGAGGAAAACATCGTGAAAGAAAGAGGAAAGAAAGAAAAGAGAGGAAGGAAGGAAGGAAAGGAAGGAAAGGAAGGAAGGAAAGGAAGGAAAGGAAGGAAAGGAAGGAAAGGAAGGAAAGGAAGGAAAGGAAGGAAAGGAAGGAAAGGAAGGAAGGAAAGGAAGGAAAGGAAGGAAAGGAAGGAAAGGAAGGAAGGAAGGAAGGAAGGAAGGAAGGAAGGAAGGAAGGAAGGAAGGAAGGAAATTCACACAAGCCATGGTCTAGAGTGAAGAATTGGCCAAGCATTCTCTCTCTAGACACATAAAGGATTTTGTCTTGGGAAAGAGGATGGAGCCCTTTGATATTGCAGACAATTAAATGCAAAGGCAGAGAGAGAAGACAGAAAGAACGTGGCTTTCCCAGGAGAGATGTGGCCTCTCTGGTCAAAGGCAAGGTCACCTTCTGAGTGAGGAGGTGGGATTGAGGCTGGAAGTAGGGAGTGAAGATTTGCAAGTTCCTTTCTTCAGCTGTTTTAGGAAGTCTTCTGATGAGTAGGAAGTTGAAGTAGAATATTAACAATTTTTAATTTTAACACAGTCATATAAAAATTCTGGAAAACAACAAAAAAAGAGAAATAATAAAAACCCACTCTAATTTTAGGTCTGTCTTAGGTTTGTTTCTTATACACTTAGAATCATGGTGTAGCTGTATATCTGAATCCTGCATTTGATTTCACCTAATGTATTAGAATGATTTCCCATGTTGTTCTATATAGCTCTTTGTAAACATCATTTTAACAACCAGATAATATTCTATCATAGGTGTATGGCACAATCTCCATAACCACTATGTTTTGTTGATATTCCAGTTTGCAGTGTTTTCCTTTCATAAATAAAGCTAGAATGACATCTTCATGTTTACATTTTTTTCCCATGGTCTAGTTCTCATACGGGTTTTCTATATTGTCTTTCTTTAGCTGCCGTGAGGCTATGACGCAACAAGATTCATTTTTCACACAAGCATACATGTGTTAACATATCCAAGTGTGTATTGCTTCTTTAAAAGTAAAAAGGTTTTATTAGAAGTATTTACTTATTTCACTGGCATTTCTAATTACTTTAAACATTTGGATTTGTTTCCTTCTCTTCAGAAATAGCCTGAATTGCTCCCCCCCATTAGTCTTGTATCTTATCTATAGTTTCATATCTTATTTATAGCTTTATATTATATAAGCTTTATAGGATATATTATAAGCTTTATATTATAAGCCCAGCTTTAAAAGAGGACTGGGCTCTGAATAACACTGGGCTGGAACCAAGCCTTTGTTACTACCTAGAAGAGTTAAGCTTAGAAATCCCTGCCTCTGCCTCCTAGTTTCTGCAAACAGCCCATCTCCCTCCCCAACCCCACTGTGTCTCTTCCCTACCCCTGTCCCTCCATGACTGTTGCTTTGTGAGCTCTGTTGAGGTCTCTGGTTCCTTGACGCATCCCCTTTCTTCAAGACTTTAAGCCAGCTCCTGACTTCCTCTCGTACCCATCACTTCATCCTCTTTTGCAGCACCCTCCTATCCTGCCTCATCTTTCTACTACGCCTGCCCTGCTGATTCTGATCCTTGGATCAGTTCAGCTAGGGTGCCTCCTCTACTCCCACATCAGGTGCAAACCCTGCTTGGGTTGGGTAGAAGTTGATCACTTTACAAATGTGATCTTGCACCAAGCTGTGTCCTCAGGGCTTCTCAATACTCCTCTTTCAGGGCTATTCCAGGCTCTTCTCTCCCTCAGCTCCTAGCTCTTGAACAACTTTTGTTTAACAGTGCAGAGAAAACAGAGGCTTTCAGGTATGAACTTCTTAACCTTCCCATCCCACACCTGTAAATTACCCCCATACCCTCTGAGAGGAAGTATTGTTCCTCTTCCTGTCCAAAGCTAATCCTTCCACCTGATACTATCCATTCCAGATTCCTCTGCCTACCAATAAGTTCTCTTTCATCTTTACTGGCTCCTTCTTTCAATATGGACATACATTTAAGACTCTCCCATTTTTGGAGGGCACTTGATGGGATGAGAACTGAGTGTTATACTATATGTTGGCAAATTAAATTTAAATTAAAAATTAAAAAAAAAAGACTTTCCATTTTTAAGCATGAAATGAAGACAGGTTTGCATTAAGCACCTACTATATGTTGATCACTAGAGAACATATTATCTCAAATACTTCTCATAACAATTTTATGAGTTATTTGTTATTATCTCCATTTTTTTAAAATGAGAAAGCCAAGACTTACAGAGATTAAGTTAGCTAATGTTTTAAATTAGTAAACTGGCTTGGTCTTGGCAAAACCATGAGTGCTACCTCTATTAGTCTACTCCAAGTTCCCCTTGCTTTTCCTTCAAAAACATATTTGTTAGTCAATGACAAATTATTCACTTAAATTCCACTTCAACATAGTTCACTGGTGAATTGTCTGTGTGGGAATTATTTAAAACATCTGCACATTGAATATGTACTCAGTGGCTTCTTAACCAACCTAGAACACACAGTATCTAAAGCGTTACAGAAAGAAACCTCACTGACCTCTTGTTTCTTTAACTACCCACTAGTGGATACCTACTATCTGCAGCAGTTATTTGCAGAGGAAAGGTAATACATACATGAATAAGAATAGTGGTATGGTGGCAAATGCTTAGCAACTGCTCTCTGAATAAAAGTTGTTGATTAGTAATATTTGCCAATGTCTGTGACATAAATATTCCCACCATGAGAATTATTTAATAATGATTGTGTTTAATAACTGTCTTACAAAATTCCTAAAAATGTAGCAATCACAAGCGTATCTGAGCTGCTTCCAGCACGTTACTGAACTAGCTAACAGTTACTGAGTGCTTGCTAAGTGTTGTGCACCACTCTAAGTGCTCAGAGGTATTATCTCAGTTACTCCTACAATACATTATTTCCATGTAGAAACTGAAAGATTAAGTAAATCCCCCAAGGACAAGCCATTTAAGTATGGGGTCTGGGATTGTACTAGACACCTAAAAATGCTATCTTTCTCTATGAAAAAATACATAGATGTTTGACTTCTTTATTTCTAATAACTTAGAAGAATCTAGAATTTTGTCATCAGATGACTTATGAATAAAATATATACTTAAAATAAATATGTAATTTTCTACTTCTGTAGACTTAAGTACCTGGAAGACAGGAATCTGATCTTCTGGTGTTTTTATATCTCTAATGTTCAGCTTAGTGCCCAGCAGGTAGCAAAAACTCATAAGGAATATTGAGAGAATGTAATATAATAATTTTTAGCCCTTCATTAAAAGTTCTCTAAAATCTGGGATCCCTGGGTGGCTCAGCAGTTGAGCATCTGCCTTTGGGCGTGATCCTGGAGTCCCGGGATGGAGTCCCACATCAGGCTCCATGCTTCTTCCTCCGCCTCTGCCTCTGCCTCTGCCTGCCTCTCTCTCTGCGTCTCTCCTGAATAAATAAATAAAATATTATAAAAAAATGAATAGAAGTTCTCTAAAATCTCTATAAGATATATATTTAAAATAATTAAATATTTTATGTTTATATCCCTTGACAATATAATACCAGTCCTGGGAATTTATCCTTAGGAACTAATTCAAAAGGAGGAAGCAAAAAAAAAAAATTAGGCAAGGAAATGTTCATTGCAGTGCTGGCTATGTAAGCAAAGAAAGAAAAACATACATAAATATCCAAGAATAGCGAAACAGGTAAAGTATGATACATTCATTCAAACAAATTTTGTGCAAGCAATAAAAAAGATAAGTTCATTTAAAATAAGATAGAAAAATAAAGCAAGATATAAAAGCCCACTCATGACTTGATCATATAACACAGCAGGCCATGTTACAGAGTGACTAAAAGTAGAGGCTTTGGAGTTGGACCAACCAGAACTCATTTCTAGGATCTTCCAACTTGCCACACAACATAGAACAAGTTGCTTAACTTTCCTAAGTTCAGTCTCCCCTGTGCAATGGGGATGATTCTCTCAGAGACGTTATGAGGATTTAAATGAGCAAATACAGCCAGTGCTCACTGACACACTGATCTATTACCTATATGTATGGCAAGTACTGGTAAGAAATATGGGCATGGGAAAATAATTGCTGCTTTTGAGGGTGTGTGTGTTTGTGCATTATGGATCAATTTTTTAATTTTATGACATATACAATAAAGAGCAACTGATAGAAAAATACAATCATTTTTACAATATCCTACAAATTAGGTCTATACTAATTCAGACCACCTTCAGCCCAAACAAGTGAATTGACTCAATTAGTGCTGTAACACTCCTCTCAGAGACCTCACAGGCAGGACTGGTGCTTCTGCATTCTCTGATGCGCATGGGTTGCTGAGACTTTGCCATCGTTCACTGGTTCACCCAATTTCCACCAAACAGATATAGAATTAGACTCATTTTCATGCTACAAAGATATACATGTAGTCACGCTCATCTGCTAATGATGATCCTGTGGCCTGGTCCTTTAGATTCCTGCTCATGCATGGAAAGCATCTTGTAACCTTCCAGGTTATCAGATCACACACTATTTCTCTTCTTCCTCCTTGTTCATCTTCCTCTTATCAGGCTGAATTGGTAAAGATGAATTAAAGATGCCTCCATTATCCCTCAACCTGCAAACAACTTGGAATGTTTCAACACCTAAATTTTAGTTGTAATAAATCATATTTAGTTGAATACCTTGTCAGATCCACACTGCAATATCTGAATTGCAATTACACCCAAAGCAAAATTTTTGGGTGCATAATATATCTGAAGTCATTATGATAGAGTTCCGTGTAGCAAGAATCAATAATAATTATCTTGGCATAAATTATTTTCATTCTTTAGGACTTCAAGATTCAGAGAAATTTTTAAAGAGATTAGTCTTCTGTGTCTTCAAATCAAGCAGAAATAAAATCCAGAGTTCAGTGTAAGCTCAAGGCTTGTCACCACCTGCTCAAATGTGAGAGCGGCACTTTAGGCATGCCCAGGTCTGCTTAGCTTATTCTTATTAGTGGGGGCATTTAATTAAACCAAGACAGTTTCTCTGCCTGACCAGGGCAACTACTGATGAGAATAAAATTGATGGGAGATGAACAGTTAACAGCAGGAGATACATGGGAACAAGAAATAAAAGAGCCATAGTCAAACTGAAGAATATTGCTCTAGTATATTATATTTGACATTTACTGCTGTGTCTAATAATGCATCCCTTACTTCTCTCCAGCAGCCATGTTACTTCATTATTTTAAATTTGGGGAGCTTTTGTTTTTGAAAAATGACAAAAGTCTCACTTCTCCATTCCTCATTAGGGTGCATATTTAATTGTGTTCCTCTGTTCATTATATTTGAATGTTGCCATTCAACCAGAAGAGTGCTGGCAAAATCATGTAAATGGCTATGCCTGGCTTTTCCAAGGTATTTAAAATTCTATCGTTGTTTCCATAAGCCACAGACAGTGGGTTATTTTTCATGGACAGACAGTGCATTCTTCTCTTGGGGTTTTTATGGACAGACTGTATAAAATGATAACACAATGAATGGGGTACCAGCTCTACTATATCAAGGGCTTAAATCAGCTATTTCAGACAGAAACTCAATGTGGTAGAGCACGTTTCAAATAGGTTTGCAGGTACAGGCTATAACACAAAAATTTCGACATCTTTTGTGATTAATTCTTGTGAAAGGTTGATGACATTTTTTATAATAAATTAGAGCTAAGGTGAGGGAGATTTCAGTAATGTAGGTTCGGGTGGCAACCTGAATAAAATCGATAAGATTTGCATGCTAGAATTAAAATAGAGATGTAATCTATCTTCAAAATGGCCAGAGTTTGGATTATTGTGGAAGATATAGCAAAAGTGAATCTTCTACTTGCCTGTTCATAATCCCTTCCATGTCATGTGATAGTTTTTATGATTTTATAATACCATATTCACTATAGCTCATTTCACATTCGCCTTTCCTGAAAGAGAAGTTACTTCATTGTACTTGCTTAAAAAGAAACTATTTTTAATGTTAATTTCTAATTAACCCTAACTTAATCATAGTCATTAGAGCTTCCATTTTGTTGTTTCTTTTAAAACCCATTGTGGAAAAATGGTCTAAAGTGATTTCTTAAAACCGTCTCTAAGGACTATGAAGAAATGTCTATTTGCAGTTAATGATCCAGAAAATCAAGAATTACCCCCAGTTTGCCAATGAAGAATATTTTTATCAGTTTGAAATTCTTTTTAATGGGAAAAATTCACATGGAATTAATTTTTAAGCATAGCCTTTGATGCAAACTTAAATTCCCAGCTACCCAGGTGTAACATGTGATCCAGATCTCTTTTCCTGTTACATTTCTTCTGAGAATCCTAAGTTTATATGTAGATTCTCTTTATCCAAATTATTATGGCCACAGTTTTATAATTATTAGTATGTAATAAATGGATTCATTACTCAATAAATTATAATAATATCATGTAACAGACACCAAAATAGTTTGGCTTAAATCACTGACAGAATTTCAACATTATAGTCTACAGGCTTCCCGCTTAATTTTTATCTAATCATTATGATTGATAAACTTGTAAAGAGATGATGTTATATGATACACTGGAGACAAAGTATCATATTTTTGGCTATCTAAAAAATAATAGGGAGAAATGCAACTGCAAATACTCATAAAATATAATGCTCCTCATGATAAATCTATTTTATTTACTCTTTTGTCTCTTTCACTCCCAAAAAGAAGATAAGGTGGCCTTATCATTAGAGTGACCATATAATTTATCATCTAAACTTTCAAGAATAAGAGTATTAATATTAATTCATATTGAGTCATAGACATAAACTAGCTCTATCCCAGAAATGCTGGAACATATAGTCACCCCCGTTATCACAAAGCTCAATACAATAAAACCATAGCCTAGACAAGACAAGACAAAAGGAAAAAGAAGGAATAAGAAGGAACGGGTAGTAAAAAACTATTCAAGAATGCCTGCCTAACTTTTATCTATCTAGACAGAACATATATCACTTAGCAGGTTGAGAGTTAAGAATCTCCCATATCACTATTTACTAAATCATAAGGAATACTGTAATAGTCATGGTAGGCTAATTGTTGTAATAAATCCAGAATCTTAGTGACATAAGACAATAGATGTTTATTTTTCACTCACATTACTGTTCAGTATAGATTGATGAGGCAATAGTGATTGGTGGGCATGGTTCAGGAACCAAGGCAGAGGCCCCCTTCTCTTGAACTTGGGACAAGCAAGATAGTCTTGGATAAAAACACCCAGTCAAGGGATGAGAGAAGAAAGAGTGTGGAGGATTGAGCTTTTGTCATATGCACATTCTGAAAATGATATGCCTTATTTTCTCCTATATTCCATGGCCAAAACTGAATTATATGACCCCACCTAACCTCATGAGAGACTGGGGAATGTGCTCTGGTTGTTCACTAAGAGGAAGTAGACATGGCGTTTGCTGGACACAAAACAATCTCTATCACTCTCCTCCATTCTGGCTACCAAGTACTTATATCACTCTTTGTCCTATATACAGAATAAGGAAATCTCATATAGTTTCTGCATGGAGTTCAAACTCTAAAATCTCTGGGAGGTGCCCAATTCTCTTTATCAGTTTCTGATGTGACTCCTTATAATCTGCTAACCCATGAACTAGGAAGGCAAATTACCAGCTCCTCAACATCCTTCTTTATACATTTAGTAAACCAGAGTAGAATAGGGAAAGACATCATGGTTGATGTTTTCTTTAATGAAAGATAATTATCAATTAGAAGGCATTTTTCTTACCTTTGCTTTTATAGAATCTTGCATTATTTTTTAACTTCAGTCACAAATTTCATATTTCCTTTTCACTGTTATTCCTCTTGAGAAATCACCCAAGTATTTGTACCATATTAAGAATATATCAAATTTGTTTGTTCTCTTGTAGCTCAGATTAGAAATGGCAGCTACTGAGTAAGAACCTTTATAGTTCCTATTCTTTATTTTTTAGAAAAGATTTATTTATTTATTCATGAAAGACACAGAGAGAGGCAGAGACATAGACAGAGGGAGAAGCAGTCTCCCTGTGGGGAACCCGATGTGGGACTTGATTCCAGGACCCAGGGATTGTGACCTAAGCCAAAGGCAGGCGCTCAATCACTGGGCCACCCAGATGCCTCTATAGTCCTTTTTCCTTAAAGTATATGATAGATTTAAGAGAAAGAGTGTTTTTATCAGTGATTATAAGGATTATGGAAGTTTTATAAGCACGAAAAAGAGTTGAGAAAATTACTTCTCAACCAAGATATATAGAAGAGAAGGAAATAGTATAAAAGCAAAGTTATTGGTTGCCTGACATTCAAACTATTATTAACTGGCTTATATCTTTCCATGTCTCCCTAAACTTGGGCACATTCCATTTGTTTGTTTTTATGTTTAGTGCCTAGGAATATAAAGATATCTATCCCTTCATTTTGTTGGCACAAACGTTACCACTGTAGAGAACTGGGAAAATAAATGAAAGTCTGATAATATTTATTGAAAATTTTGAATCCTGAGATAAAAATAAAAGAATAGCAAATAAACAGGTTAAAAATGTTTTATTTCAAAATAATTTTAGACTTACAGAGAGTTACAACCATAGTAGAGAGAATTCCTGTATATTGTCCACCCAGTTTCTCCTAATGTTAACATCTAACATAACCATGCTACAATTTTCAAAAGTAAGAGATTAATTGGGTATAATACTGTTAACAAAACCAAAGACCATTTGGATTCATTTTTTCCACTAATATCCATTTTCTGTATGAGTATCTGATCCAGGATCCCATGTTGCCTTTTATTGCTATGTCTCAGTCTCCTCCAATCTATGTCTATTACTTATTATTTCCATATCTTCCATCACCTTAACTTTTGCAAAGAATATTTTCAGGTATTTTGTAGAATATTTGACCATTTTGATCTATATGAGTTTTTCTCAGGGTTAAAAATTAAGGTTATGGAATTTAGGGAAGAATGCCACATAAGTAAAGTGCCTGCTTTATTGTCATTTAGGGAGCCATATGGTATCAAACTGACTTATCACTAATGATATTTTCTTTTATCACTTGGGTAAGTGGTACCTGTCAGGTTTCTCTACTATAAGGGTACTATTCTCATTAGTAAATATTTTGGAGGAAATACTTTGGTCACTGTTTGTGTCTCATCTCAATGCAGACCCTTGCTTTCCCCCAGATTCTGAGTAGTTAGTTCTCCGGAACCTTCAGCATGCTGATGTGTAAAATAATTTGTGAATTTGCTGTTTATTCAGCATTTTTGTTGTGAGTTTGAGAGCTTTGTTGCTTCCACCTCTCAACAGAAACCAAAAATCCAGTATTTTGGTTTGAATAAATACTCCTTTTTTTAAAAAAAGATATGTATGTATGTATGTATGTATTGAGAGAGAGAGAGGCAGAGAGAGAGAGAGAGAGAGAGAATGAGTGGGGAGAGAGAGGCAAAGAGAGAGGGAGAAAGAGACTCCACACAGAGCAGGGAGCCAAACACAGGGCTCCATCCCAGAACTCTGGGATCATGACCTGAGCTGAAGGCAGATGTTTAATCAACTGAGCCACCCAGGTGCCCCTAAATAAATACTCTTAATATTAACTGCTACTGTTAGTTGTCCTATTGGTCAGGACTTCAATATCTGGTCTATTGCAGAAGATCAGTCTTAGTCAAATTCTATCAGTTCATTTCCCCTACTAGTGATTGGTTTTAAAATAGAATGTGACTCACTTTCAGCTAATGAAATTTGAGGGAAACTATGCTATGGTTCTCCTAAGGAAAGGTTCTCTTTTTATACAAGAAATTAGTAAAAGGTAGTTCACCTTTTTTAACCTCTGGTTGCAACTATTTCTGGATGTATTGTCTGAGACTTGATCACATGATTGACCACCATTTTGTTTCTACTATGAAAATAAAGCCAACCCTGAGGACAGCAAAACATAAAGAACCTGGAAAGAACCTGATTGCTTACTGGCATTATTCAACTGCTGTTCTAACAACCCATGGAACCAAGCTTATCTATAGAGTTCTAGTTATATGCAATAGTAAATTTCATTATTGTTTAACCTCAATTTTATCCTTGGTTTTTCAATTACTTGGATCCATGTCTTATAACTCTTATCAACACTTAAAGTGAAGTATGATTTTTATGCAAATATACTACCATCTTTCTGTCTGTTCCACTGTTCATGGGCATTCAGATTGTTCCCAGTTTTTAGTTTTAGAAACAGTGGTGGTATAAATGTTTTAATGCGTGTCTGTTGGTGAATATATCCACATTTCTTTTCAGTGTATGCCTAAGAATGAAATTGCTCAGTAATAAATTTTGTGCATGTTCAGCTTTAAAAATGATGCAACCAAATATTTTTTTTAAAGCTGTATCAATTTAGCTTCTCACCAGAAATTTCTGAGTCGCAATTGCTCCATATCCTTGCCAACACTTGGTATTATTAGACTTTTTACTTAGGCATTTTGATTCATGTGTATGTGTAGTAGTATCACATCATGACATATTTATATATGTTTATTTATATATGTCATTAATGTATATATTAATGTTTATATTCATATTCATTCTATATCAATTTCTTTATTATCATTTTAGAATCATAGCCTGGATGCAAATTGTTGGGAAACTATGAAAAGACAGTTAATATTAATGCAAATTAAAGGTATAGTGTACCTTTAATGCAAATTAAAGGTATACTTTATACTGTTACTTGGAAGTAAGGTGATGAAAAAGGAGTGACATTAAACTTAAGTGTCCATTGATTACAAGTTATCCATTGAATAAACTCTAGTCCATTTCTTTTTTTTTCTTTTTTTAAAGATTTTATTTATTTATTCATGAGTGACACAAAGAGAGAGGCAGAGACACAGGCAGAGGGAGAAGCAGGCTCCATGCAGGGAGCCTGACGTGGGACTCAATCCCAAGACTCCAGGATCATGCCTTGGGCTGAAAGCAGGCACTAAACTGCTGAGCCACCCAGGGATCCCTCTCTAGTCCATCTCTAAGGGTAGAATTTTTTTCTAAAGTAAAATAGCAAGATAAAATGAAAGGCTTCAGCTTATGCCATGTGAGAAATGAAACGTGTCCAATAGGCGAGACAAAAAAGGCATGACACAAAGAAGGGTTTCATCAAATCATTTAACTCTTTATGGACTCACTATAAAGTGAAGAATAGAATTAGATGGTTTCCATATTTTTCCATCTATCTATAACATTCTATGGTTATTTATTTTCTCCTCAAGAATTTTATTTATTTTCGTTTAATCCAAATATTGGTCATCATCCACATAAAACCCTAAGACCAGCTGTGGGGTCAGGAGGGCTCTCTGAAGCTTGAGTCATTGCCCATACCCCCTAAAGAACAGGTGCCTTGATGGAAGGATCTCCTTGATTCACATTTGAATATGAGAGGTGGTGATATGGACACTTTTCTACAGGAAAAGTTTCATTTTCTCTATATCCTGAAACTTGGACTTGTGAGTAGTAGTAAAGTTTGTCATTGCTCCAGAAGTTGGAGTATGAAAATCCTTAGTTGTTGGTTTTGAGTGAAGAGGGCTAACTGTAAAACAGACAAATAGCTATTTGGGCCTCAAAACCCATGACAAAAGCTTATCTGTCTGTAGATAACCTAAATGCCTGTTACAAATATCTATGCAGTTCTCTGTATCTATTTAGGGTGTGCTTGTACACCCATGGATTGTGGCTGAGAATCAGGCCAGATCTCTTGTCCAGTGAATATGTTTAAGTTCCTTTAAGGTGTCAGTGGTGACAACTTCTTCTTGGGCAGTGATGTTAATAAAATCTGCTTGTTTAAGTAGTTATCTTAATGCCTTATTAATGACATTAATGCCTTATTTACAATTTGCTTTGGAATCTATTGTTTTTTTTTTTGTTTGTTTGAAAGCATTCATCCATGTGTTGGTTTCTAGTTTTCAAGTGTAATTAATGATAAATGCATTACCTCTTCTTTTATAATCATGGTTTTCTCTTCATTTGAATCTGTTAGACAGTACCTAATGTTGGCCAATTAAGTGTTTTAGCATGTCACAGGTTTGCTCTGTTAGTGCTATAATAACATCCCCCTGTGGCACAGATAATGAGATGTGGGTTTGCTTGGCAACCTGGTTCCAGTAGTTCACCTCTGACCATCAATCCAATGCAGGCTCTTGGTATTTTGTACTCAAGGGCCATTCATTTTGGACAGATGGTGGTGAGTCCTGATTTTTCTTTAGAAATGGTAATCATCTTGGTCATTCCTATTTGTGAAGTGCATTTTTTGTTTAAAGAATTTTTTTTTATTTCAATAATTTTCAAAAATGTGCAGAGGGCAGCATGGAATGATTATACATCATGGACTATCATAGATGTGCTTCCAATGCCAGCTTTTCCCTTAATGACAATTTTTTTAGTGATTGGTCCTTGTATACACACATATATATACCTCAAACTCTCATTAATATTTGTACAGCATTCCATCTATTGATGAACCATAATTAGTTTGCCATTCTCCTATAGATGCACATTTTAGTTGTCTTCAGTCTTTTGCTACATAAAGTAATGCTAGAATAAATATATATATATAGGCACACTGTTGAAATAAAGACCAACCAAATGAGAAAAACAAAAGCTATTTTTTCAGTCTTACTATAACTAAAGAGCAGCCATTTCTACTTCATTTTGACAGGGATTAAAAGGCAGGTGGAAGAGTGGAAAAGCTTTATAGTGGGGAAAAAAGGAAAACTGCAGGTGTGCCCTGATTGGAGACTGGTGGCATAAGGAAGCTAGAGGTAAGTTAAGCAGGGCATACTGTAATGGTTAGAGGAGCATATTTGGCTTTTTCTAATTGGTCTTACATTGGAAGGAGAGACAAAAATTAGAGAACCTATCAATTATTAATAAAATCCTAGGCATCTTGAACTGATTATTACAGAAGCTTCCTAGATTGTTACTAGAGATAGCTAGTCCTGCTTCTTGCAAGTCTGACATATAGCAGCCTGGCTTCCTGGGCTATTTATTGCAGGTATATACATATCTTTGTTATACCCCATATTTGTATCCATTGATCCATCAGCAGAAACTTAGGTTGTTTACAAGTGCGTGGGCTTTGTATTTGGGCAACCAAAGCTGTATTCCCAATTCATGGCCTTAAGGGAAGCAGTAACCTTTCTCACCCTCCTCTTCCTTACTGGTCCAATGGAAATATTTTTTAAAAAATTTATTTATTTATTCATGAGACACACACACACACACACACACACACACACACAGAAAGAGACAGGCAGAGGGAGAAGCAGGCTCCATGCAGGGAGCCTGACGTGGGACTCCATCCCAGGTCTCCAGGATCACACCCTGGGCTGAAGGCGGCGCTAAACCGCTGAGCCACCCAAGTCGCCCTGGTCCAATGGAAATATTAGCACCCATTCAGAAGTTCTTGGAGGGGGGGTGATCTTTAGCATAGTTCCTGGAATGTTGTAAGCACCCAGCAATTATAGGCTCGGGTAGTCTTCTTTGGGAATCTAGTGGACTTTCTAGCCACCTGAAAACCTAGGCAGAACTGAGATTATTAGCAAAAATTTCAAGTCACACCTTCACGAATATGAGTTACAGACCCTAAAGCTTTCTAAGTTGTCAGGACTTCTTTAGAGTCCTAGTAATACTGGGGAGGGGGAAAGAGGAGAGGGGATGAGAGCCATGGTAGATGTGTGTGGTGTAATTTTTTTGCAAATGCACATTAGTTTTCCTGTCATTTGCTAGCAAGCCCACTGTTTATAATAACTTCATAATGAATCAGGCTGATATTTTGTTCATACATTTTCCCTTGAGGCTTTAATAATTCTGCTTCTATGTTTTATGGTTACATGTTGTGGAATGAGACTCTGGTGGAAATACAATCCTATTTTATAGCCTCTGTAGAAATGAGAGATAGAAAAAATAGCAAAGGAAGCAAATTAGTGGTCAGAAAGAGTTCCAAGAGAGGAGTGCTCCTTCAGCTTTGCTTGAAAAGTATATGGGGAATGTTAGGGATGGTCCAGAAAGTCTCCATTAATAAGGTGGCTGAATGGAATTTGAAAATTCACAAAGGCTCTTGGGCTTGGTTAGGTGGAAACCTTGGGTGACTTCAACTAAATGGCTGTACAATTCAACAAGTAATTACTAATACCTACTATGTCCCAGACCCTTTATAAGCTCTAAAGCTGCATTATCCAGTATGATAGCCATTAGTCACATGTGCCTATTTGATTCTAATTACTTAAAAACTAAATATTTAATTAATTAAAATGCAGTTCCTCAGTTGCACAAACCACATTTCAAATCATGTGGCTGTGATAGAAGCATGTCAATATATTTTTGTAGGGGTTGAGGCTAGGGTAAGGAGGCATAAAAAGAATGGTGGACAAATAAGAAGATGAAAGAAAAGCAGCTGTTCAGGAAAGGCTTCATAGTGGATGAAGAAATGACCTGAGTCATAAAGGTGAGGTGTCTACTTTTTCCAAGTAGACAAGGGTAGAGGAGAGCATTATACACAGAAGTAAGTAAGCAAATCAGGGAAGTGTGAAGCAGTGTGGAGTATTCAGAAAAATGCCTATAGAGTAGTATGGCTGAAGTGTGCAGCCAGGACAGACCTCAGGGAGGTGGATGAGGCCAGACTGGGAGGGTTTGGGGACTACACCAAGGGGTCAGGACTTTGTCTTTTGGGCAATGAAGAGAGAGTGAAGGGTTTTAAATAGGAGAGTGAATTATATGGCCAGATTTATATGAATTGGAATGGAAAAGACTTAGTTTGTTGTCAAAGGGTAGATGTTTTAAATGCTGCACATTTCACTGTATCTGTGGCTAATTTTTCTCTCAGTTGCCTCAAGTATAAAATGAGGCTTATCTCCACCTGATAGGGATAATAATGAAATAATATAATGTAGGTAAAGTACTCAGTATAGCCCCTGGTACATAGTATGTGTCCAACAAATCTTCAATCCTTTTCTTTTGGCCTATTGTTGTCAAGGAACAAAATGACCGATGTCCATCTATGCCTTCAGAGATACATGGATAGCTTAATTAACTGATGCCCCTTAATGTTCAGGAGGAGTGGGAATGTGTATATGAGTAAGACAAGGACACAGGTGACTATGGTAATACCCCCACCCAAGCACAGTCTCTCTAAGGTGATATTCTAAGCTACAAAGGGGTTCTAGCATCAGGTAAACTATGTGTGGGAGGGGCTGTTTGTTGGGGATTAGTTTTCAGTGACGGATTGGGCATGTTTAAAAGCAGAAAACTGGGATCCCTGGGTGGTGCAGCGGTTTAGCGCCTGCCTTTGGCTCAGGGCGCGATACTGGCAGACCTGGGATCGAATCCCACATCGGGCTCTCGGTGCATGGAGCCTGCTTCTCCCTCTGCCTATGTCTCTGCCTCTCTCTCTCTCTCTCTGTGTGACTATCCTGAATAAAAAAAAAATTTTTTTAAATAAATAAAAAAATAAAAGCAGAAAACTGATTGAGCCAAGAAAGTAATGTTAGAAGAAAGAAAGAAAATAAAGGTGGTCCCTGGTACAGTTATAAGGTAGAAAGAGATGAAGTCTATAGCAAAACACTTACTAAGCTCCTTACCTAGAGACTGTCATGGTGGCTCTCCACTGGAAGGTTGTATGAAGGAAGGGCATGATGGATTCTGTGTGAGGGGTGCAAGTCTAGGTTGTAGAACACTGTGGAGCTAATTGGATTTCCTATTTACTTATATGAAAACTTTCTCTATTCCAATTTTATAACAAATCTTACTTCTTTTTATGGCCATCGTCTCTCTTCCATTTTTTCTTTCCAGCATTTCCTGTTTTCTCTTAACAGTTGAAAATTGCATTTAGATAGTACATTAGACTCTAGTCCTGCTTGTAAATCTATAGCAGTGTTTCCCACTTGAAGACCTTCAACTCCACATGCCAGTGGAATAAAAAGTGAGGGCACAAGGACCCTTAATAATTTTAAAAAAAAACTCTTTGGCTAGAGTTCCATCAAATCAGGGGTGATGGCTGTGGTTATGTCCTATTGACTGAAGGTTCTCAACGGATTCATTGAAGAGATTTGGTTACCTCTGATTAACAAGACATTGGAAAATTAATTGTCAATATGTGCCATTTATTGCATAAAATCTTTCAAAATACCTGGGGAATTGAGAGGTGACCAGACCAGGAATTACTGGCCTATATAGCAGGACTATTGTGGGACATAGAAAGATAAAACCAGCTCATTGTCTTTTCTTTAAGATTGATGAAAGATGATCACAATTTTAGACAGTTTTCTCCTAATTTGTAGTATACATAGATCAAGAATGCCTTTTTCTATTTCTTTGCATTATTTAGATTTGTAATTGGAGAGATGTTATCCCATAAGATTGTAAACTAGTCTATAAATTGTCATGAGAAATGTATTAAGAATGGCAGATTACTCTAGTGTCCAAAAACGTATGAGACCTGTTGTAGTCCTAGAATTTCAGAACTAAATTTTCTTCGAGTAAAATTAGTAATTTGTTTCTGTTTTTTCTAATGGTGTAGTTGAGGTACTATAATAATATTCAACTTAGAACATTCCACTTAAAAATTTTAATCTTTGTAGATTTATAGTATTGCAATTCTACTGTCAAAATGACAGATACTGGCACGTATTTTAAGGTAATTTTATATGATTATTTTTCAGTGCACCATATCAGTCAATGACCTGACAGGTCATAAAATGTTACAGCTCATAAAGAACCAGTAAATACTCAATTTTCAAGGTACAGCAGAAGAACTATAAATTAAATTGATTACATAACTATAAAATAATTAGTCCAGTATTTCCAGCAACTTTGTTTGAGAACTTCTCTGCCACAGATCATTATTTGAAAATAAACAGGTACTTATTAATTTTCTCTGGTTTTCATATGCTTGAGTTTGTTTGTTTGTTTGTTTGTTTGTTTATTGTCCCAATATCTCACCTCTTCTCCCTTCCTCAAAATGAGTTCATTTCTTCTTCTGGCCTTAACAATTTTATATAGGCTTATCATTTCAAAATTTATATCTCCTACCCAGACATCTCTTTCACTATACAATCCATACACCTCAGTGCCTACTAGGCATGGCTTAGATAGGAGCTCCCATTATAAATAGATCCTGAGAAGGAATTCAAATACAAGTAGTTAATTTGGGAGGATATCTCAGGGCAGTAAGGAAATGATAAAGGAATCAAGGGTTCGTCATGAAGCCAAATACTACTTGTGTGCAACTGGACTTCAGTCCTGATGGGGCACTCTGGGAGAGAGTATAGATGTCTTAGATTTATCCTTCCTGAGAGGGAAGAGGGAATGGAGTGGAGTATGTATCCCTCAACTGCCTCTGTCATGGCCAGAAGGCAGCTTCAGAGACTAACTCCCCATCATGTTGGTTTGGATGTCCATGCGTATGGAAGAGAGGAAACTCTCAGATCGTTAAGTCACAGGTTCATGCACAAGAGATTATGGTCAGTGTATTGCAGTATCTAGGGCTGCCATTTTCCATGGAAATGTCATACAGATCTATCAAGCATCCAAACCTGGTTCTGCAAACTTGTTTTTCCTCCACACCCTGAGAAATATGCTACAATTTACTCCTTGATCCAGACGGGAACTGAGCCCACTCTCTCCTTCTCAGGGACTGAATCTTATCAATTTTACCTCAGTAGATCCTAACTATCCTTTTTCCCCTCTCAACACTTGTTAGACTCTCATTATTTTTCCCACATTTTCCTATGTTAGCCTTCTAACCAGTCTCTCTACTGGTCATACTCATCTACCAGCCTTACCCCTTCCAAATGTGAGAGTTCAAAAACAAGTTATTCAGAATGAGTTCCAAAACATACATCTATCCGACCATGTCTTTTCTCAGCCTACAACCCTTAATTAATTGACCAGGGTGAAGTTTAAATTCTCTCATACTCCTTGTGAGGCTGTTCATGATATCGCCATTCTCATTCCATGTCACTTCACCTCACTATGCACCCAGGCCTCACTGAGCTACTGCAGCTTTAGCATCTTTGAATAGGCCGTGTGTGCTCACTCCTGGTTCATCTGTGAGGTATTTGTTCCTAAGGACGCCTTATTCTGATTCCTCACCTGGCAGTGGCTGTACTTGCTCACATCCCTTAACACTAATGTTATGACTACGTGTTTGTCCATCTTTTCAACTTAGCTCCAAGTGCCCCAACATCAGTTTCTCTCTTAGTCTCAATCTCTAGTATCTAGCACAATACCTGCTCATAATAGGTGCTCAATAAATATTTGTTGAATTTATTATTTTGCCAAAAATATCTTCCTTATTCCTCAAAGGGGTCCTATGAGATTGATTGTTATCTTTGCTTCACGGATAAAGATTTTGAAGTCAGTAAATTAAATACCTTGCTCAAGATCACAGGGCTAATAAATGATCAAATCAGGATTTGAATCCAAATCTGCCTCCAAGGCCCATACTCTTTCCATTAAATCATGCTAATTTTTACCATTGCAAAGCACTAAACATTTTCTCTATTTCACACTTTATGAATTTCAGAAAAAATACTGAATTTTAATTTTTTTTTCTGGAAATAAATGTATTTACAGTTAGCTTCTTCTAGAAATGAAATATTCAACTACCAGGAATACAAATCCTGTGGGGTTTGGTGTAGAGCTCATTGAGAGTAGCCTGTGACTTTGTAGGGGAACTTTGATTTTATATATGGGGGTTAGATCATGGAAATGAATATCCATGGTTAAATTGTGATGCTTCTGAGCTTGTGGAATTTAAATAAGCATCAGTCAGTTTGACAGTCAAGAGGATATATGTGAGGGCCTGGGGGTTGGGCAGAGTGAGGGGATTTGGAAATATAAGCAGTAAATTTTCATACATCACTGATTGTGGAAGTGAAATGATTATCCATCAATTACAAAGCAGTTAAATGGATATGTTTCTGGGTTTTTACTGCTCTGTTTATGGATCCTAGTCTCTTGCAAGAGCTACTTATGCACCACAGTCCATGCTTGACAGTCAGCATCAGTTTCAGTATGCTGGAAATACAGAGTGCTCATTGGATTTAGAAATAAATAATCAACAAAAGAGGAGGTAGTACTGAAAGATTGTTACTTTTAAAATAAAGCATGTACCTTGAAAAATTATAAGGAAATAATTTTCCAAGATGAAATTAGGTCATCCTCACCTGAGTTTTTTGTTGTTTGTTTTTTGGTTTTGCCTTTATATTATGGAACTGAAAATACAAACTTGCTTATTTTAAAAGGTATTAAATTATCTATAATTCCAAAGTTGCAAAAGTATGTTTTCTTTACATCCATTTAAGCTCTGGGTCAGTTGGCTTCCTGGAGCCAAAGATTCAAGTATTGTGTGAGAATCTGTGGGAGAAACTAAATGAAAAACTGAATATAAGACACTTAATGTAGTACATGGAATATAGTAAACAATCAATACATGTTTGCTATAATTACCATTAATATTATTATAAGAAAAGACAATTGCTGAACAAAAATCTATTCCACTCTAATGCTGGTATTAGTCAATGTCCAGCTATTAGCCACTACCCTCTCTTTTTTCACACACATACACACACTCCACTGACTTTTCTATGAGACTGAAATTAAATTTCATGTGATTTATCAAGTACTCACAATTCAGTCCTGAAAGAACATAGCAGACATGAATGATTCATAGAAGGTACTAAAAACTATTCTTGTACATATAGACCTTGCAATACCTGCTTTAAAGGTATTGATCTGAATTCAACCTTTAAGTTGATTTTTTATATTAGTCTGATATTATCAACATGTGATAGGATCCCTTTTCCTTCCACTCTGTCTGTAAAAAATATATATTAAGTTGGAAAGTATTGGAAGTACTAATATTCATGAGATTTCTCAAGTAAACATTGAAATTTAAGAAGTGATTAACAGGTCTTTTGTCCTGATATGGAGGACTTAATGGCCCAAATGCTTAACGCTAAATTTCCAGAATGAATGAAATCCTTCGAGTAAGCTAAAAAAGATAGTCAATATAAAAGAAAGCATAAAACATAAAGACATACCTACCAGTTTTGAAACACGCACTCAGTAGCTTACTCAAATACATTGCTGAAGATCATGTTCTGTGGAGGAAAATAACCAGTATTACATATGCCATAAACTTGTAAAGCCACAAGTGTAATTGAAGAATCAACTTCATCACATGGAAATATTGCTTGATAATATCTGCTCATTCTAAATTGGCCTTACGACCATGTGAAGTATATAAAGAAGTTGTGGGTGAGACTGTCTTACCAGTTTTTGCAATGGTACAGGGGAGAGGCAAGTGAAGATGATCTATAAAGATCATGATCCCAGGGTCCTGGGATTGAGTCCTATGTTGGGCTCCCTGCAGGGAGACTGCTTCTCCCTCTGCCTATATCTCTGCCTCTCTCTGTCTCTCTTATGAATAAATAAAATCTTAAAAGAAAAAGAGGCCAATATTTTATTTTATTTTTTTAATGTTTTATTTATTTTTTTTAATAATAAATTTATTTTTTATTGGTGTTCAATTTGCCAACATACAGAATAACACACAGTGCTCATCCCGTCAAGTGCCCCCCTCAGTGCCCGTCACCCATTCACCCCCACCCACTGCCCTCCTCCCCTTCCACCACCCTTAGTTCGTTTCCCAGAGTTAGGAGTCTTTATGTTCTGTCTCCCTTTCTGATATTTCCTACCCATTTCTTCTCCCTTCCCTTCTATTCCTTTTCACTATTATTTATAGTCCCCAAATGAATGAGAACATATAATGTTGGTCCTTCTCCATTTGACTCATTTCACTCAGCATAATACCCTCCAGTTCCATCCACGTTGAAGCAAATGGTGGGTATTTGTCGTTTCTAATGGCTGAGGAATATTCCATTGTATACATAAACCACAGCTTCTTTATCCATTCATCTTTCGATGGACACCGAGGCTCCTTCCACAGTTGGGCTATTGTGGACATTGCTGCTATAAACATCAGGGTGCAGGTGTCCTGGCGTTTCATTGCATCCATATCTTTGGGGTAAATCCCCAGCAGTGCAATTGCTGGGTCATAGGGCAGGTCTATTTTTAACTCTTTGAGGAACCTCCACACAGTTTTCCAGAGTGGCTGCACCAGTTCACATTCCCACCAACAGTGCAAGAGGGTTCCCTTTTCTCCACATCCTCTCCAACATTTGTTGTTTCCTGCCTTGTTAATTTTCCCCATTCTCACTGGTGTGAGGAGGCCAATATTTTAAATTAGAGAATGTGTCCCAAGGTTTATTGACAGACAATTTGGACTGCCACTGGTGGTCCCTGATGGTATAGAGACTAGAAACCTGATAATTAGAAGAAAGAGAAGCTATTAAGTATGGCTAAGATAAAGAAGACTGACCATGCCATGTGCTGACAATAATGTGGAGAAGCTGGATCTCTCATACAGTGTTGATGAAATGCAAAATGATGCAGCCACTCTGGAAAATGTTTTGGCAGGTTCTTATAAGCCTGAGCATATACTATTTGGCTCAGCAATTCCACCTTCAGTCATTTACCCAAAGGAAAGCTTACATTAACAAAAAAAAACAAAACAAAACACCTATACACAAATATTTATAGCATCATTATACATAATAGCAATTCAAACATCCTTAAGAGAGAGAATGAATAACAAATGGAGATACATCCATACCATGGAATACCACTAAACAATATAAGGGAACAAACTACTTGATACACACAACAACATGAATGATTCCCGAAACATTATACTAAGAAGCCAGTTTCAAAGGGTTACATATTGAATAATTCCGTATCTATGACATTGCAGAGAAGACATAGGGATGAAGAATGGATCAGTAGTTACCAGGGGTTAGAGATTGTGGAAAAGTACAAAGAGGCAGCATAAGAAAATTTGGGGGGGATAAGACTCTTCTGTATCCCCATTGTGGTGATGGTTACCTGAATCTATTAATGTGTTAAAACTCATAAAAGTGTATACTAAAAAAAAAAATGCTGCATCTAATTAAAAAGATAAACTCAGGGATCCCTGGATGGCTCAGAGGTTTGGCACCTGCCTTCTGCCCAGGGCGTGGTCCTGGAGTCCCGGGATCGAGTCCCATGTCGGGCTCCCTGCATGGAGCCTGCTTCTCTCCCTGCCTGTGTCTCTGCCTCTGTGTGTGTGTGTGTTTATAAAAATCTTTAAAAAATAAAAATAAAAATAAATAAAATAAAAAGATAAACTCAGCTATAAAAAATAAAAAGACAAGACAAATCAAAATTACCATATCATCTCATACCTGTCAGAATGGCTAAAATCAAGACGCAAGAAACAAGAATTGGCAAAGATGTGGTAAAAAGAGGACTCTCATGCACTGTTGTGGGAATGCAAATTTGTGCAATCACTTACAGTATAAGTGGAGAACAGTATAGAGGTTCCTCAAAAAAAACTAAAAATAGCAATACCATATAATCCAGTAATCCCACTACTGGGTATTTACCCAAAAGAAATGAAAACACTGGGATCCCTGGGTGGCGCAGTGGTTTGGCGCCTGCCTTTGGCCCAGGGCAGGATCCTGGAGACCCGGGATCGAATCCCACGTTGGGCTCCCGGTGCATGGAGCCTGCTTCTCCCTCTGCCTGTGTCTCTGCCTCTCTCTCTCTCTGTGACTATCATAAATAAATAAAAATTAAAAAAAATTAAAAAAAAAAGAAATGAAAACACTAATTCAAAAAGATATATGAAAAAAAAAGATATATGCACCCCTATGTACATTGCAGCATTATTTACAACAGTCAAAATATGGAAGCAACTTAAGTGTCCATCCATAAATGAATAGATAAAGAAGATGTGATACACACACACACACACACACACACAATGGAATAGTGCTCAGTCATAAAAATGAATGAAATCTTGCCATTTGCAACGATTAGATAGAGCTTAAGAGTATTAGGCTAAGTGAAATAAGTCAATTAGAGAAAGACAAATACATTATGATTTTACTCATAAGTGGAATCTAAGAAACAAAACAAATGAACAAAAAAAGAGAGAGAGAAACCCAAAACCAGACACAACCATAGAGAAAAAACTGGTAGCCAGAAGGGAGGTGAACAGTGGATGGGTGAAATAGGTGAAGGGGTTTAAGAGTACTGAGCAATGTATAGAATTGTTGAATCATTATATTGTACCTGAAACTAATAGAAGACTCTATGTTAATTATACTTGAATTTAATTAATTAATTTTTTTTTAAAAGACAGGGCAGGATTTGCCAGCAGCGGTCCTGGGGCAAGGCTGAAGGCCTATCAGGTGCCGTATCAAACTCGATATAGAGTTGTCTCTTATTTTTAGGTTTTTGAGGAACCTCTATACTGTTCTCCACTTAGGCTGCTTCCACAGTTTGGCTATTGTAAATAATGCTGCAATAAACATAGGGGTGTGTGCATCCTTTCAAATTAGCCTTTCCCTATTTTTGAATAAGTATCTGGTAGTGCAATCTGGTTGTGCAATTACTTGATCATATGGCAGTTCCATTTTTAATTTTTGAGGAATGTCCATACTGTCTTCCAGAGTGGTTGCACCAACTACATGAGGGTCCCATTTTCTCCACATCCTCTCCAACCCTGGTTGTTTCTTATGTTTTTGATTTTAGCCATTCCAACCCAGGCAAGGTGATATCTCATTGTGGTTTTGATTTGTATTTCCCTGGTGATGAGTGATGTTGAGCATCTTTTCATGTGTCTGTCAGCTGTATGTCTTCTTTGGAGAAATGTCTGTTCTTGTCTTGTGCTTATTTTTAATTGGACTTTTTTTTGGGGGGGTGTTGAGTTGTACAAGTTCTTCATATATTTTGGATACTAAACCTTTATTTACTATGTCATTTGCAGACATCTTCTCCCACTCCATAGGTTACCTTTCAGTTTTCTTGATTTGCTGTTCAGAAGCTTTGTATTTGATGTCATCCCAATGGTTTATTTTTGCTTTGGTTTCCCTTGCCTCAGAGGACCTATATAGAAAAATGTTGCTAAGGCCAATGTCACAGAAGTTACTGCCTGTACTCTTCTAGGCTTTTTATGATGTGGGGTCTCACATTTAGGTCTTTAATCCATTTTGAATTTATTTTTGTATATGATGTTAGAAAGTGATCCAGTCACATTCTTTTACATGTTGCTTTCCAGTTTTCCCAACACCATTGTTGAAGAGACTATATTTTTTCCATTGGATATTCTTTCCTACTTTGTGGAAGATTAATTGACCATGGAGTTGTACATTCATTTCTGGGTTTTCTGTTCTGTTCTATAGATTTATGTGTTTATTTTCGTGTCAGTACCATATTATTTTTATTTCTACAGCTTTCTGATTTAACGTGAAGTCCAGAATTGTGATGGCTCTAGCTTTGTTCTTTTCTTTTTCAAGAATATTTTGGTTATTCAGGTCTTCTGTGATCTATAAAAATTTTAGAATTGTTTGTTCTAGTTCTGTGAAAAATTGTCCTGGTATTTTGATAGGGATTGCATTAAATGTGTAGATTGCTTTGGGTAATATATACATTTTAACAGTATTTGTTCTTCCAATCCATGGCTATGAAATGTCTTCTCGTTTTTTTTGTGCCACATTCAATTTCATTCATCGAAATTTTATAATTCTCAGAGCACGGATCTTTAACCTCTTTCGTTAGGTTTATTCCTAGGTATCTTATTATTTCTGGTACAAAATTTGTAAATGGTATCAATTCTTCGATTTCTCCTTCTGCTGCTTCATTAATGGTGTATAGAAATGCAACAGATTTCAGTATATTGATTTGGTATCCTACAACTTTACTGAATTTGTTGATCACTTCTAGTAGTTTTGGTGGGCTCTTTTGGATTTTCTATATATGGTATCATGTCATCTGCAAATAGTAAAAGTTTTACTTCTTTTTTACTGATTCCAATTCCTTTTTTTTAATAAATTTATTTTTTATTGGTGTTCAATTTGTCAACATACAGAATAACACCCAGTGCTCATCCCGTCAAGTACCCACCTCAGTGCCCGCCACCCAGTCACCCCCACCCCCCACCCACCTCCCCTTCCCCAACCCCTAGTTCATTTCCCAGAGTTAGGAGTCTTTCATGTTCTGTCTCCCTTTCTGATATTTCCCACTTATTTTTTCTCCTTTCCCCTTTATTCCCTTTCACTATTTTTTATATTCCCCAAATGAATGAGACCATATAATGTTTGTCCTTCTCCGATTGACTTACTTCACTCAGCATAATATTCTCCAGTTCCATCCACGTCGAAGCAAATGGTGGGTATTTGTCATTTCTAATGGCTGAGGAATATTCCAATTCCTTTTCATTTCTTTTTCTGTCTGATTGCTGTGGCTAGGGCTTCCAGTACTATGAGGAATAAAAGTGGTGAGAGTGGATATCCTTGTCTTGTTGCTGACCTTAGGGAAAAAGTTTTCAGTTTTTCCCATTGAAGATAATACTAGCCCTGGGGTTTTCATATATGGCTTTATTATGTTGAGGTATGTCCCTTCTAAATCTACTTTATGTTGAGGCATAAATGTTGTGCCTTGTCAAATGCTTTTTCTGCATCTATTGAAATGATCATATGATTCTTATCCTTTATCTTATTGATATGATGTATCATGCTAATTGATTTACAAATATTAAACTACCCTTGCATTACAGGAATAAATCCTACTTGATAATGGTGAATGATTTTTTAAATGTATTGTTGGATTCCATTTGTTAATATTTTATTGAGGATTTTTGCTTGTATGTTCATCAGCTATATTGACCTATAGTCCTCTTTTTTTTTGTGGTGTATTTATCTGGTTTTGTATCAAAGTAATGTTGATACCTCATAGAATGAATTTGGAAGTTTTCCTTCCTTTTCTTTTTTTGGGGGAATAGTTTGAGAAGAATAGATATTAATTCTTCTTTAAGTGTTTGGTAGAATTTGTCTATGAGGCCATCTGGTTCTGGACTTATTTTGCAGGGCTGGGGAGTTTTTTTTATTATTGATTCAATTTTTTGGCTGGTAATTGATCTGTTCAAATGTTCTATTTCTTCCTGTTTCAGTTTTAGTAGTTATATGTTTCTAGGAATTTGTCCATTTCTTCTAGGTTGTTCAATTTGTCGGCATATAGTCTATCATAATATTCTCCTATTGTATTTCCATGGTATTGGTTGGTATTTATCCTTTCCTATTTGTAATTTTACTTATTTAAGTCCTTTTTTCTTAATAAGTCTGACTGGAGAATTATCAATTTTACTGATTCTTTTCAAAGAATCAGTTCCTGGTTGCCTCTATCTGTTCTATTGTTTTTGTTTGCTTGTTTGTTTTTAGTTTCTATATCATTTATTTCTGTTCTGATCTTTATTACTTCCTTTCTTCTGCTGATGTTGGGTTTTGTTTGTTGTTCTTCTTGCTCCTTTAGGTATAAATTTAGGTTGTTTTTTTGAGATTTTTCTTGCTTCTTGAGGTAGGCCTGTATTGCTATAAATTTACCTTTTAAAAACTACTTTTGCTGCATCCCAAAGATTTTTAAACATTGTGTTTTCATTTGTTTCCATGAACTTTTTTATTTCTTCTTTGATTTCTTGTTGACCCATTCATTATTTAGCAGCAGATTATTTAATTTCCATGTATTTGTGGTCTTGACAGTTTTTTTTTTTTTCTTGTGGTTGACTTCTACTTTCATAGCATTGTGGTAAAAAAAAATGCATGGTATGACTTGGATCTTTTTTAATTTGTTGAGGCTTGTTTTATGGGCTAATATGTGACCGATTCTGGAGAATGTTCCATGTGCACTTGAAAAGAATGTGTATTCTACTGTTTTAGGATGGAATGTTCTGAATATATCTGTTAAATCCATCTGTTCCAGTGTGTTATTCAAAGTCACTGTTTCCTTGTTGATTTTTTGTTTGCTCTGTCCATTGATGTCTTTCCTACATTTTAGATGCATAGTGTCTTACATCCTTTAATTTTGTGAGTTCCTTGCCTGATATTTTACAAAAATATTTATTCTTACTGCTTTTGAGTTTCCTACCCTCATACTGTCACTTGTGGCTTTTCCTTTCTACTCACAGTCCTCTTTAATGTTTCTTACAGGGATGATTTAGTGGTCAGGAATTCCTTGAGTGTTTTGTTTGTTTGTATGAGAAGCTCTTTCTCTCCTTCTATTCTGAATTATAACCTTCCCAGACTGAGTATGCTTGGCTGCAGATTTTTCCCATCCAGCATTTTGAATATATCACACCACTGCCTTCTGGCTTGGAGCGTTTCTGCTGAAAAATCCCCTGATAGCCTTATGGAGTTTCTCTTGTATGTAATTGTCTTCTTTTGTTTTTCTGCTTTAAAATGTTTTTATTTATCACTATATTTTTTAAAAGATTTTATTTATTTATTTGTTTGTTTGTTTGTTTGAGAGAGAGTGACAGACAGACAGACCACACATGCAAGGGGAGCAGCAGAGGAGAGGGAGAGGCAGGCCCCTCACTGAGTAGGGCTCAACATGGGGCTCAATCCCAGGACTCTCAGATCAAGACTTGAGCCAAAAGCAGATGCTTAACTGACTGAACTGCTTATGTGCCCCTCTTTATCACTATATTTTGCCATTTTAATTATAATATATCTTGGTATGGATCTGCTTTTGCTGATTTTGTTCAGGATTTTCTATGCCTCTTGGATCTAGATATCTGTTTTCTTCCTTAGGTTAAGGAAGTTGCTAGCTATTCTCTCTTCAAATAAACTTTCAGTCTCCTTTTACCTCTCTTCTTCTTCTTGGACTTTTATAATGAAAACGTTATTACATTTGATAGAGTCACTGAGTTCCTTAAATTTATTCTTGTTTTATATAATTCTTTTATCTCTCTTGGTCAGCTTGGTTACTTTCCATTACTCTATCTTCTAGGTCATTAATTCATTCCTCTGCTTCTTCCAACTTGCTGTTCATTCTATCAAGCATGTTTCTCATTTCATATATTGAGCCCTTTATCTCTGCTATGTTATTCTTTATCTCTGTTTTAAGGGTCTCACTCATGTCTTCCACTCTTTAATCAAGTCCAAGGAGTATCCTTATGATCACTGCTTTAAATTCTCTATCAGGCATGTTACTCCTATCTGTTTCACTTAGATCTCTGGCCATGACATTGTCCTATTCTTTCATTTGGGATAAATTCCTCTGTCTTCTCCTTTTTTTCTAAGTCTCTATCCATGTTTTTGGGTGTAATGAAAGTCAGCTACTTCTCCTGTTCTTGATGGTAATGATCTCATGAAGAAGATGTCTTATAGTGCACTGTAATGTAGTATCCCCTGTTCTCTAGGGCCTGGCATTTCAAAGAGTGTCTCCAAAGTATGCTGTGTATGCTCTGCTGTTGTGTCTTGGCTGCTTTATCCTTCATGCTAGTTGCCTGCTGATTCCTATTGCCTGTTGACAGTGTCTGGTTCCTGGCCTAAATGTGGAGAGTTTTAACTACATGTGCTCTTTTCTGCTTAAAATGAAACCTGTCACCACTACTGCCAGAACTGAGGCCCTGCAAGATTCCCGTGTTGGGAAACACATTGAAGCCAGGGATTTGGGCCAGTTTTCTGGAAGAGAGCACCCTGTGCTAGAACTGAGGCAAGCACAACTGGGAAGGGTGGTTCCACAGGAGGGCAGGTGCGGGGGGGGGGGGGGGGGGGGGGGTGAGGTCAGGGCTTGGTGTAAGAAAGTTAGGTAGTGAGTGTCAGCACTGTGCTAGTTCCAGCAGGTGGCTCTGTGTTTATCCTGAAGGTTTGGGGGAGCAAAATGGCACCTGCCATTCCCTTTGTTCCAGGAGGGGTCTCTGTGAATGCCGCCTTTTTGGGACATGCTCTGAGATGAGCAAATAACTTCCCCATTGTGATCCCCAGGTGCTCTTTAGGTCACTGTTTCCATACTGTATGTCCATGACTGTTTACCCTGTCTTCTCTCCAAGAGTAGCCCCAATGTCTTTGGGCTCTCCCTGAACCAAGCCTGCTGACCTTGAGAACCCCAGGCTTTAAGCCCCATGGGTTGCAAGATCTCATGAAATTCAGCCCCTCTCACTTTCCAAGCTAACTGCTATGGGGATTTGTTTTCTCCATGTGTTCCCCTGTGTGTTAGTCTGTTTCTTGCCCTTCTTTCTGACCATAGCTCCTTCCCCATCACGGCTGCCACAATCCATTTCAGGAGAGTATTTCTAAAGCAATTTCAATCTATCACATATTGCTTGTAATAAATAATACCTCAACCAGGTGGTCAAAATCAATATAAACACTAATAAGTCTTGTTGAGAGTGTGTAATTTTTTTTAAAGATTTTATTTATTTATTCATGAGAGACACAGAGAGAGAGAGAAAGAGAGAGAGACAGAGACAGAGACAGAGACACAGGCATTGGGATAAGCAGGCTCCATGCAGGGAAGCCCAACATGGAACTGGATCCCAGGTCTCCAGGATCAGGCCCTGGGCTGAAAGCGGTGCTAAACTGCTGAGCCACCCGGGCTGCCTGATAGTATGTACTTTTGATATGATGTGCTGAAGTATCACTTTATGTCTGTGGTATTCCTCCCAAAAGATACAACCACAGATAAACATCAGTAATGTTTCAATAGAGGGACATTTAACAAAATACTTGACCAGTACTTCTCAAAACTGTCAAGATCATCAAAAATAATGAAGGTCTGAAAAACTGTCACAGCTAAGAGGAGCCTAAAAAGAAATGACAACAGGGGTGTGTGTGTATGTTTGTAGATGGTACCATTGATCCTTGCTGTGGCCTCTTGTTCTCTCTTCCTGTTGCTTCTTTCTGGACCCACATCTGTCACCCTCACCCTTTGTACTTCTGGCTACACAAGGAAATCTTCTATTACTTTGAGTCAATTAGAAAAGGAGCATGGACAGAAAAGGGCTAAAAGGGGAGCCTAGGCAATGAGGATAGGTATTGAAACATCCCAGGTCACATAAGAAGAAGCTGGCTACGAAAATTTGAGAAATTTTCCAAAACTATTGATGATACGGTGTTTATGAAAAACACTATTAATTGCATCAAAAAATGAAGGATAAACACCCTCTCAGTATTTTCTTTAGACAATAAAACATTCAAAAAAAGATTTGGTTAGATTTTGATAAAACTGAAATGGCTTCTAGTAGCAACTTTCTCTCTCTGTCTCTCTCTGTCTCTCTCTCTCTTTCTTCCTATATTTTATAGTTTCTCTTGAGAGAAACCATGACATCCCATTTCTGGTTCATATGTTTTAGAAAAAAAATGAAAGCATATTGTCAGTCATGTAATTGATATACAGTGCTTCTTGACATGTCTATTTTTAATTAAAACACATTTTAATTAAAAAAGGAGAGAGCAATTTTAAGAAGAGAAGCTCTCTGCCAGATGGTGATTCCTAATTTACCTCAAATGTGTTGGGAGCCACATGATTCATTTTTGATTAGCTTGGGTTTGTGCATTGTAGAGAATAGCAATTTTATTATAAAAAATAACCACCCATAGCACCCCTTTCTAAAGTTGTTTTTTTTTAAAAAAAAGATTTTTTAAAATTTATTTATTCATGACAGACAGACACACACACACAGAGAGAGAGAGAGGCAGAGACGCAGGCAGAGGGGGAATCAGACTCCATGCAGGAGCCTGACGTGGGACTCCATTCCAGGTCTCCAGGATCATACCCTGGGCTGAAGGCAGCGCCAAACCACTGGGCCATCAGGGCTGCCTGTAAATGAGGCAAGTAGGTTTGTAGGGGCATGGTCATTGGCATTAGTGAGTGTGTCATACAGATATTCACCTAGAAATTCTAATGAAATAAGTTTTTGTATAAAACTTTAATGCGGGTACTAGTGCTTTTGTTAATAAACACAGCCCCTGCAATATCAGATTTAAGTTTGCAAATGCAAGATCACATTTGAGTGCCAGGCTTCAGGGCCTAGAAATACTGCTGGACAGCAGTTCACTCACAGGGCTTCTGGTAAAGGAGGATGGGATGAATAATACTCTTCCTTATTTCTCTCTAAAACTTCATAGCTCACTGGCTTCATAACCAAATCTGAATTCTTCACATGCTCTATCCTCCACAAAAACAAATATTTCACATGTTCTGCATCGATAGACTATAGTAAGAATATATATTACTATATGATAGTACTGTCTTTAGTATACTATATATTATACTAAAGAACTATAAAGTAGTTATAAAGAACTATACATATAGTTTTATATGTATAGATTACCCTGAGAGAAAATAAGGTGAACCAGAGAACAGTAGTTGTTAGAAAGAATTTTTCCCTGGTTAAAGTTGCAGAGTGAAACTAACACTGAAGCATTCTAATTCACAATTACAGCATGTACTTAAGCCAAGTCTAAACTATCAAAGTTTAAGTATCAGAAGAAACCAGCAGTAGCATTCCCTGAATGTATGACTTGGGTGAGCCAATTAACCTCTCTGAATCTTTTTCCTTGACTGTGAAAGTAAGTAATAATACTCGTCTCCTATAATAATTGTAAGGAATGAATGGAATAATGACAATTAAGACAATTGGTAATGGTCAAATAGCATAATGTGTTTTATTAATAGTGAATTCAACAACATTGTTTTTCTTGGATTTGAATATTCTGTGCAAAGAAAAAAAATCCAATGGCATTGATGATGTTGTTTTTTAATATTCTCTGTGAGACTAAGGAGGAATGAAGCAAAAGAGAAAATGGTTCAGGTATTTTGGGATCTTAAATGAACCTAAATAGTTATTATAATGGCTTATAATTTTAATCATTCATGAATCACTCATAGTTTCCTTTTTCTTGCCCAGATTCAGTTCCTGAGTCATGTTCAAAATAGCTCTAAAAATGAGAATATAAATTGAAGACATTGTCAGAAACAACCATAACTTTCAAAACAAGATGTCATTTTATTTTAAAACCCTGTGATGAAGTATATCCCAATTTGAAAAGAGAAAATTGTTTAATGGAGTCAATGAGAAGATAGTGTCTTTTAAAGAATGTTTTGGTATTTAAACCCTGACCTTCTGACCACAATTTTAAGAAAGGATAGAGTTAGGATATTGCATTGATTCTTACAAAGTATTATAACATAGTGAGATAAAATTGATTGACAAGTAATAGAAACAACAAATTTCAGACTTAAAGATTTTCAATAATAATAAAAATTTAATCCTCTTATAACTCATATTCACCTGTGACATATGCCTTAAAATTTCCATTGACCTTTGGATGCAGCAAAGATACCACATACCCTCTATCATAGAATTTATCAATGATGAAAATAGTGTGAGAAGAGGGAATAGGAAAGTTAAGTGTCTTTAAGTATACCTTTTAGATTAAAAGTCAGATATTTGACAGATGTCACCTATATCTTGAGGTTAGTTAACATTAATCTTGCCAAAAACACAGTTTTACTTCTAAATATTAAAGTGTATTTACACAAAGGCTATAAAGACATGGCTCATTACTTTTACCAAAATGTAGTTGATATGACACTGCTGTAATTTATCTATCTAGCTCCTACTTTTTATATTAGTTTACTTTGCATTGGCATGATTTCTAAAGTGTTCAGATCTTTTAAATTTGCATTTCAAAGTAGCTATAAAATATGTATTCCATTGCAAAACATTAGCATAAAGCGATTCGGTATTATATATTCTGTCGGAAATGCCAGGAAGAATTCCACAACTATTGCATTTCCATCTGGCAGCATCTTCCTACACTGAATATTTGCATAAATATTTCAGCAATAAAGTAAAATTATGAAACATAAACTCTTTAGGTTATATTCCAAATTGATAACCTCTTCAAAATTTAATAAGCAAAGGAACTATGCAATTGCAAGGAAATTACTATGGTGCTTTCCACCTATTTTGAACTGTCCTGGGGAAATAGTTCCTTCCTCAATATATATTTCATTCATATCTTACTCTTTCTGTCCATAAGGAATGAATACTCAGTGGTTGAAAAAATGAATTCCTACCCAATATAGGTATGAATGTTTAAGTAGTCTGGCGGCCTTTTCCAGAACATTATTCAGCCTGAATGAAAGAGTTACACGCTGAGTTAATGACAGGTGACTGTCATGGAATTGGGATATTATAGAGCAAGAACCTTCTATTTTATTTAAGTGAATGCTATCTTTTTTACTGCAAAGATAACAGTCATCCTTAGAGCTATATTTTTCAAGATTGGTGATGATTGGTATGCTAACCAAATTGCCAGAAGCTCATTTATTTTTCACCAGTGATAATAGATAGTACCTATGTTTTCACCCATATGGTGGAGGGGATGTTCATATTTTCAAGTATAAGTGAAGATAGAGATAGGGAAGGTGCCTTAAGTGGTACTTTAATAATCTAACTGCAAGTATTATTATACATTAGGATGTGGCTAAGAGTCCCTCAGTGGAATCAGACAGAACTAGATATCAATTTAGCTCTGCTTTTTATTGATTCTGTGACCTTGGGTTTGTTCCTTAAAGTCCTTTTGCTCATCTTGAAAAGAGTAGTAACAGTAATGCTAATTAGTGGGGTTGTTCTGCAAATGAAGGGTGATGTGTGTTACTTGCTCACTCCAGTGCTTGGCATGGATAAAGTTTGAGAAGATGTGAGGTATTACTATTAAAACTGTTCTTGCTTTTATTAACATTGAGTTATTACCTATATGCCAAACTTTACTATCATATACAATTATGTCTGATTTAATAGAAAAACCAAAAGCTTGGAAGTCAATGCACCTGGGCTCCAGTCTCCATGCCACCACCTACTGGAATGTTCAGATCAGTAGTTTACAGCTCTGAACCTCAGCTTCCTAATTTTTAAAAAGAGGGTTAAACTTGAAGATGACAGGCAAAGAAGGGCTCAGTTCTTTCTAGAAGACCAATTCTTACAGAATTAAGCAGTTAAGCTTTACCAAAGCATCCCAGCCACCTTTCCTCTGACTCTGTGAGCCCTGGTCCTACTTTTGTCAGTGTGTAAATGATTCCATGGAATAGCACTTAGCCTGAAAATTAAGGAGGTTTTCACATCGTCCAGAAAAACCACAGAATGCTGAATAAGGCTGTCTCTACATGCTACACTGGTTTTACTAAACTGTTTTTGTTTTTTTAATGTAAATCAGCAAAACAATAGAATCTGTGGATAGAATATTGAACAGCCAATTTGCCTGAATATTTTTGTTTTTGTACGTGTGATTTTAGCATCACACAGACACCAAGAGAGGACTACTTTCCTGAAGAATGCTTTAGACATTCAAGTTTATGTATTGAAAGAGCTGATTGACTTAAATATCCTTTACCAGGACATACCTGAATCTAATACTTGTCACTATTTATGAAGGGCTCACTATATTCTATAGCTCACATGTCCTACAAGAGGGATACAGAAGTATTAGAAAGAAGAGAGTTCCAATCTGGTGAACTGGAACCTTATAATATTTACTTACTTATTTTCTTTTTTTTCTTATTTATTTATTTATTTATTTATTTATTTATTTATAATAAATTTATTTTTTATTAGTGTTCAATTTGCCAGCATACAGAATATCACCCAGTGCTCATCCCGTCAAGTGCCCCCCTCAGTGCCCGTCACCCATTCACCCCCACCCCCCACCCTCTTCCCCTTCCACCACCCCTAGTTCATTTCCCAGAGTTAGGAGTCTTCATGTTCTGTCTCCCTTTCTGATATTTCCTACCCATTTCTTCTCCCTTCCCTTCTATTCCCTTTCACTATTATTTATATTCCCCAAATGAATGAGACCATATAATGTTGGTCCTTCTCCGATTGACTTATTTCACTCAGCATAATACCCTCCAGTTCCATCCACGTTGAAGCAAATGGTGGGTATTTGTCATTTCTAATGGCTGAGTAATATTCCATTGTATACATAGACCACATCTTCTTTATCCATTCATCTTTCGATGGACACCGAGGCACAGTTCGGCTATTGTGGACTACTTATTTATTTTCTTGTGTGTTTTATTATCTTAGATTGCCTGATTGTAAACTTCAGGATTGTAATGCTACTTGCATATAAATATGACATTGTCATTGCCTACCTCTACTAAGTATTCGCAGAGGGGTTTTTTTGACAAGTATTTTTCCCATTTTTGTCAACCCTGGAAATCTGAAAACCACTATCAAACTATATTACTATCTATCATTTAATGATCACCTTACTACGTGGCTATCACTGTGCTACACACACCCCATTACCCAGCAATCCTACTCCTAGTATATACTTAATAGAAATTCACATGTATGTGCAACAAAAGGCGTATATGAGAATGTTTGTAGCAGCACTTTTTGTGATTAGCCAAATACTCATCTACAGTAGAATGGATAAATCATTACTAAGGTCACACCATACGTAAAATTCATAGAAGATGTGCTTTACATGCTATTATTACTTAATAATCTTCAAAACTCTGCAAGTATTATTATTCTGTTTTATAATAAAGCACATGGAAGTTCTGAAAGCTAAACTGATTTGTCTAAAAGTATGCACCTAGTAAGTATTGCATCCAAATAACCCTCCCCAGAAGACTCCCAATTGAACCCCCATGTCCTCTTAATAGCTGCCATTCATTAAGCACTTTGTGTTTGCCTCTTAGATGCTTTACATATAGCATTGCATTTAATATCATCTCATTTTAATTTCATAATAACTCTACAAAGTTAGGAAATTCAACCTCAGAGAAACAAGAAAGTGGGGAAGTTGAGATTAAAACCCAGCTCCTTTCAATCTCAAAGCTCACATTTGTTGTGCCATGACACATCTCATATGCTTTAAGCTACCTTTGTTTTTCTTTAAATAAATTCATGAGCTTATGGTGGAAATATTTTATTTGTAAAATCAGAGATTGTATAGAAAAAAATTCTTATTATGTTGTAAATATTTATCCTAAAATGTAAAATTAGGTCTATTCAATGTGACAGTCAGTTTTGATATTTTTCCCGCTCACTTTTAATTAAGAATGGTGATGGAGGAAAAAAATAGAGAAAATTAATATTTTCTTTACAATGAACTTAATACTTTAAATGTTTATTTTCAAAAAGTAATTATAAGACCACCTGATGTTTTTATCTGGAATTTATTGGGAAAAAATTGATGAATATTTTCAAGGTTATTTTTGTTTTACTTTATTTTTTAATTTAGTTTAAAGATTTTATTTATTTATTCATGAGAGGCACAGAGACAGAGGCAGAGACATAGGCAGAGGGAGAAGCAGGCTCCCTGGGGGGAGCTGATATGGAACTCCATCCCAGGACCCCCAGGATCACGACCTGAGCCAAAAGCAGATGCCCAACCACTGAACCATCCAAGTGCCCCTTATTTTATTATTTTTTTAATCCATACATTAAGACAAAGTACATAATATAAAGACATATGAAATTTTTTAAAATACCTGTACAATGTTTCAAAATTAGGTCTAGGTGAGAAAAGCATCATATCAGCTCTTTAAAGAGTAAAGGACTCTCAGAAAGCCATTGAAGAGATTGATGTACCCACTGTGAACAGTTCCTGAAACCTTCCTGCACTGATAGCTCTAAAGAGCTGAGCATATACAGTTTTAATTTACTGATACAAAGTTAATAATAAAGAGAGAGAGATCTTAAGTACAGATATTTTAACATTTACTTCATCAAGGCAATCTTTGTAGTAAATTAGAATAGGTTCTCCACTCAAAATGTATTTTATCTTCAGTCTAGTAAACTAGAGCCAAGTGGGGAATCTGAAGTAAATTTTGATTCAGAAGAAATACAACATCAATTCCATTAAATACCACCTTCTACTCTGTGGTACACAAAGTAGATATTCAATAAATATTTGTTGGATACTTCATTGATTTAATTTAGGATAACTTTTACTAGTTTAACAATGAATCTAAAAGTTACAAATCGTTTCATTTCCCAGTGAATTGCATTTTATGAGAACCAACTGTTAGCGCAAAAGTTATTTTAAATTTTTATTTGTTTTCATTTCCCATGAACTTCTAAACAACAGCAAAATTGAATGAAAAATTCTGCTACTCACTGATTTACAACACTAAAAACAAATCTGTTATTTCAACTAGATTCACTCCATAATTTCATTACTTTCTAAAAAAATAAATTCAGTAAGCTTTTACTGAAAATACACAGGGGCAATGGGTTGATGGTACAGTTAGTATAACCTTTAATACAAGTTATTCTAATTCTGGCTCTTAATATAAAATAATTTTGTGTTTGAGAATCTTGCTTCATCTTAATTAGAAACATCACACTACTATATATCTAGAGGCTATATCTGCAGTATTTATCACTGCATTAATTCATAGGAGTTTTCCCTGAATATTATGAAGAGAGGCAGTGCATATTCTCTTTCAGAAAGATGCTTCTGGAATTTCTCAATGGCTATTTCAGGAAAGAAGAAAGCTTCATTTCACGCTTTACATTTTATAAGCTAAATAAATAACAGCCAAAGACTTCTATAACATTCTTCTTATTAAAAGTTTGAGGAATCTAAAGTATTTATTCTCCAAAGGAAAGAGCACATGTGAAAATGTCTTAATAGTGATTTAAAATTAAATTGAAGAAATACTACTGAGGCCAGGGTGACCCTCTCTTTCAAATCTGGTGGGATGAAAGGGGGGAAACTATTCAAAAGAACCACTAGGGCTAGCATTTTAAAACTTTATGCATACTAAACACAGTAGCTATTTATAAGAAATGAACTTGCAGCATTCATTTCACATCTAGTACTAGAGCTATGTTAGCCAGGAAAATAAGACTGTTTTGATTCTTCAGGGCAATATTTAAGCAAAGAACCACAGAAGAAATGGATTCTATTGGAAGAACTTCTTGCCTTTTCTGTTCTGATAACATGCTAACTGTAAACAGATTGGCAAGACTGAATCCATTGCCTCTTAAGGGTCAATTGTGCTTTTGTCCGTATTTATTGACAAAACCTTTGCAAAATCCGCTAGATCTGGCACGATTGTACACAGTTTACAGGTTAAGGGAAGCATTGGGTCACATCACCAGCTCTCTGCAGCTGTCCTGCCCTGCATACATTACAACAATCCAAGCTGGACAGTCTGGATTAGATGCCTTTATACATACACACAGGCAATACAAGCACACACATACACTTCCCTGAATTTACTGGGAAAGTGTTTAAAGAAACTGAACAAGTCCCCGAAAAGGACGAAAAGAAACCTCATAATTTACTCCCTGGAAGTCTGTCAGAGGGCATAAATCAATGACACTCCTCCCCCAATATCGTGTCTTTCTTGCATTGAACCCCCCAAAACCATTACTGTGTCAGATCAAAAACAAGGAAATGACTAGATCAAAACAGCCAGGGTTGAGGACATCTATCTTAGTCATTAGTGCACAAGAAGGTGATGCTGTATAAGATCAGATAGCTATGTGCTCAAAAATCTGAAAATCAATTTCCTCAGATGCATGAAATAGAAACTTGATAAATATCTATTGTGCTTCTGGTACTCCGTATTTATCCTGCATTCAAAATTGTATTTAGTTTCTTGGAGAATTTCTTTTTCCCCTACTCTTAACTCCCAGCCCCTTTTCTGTGCAACCTACCCACAAACACCCTTCCCCCCCACCCTCCCTGGTTACCAAATCTCTGGCATTTCCCACCTTACTTTTCCTGATGAGGATAAGTTTGACCTGGAAAATTTTAATTTCTTTAGGAAGATTACAAACCTTAGTGATAGTACTGCTCTTTTTACTACTGCTTCACTAGTCATTTTTTTCACTGCTTATTTTAGAAACTGAGAGTAGTTTAATTCCGAATTCTTTAGTGAAGGCCAGTCTGTTCTTCAAAAAAATTCCTCTTAGAGTTGAGTACTGTATTGTTTAGTCCTATGTTACCCCTGGAATACATTTTTGTAGGCAATGAAAAAAATCTCGACATACTCACAGAAACATATGTCCTTCTTGGCCATTCCAGTCTGCCTTCTCTTCTATAATGAAACCTTAGTAAATTCTCTCAGAGTGGTAGGTTAATGTTCAGGCTTTCATGGGGATTCTTTGTTTTGTTTTGAAGGGTAGTGGTCACTATAGCAGTCCCTGTTCTACTTCTGTCTTGAGAGTAGTAGACAGAGAAACCTGACAAAAATTTTTATTTTTGTCATTAGAGTTTGAATTAGCCATTTTAATGTGGAAAAAAAAATAGACTGAAGAAATCCTGAGCTTAACTACCCCTCATTAGCTAGTTAGACAACTTTGACAGTAGAATTAAGTTTCTTGAGTGATTAGCAACTTAAAAAAAAAAAAATGTCGCTTAGGATCTGAAAGAGTTAAGCATCCAAAGATGCCCAATTTACTTCCTGGGAGTGGTTTAGGCCCTGGAAGCATTTTGACTCATAGTTTTTAACTTTCTATCTGAAGGAGCAATTCACATCAAGAAAAACAGAACAGAGCCCTCATTATAGTAGAAACATGCATTGTGAGCCCCCTTTATGTCTTGCAGAGACCATACAGGAGAGAGAGCAGTTCTAAATTATACTTCTCACAATGCTTCCCAAAGAGAACATGGCAAATGAATTCAATTCTTTTAAAGCAAATTGAATATCTAAAGGAAAATAAATCCGGACAACTAACCTAGTTTTATGTGTTCCTTTCCCGTAATTTTACTGCATTCCCATTATTTGAATTGGGTTAGATCAAATTTAAGATAAAGCACCTTAACACATATTTGTTGAATGAGCTTTTAAAAGAGAAAGAGAGAGAGAGACTTGTTTTAGGATGGAGAGACAGCTTTCCTATAATTGAATATCACTTGTATTCAAAATGTTTCACTGTTTAGCAATGATGGTTTATGTTATTAAAATAAAGCTAAGAAAATAAATATTCAGGAGAGAGACCCCACAGAACCTGCTAAGATATTATCAGATGTCCACATATAAAAATGTAGAATAGACTGAGGATAAAGCTCTCTTTTCTTATATGTATCAAGATTGCTGATAATAATTGAAATTCTAGGGAAATATAGATTTTTCAAATAATGGGTTTGGCACAATAGCTGCGCACACACACACACACACAAACACATATACATATACATTGATGTATACACAGACACACTAACTGGATAACTAGTCAAGACAGACTCAATTTTATCAATTAGAGGACAGGAACTATTGCCCTTTGGAACAGATTGTTTCAGGGAAAAAAATTACTGTGTAGACTAGGATGGCTCAAATATCTAACCAAAGGTTAGGAATAAATTCTGATAGGGAATTTTCTGGAACAAAAGCATTTATTCATCCTGTTTTTGGAGTCAGCATTCTTATTTCATTGGAGTTTTTTGTTTTTAGGTTTTTGTTTGTCTCTGTATTATACTAATATGCACAAAGCCCTCTTAAGAAGCAGTAAAATGGTATTTATTTATATACTGAACCAAAAAAACAGTTATTGAGAATTTACTAAGTACCAGGTACTGTCCTGGATATGTAGTGAAAACACAGGTAAGTGCAACACAGCCCCTACCTTTGGAATCTCACCTTCCAGCAGGGTTACAAGATACAATGAACTAAGGACTGAGGGAAGAGTACTGTAAGGGTTCATGGGCAGATGGTCACAGGAGAGTGGGTAAGAACAACTGATTTTGCTCTCCCTAGGGGATAGACAGAAGAGCTTCTGCTAGGGTGGGAGGGTGGGAGTGGTGGTATTTGAACTAATTTTGAAGATTAAAGTTGGTATCTGGGGAATGTTGGTGTTTGAATAACAGCCAAAGAACAGTTAGTAGGAGCATGATTTAGTACAAAACCAGGATGAAACAATGGCTGTCATGGTGGGAGAAGTAGAGTCCAGGTAGAGGGAATTAGGAAGAGTGAAGCAGTCAGATTAGAAATTTTTGTTGGACAAGCCTGGCTGATCCACTGACTGTCAATATACATACCACCTGATGTAGTATTTCCCACCTCTGCAAACCCCCATAAAGGTAAATGGAGGTATCTGGCAAGTCCCTAGGACAAATGAGAGAAAATAATCCAGGCAGAGGGAAAAGCCTACGCAAAGGCTAAAATGCAGTATAATTGGGAATGGCAAGTAGTAGTTGTGGCTTGAATTTAGAGCATGGGTATGAGTTGCAGTACCACAGCCCTACCTGGTAGAAGACCTGCTTGTCTTGATTGCCTTTTCTACATGACAAGGGCTCCAAGGGGCCAGTGGGAGACCCAAGGCCCTAATACAGTCTGCATTTTCCAAAAAGTGTATTCCAAAAGTATTAGTGAAAGAGCTTCAGTGAGAACTTTGTTGGCTTTTTAGCTTCCTAAGCTAATACTTCATAGGGTATCAAAGACATGTGCCAAAAATAGGCCTCTAAAAACCGGATGGAACCATAGTTGGCATGACATGTTGATTTAAAATTATGCAATCTGTAAAAAAAAATCCACAAAGCAACCTAGAAAATAGGTGAGATACAGGTGACTAGGAGATACTAAGGTTGCCCTTATGATAGGGTCCCTTGGGAGTGGAAATAATGCAAGTGCAGTGTTGTAAGTTGAATTGCACATGGAACTTCATAGGATATTTATAGTCAAATGGACATTTATGTAGTCAAATGTCTATATAATTTAGTGCTCATCAATCTCGTAAAGAAAAAGGTGAAATAGAACATGGTTGTATGTTGATAGGTTTCAGAATGGCATCAAATAGTGTGAAAATTCATTTTTTTGTAAGAGAAATGAGGATTACGGATTCCTTATACATAACAGAAATCTAGTCCTTGCCATGCCACTGATGGGTCATGTGACATGGAGGAAGTTATTTAGCCACTTTGAGTCTCTGTCCTTATTTTTAAACTGGAAATGATACTATGGCCTATGAACTTAATTAATTACAACAAAAATTAAAAGATGCCACAGAGATAAAAGTATATGGTAAACTGTGTGATACACATTAAAGATAAGGTATTATCAAAATGTATGGTAACTTTAAAATATCCAAGATACAGCTCACTCAAAAGTGAGTAATACATCATATGAAGTGGGGATTAGAGTAGAACAAAAATGCAAGATGAAGGTTGGGTAGGAATGGTAGAAATCAGAAAGAGGCTCATTCTTTAAACCAGTAATCCAAGACTGAACTTACTCCAAAAAAATGTTCTCCTGTAAAAGAATAAGTCATCTAATTCATGAGTAGGTGAGTCTTATAAGGGGAAAGCAGATCTAGTCTGACACAGTTATTAGATCAGCAGGCCTGTTGTGAAAACGAAGGCCCATAAGTGTGACTTTTGTGTAGGTCTCTTGTTTGTTAGCTGACAGCACAAGTGTGGAAGTGACAGGCCAGGGAGGCTTTAATAAATGACACCTTAGAGCAAACACATACCCAGAACTTTTCACTGCCAAATAGTGCATGACTGGACAAATGTAAATATCTGGACCCAGAGGAGCCCTCCCTGGTTGTCTAAAGATGCTCAGTGCAAACATCATAAGGAGCCTGGGGACCATTAAGCTTCCACTTTCTTTCAAATTTATGAGTGTGTAGCCTTACAGCTTAGATTTTAGCAGAGCATCAGCAGTATCTTGTAAATGAGGAATGTCATTTTAAAAATTTACATACAGTAGTATTCATTTTTTCTGACGTATAGTTCTATGAGTTTTAACAAATACAGAGATACTGTGGCCCCCACTACAAGTAGAAAACAGACCAATTCTGACACCCTTTGCAGTCAGACTTTTCTCCTATCCCTAACCTCTGGCAATCACTGATCTGGCCTCTGTTCCTGTATATAGTGTGCTTTTCCAGAATTTCCTATAAATTGAATTAATCAATATGCTTTTTTGTTTGTTTCACCTTTACTGGCTTTGGTTCTGAGCTATGACAAATTACTATAAAAATGCATGTTTACCAGCCCATCTAAAGAAGGCTAAACTCAGATTCAGGTGGAGATAGAATTAGTTTTTATGAACCTTGTGGTTTGTTTGTTTGTTTGTTTGTTTTTCATTCTTTGCTATAAGAGATTGACAGGATTATGTTCTCATAAATGCTTTTTTGCATTAGGCCTTTCTTTCTTCCAAGGGCATCAATAGTTTTCTATCACCTATGGAGCCTAACTTTATTCGACAATCATTTACTGACCACTGTTTTTCTCTTTATTTTTTTCAAGTTTTTATTTAAGTTCCACAGTTATCATATTGTATAATATTAGTTTCAGGTACAATATAGTGATTCAACACTTATTTTGAAATCATGATGTGGTACACAATACTGGTGATTTAGAAGGCAAAAGACCTTATTTATGCTATGGAGAAGCAAGAAGTTCTCCATCAGCTGCTCCCTGATACCAGATGTCTATTATGGAATTCTCAATTCTCCTTAGAAAATACCTGACTTATTTTCACCTTTATTTATTTAACATTTGAACCTGTGCTGTGTTGCCAGGCATCATTCTTGACCCTGGGAATTAAAATAGTGAACAAAGGACAAATTTCTGTTTTAATAGAATTTATGGTCTAGCTGGTGGAGACAAATAATAAACCATAAATGTAATAAATAAGTAAGTTGCATGTTAGAAAGTGAAGAATGGAAAAAAGAAAAGGTAAGTGAAATAAGGGAGTGCCAGAGGAGGGTAGAGTTGTTATTTGAATGATTTATATCTAGAAAAGATGACATTTATTTGATAGAGATGAGATGAGACATGTTATCTAAAGAAAGAACATTTCAGGCAGAGGACACAGACAGTGCAAAGGTCCTTAGGTAGGAGCATGCCCCACGTGTTTCAGGAAGAGCAAGGAGAACAGAAGGGCTAGAACAGAGACAACTGGAGAGTAGGAGATAAGATCATAAATGTAACTGGATAATGGTGACTGAGAGCATGGGGGGCCATGGAGGTCATTATAAAGAATTGGGTGTTCACTCTGAGGGAAATAGGAACCATTGCAGGGTTTTGAGAAGAGACATTACCTGACCTGACTTTCATGTTAGAAAGAACTCTATTGCAAGTGTTTTGAGAATAGATTTTAAGGGGCAATGGAGATATAGTAATCCCAAAGAGGGACAATGGTGGTAAAGGCCACAGCATTAACAGTAGTGGTCAGAAAAGTTGGATTCTGGATATATTGTTAAGGTAGATCAAACATGATTCTCTAAGAATTTGAATGTGGGTTATGATTAAAAGAAAAAAAAAGCATATTCAAAAATGACTCCATTTATTTTTGCCTAGGGATTGGAGTTTGAAATTCTCATTAAATGAGTTATGGGAGAGCATGAATATAACAGATTTGGAGAGAGAAACTCAGCATATGTTGAATGTAAGATAGTTACTAGATATCCATGAAGATTTGGGTTATGTCTGAAGTTTGGAAGAGAAGTAGGAGAGTATGAGCTAGAGATATAAATATGAGAGTTGTTGGCATAGAGATGGCATTTAAAGTCATGACTAGAATACACAGAAAAGGTACCAGATAATCTTCTTGTCTTGGCTTTTATAGCTAAAATGAACTAGAAACCAGAAACAAGAAGGGAAAGTCTCATTCTCTCAAATATTAAACATTTCCTGCAATTTGACCTACTTTTTTCTTAGTAGTGGCTCTCCCTCCCTCGTTCCTTCCACTATGCTTTCTTTTTTTTTCTTTTTCTGCTTTCTTTTTAAATTTAAAATTAAAATTTTGATTAATTAACATATAGTATATTATTAGTTTCAAAGGTAGCATTAGTGATACATCAATTACATATAACACCCAGTGCTCATTATATCAAGTGCCCTCCTTAATGTCCATCACCCAGTTACCCCAATCCCCCCACCCACCTCCCTTCTAGCAACCCTCAGTTTGTTTCCTATAGTTAAGAGTTTCTTATGTTTGTCTCCCTCTCTAATTTAGTCTTATTTTGTTTCTTTCCCTTCCCCTATGTTTATCTGTTTTGTTTCTTAAATTCCACACATGAATTAAATCATGTATTTGTCTTTCTCTGACTGACTTATTTCACTTAGTACAATAACATCTTGTTCTATCCATCCATGTCATTGCAAATGGCAAGGTTTCATTGTTTTTGATGGCTGTGTAATATTCCATTTTATATATAAACCATTTTTTCTTTATCCATTCATCTGTTGATGAACATCTGAGCTCTTTCCATATTTTGGCTGTTATGGACATTGCTGCTATAAACATTGGGGTGTAGGTACCCCTTTGAATCATTGTGTATGTATGCTTTGGATAAATTCCTGACAGTACAATTGCTGGGTTGTAGGGTAGTTCTATTATTACCTTTCTGAGGAACTTCCATACTGTTTCCAGAGTTGCTGCACCAGTTTGCATTCTCACCAACAGTATGAGAGGGTTCCCCTTTCTCTACATCCTTGCCAAAGGCTGTTGTTTCCTGAGTTATTAATTTTAGCCATTCTCACCAGTGTGAGATAGTATCTCATTGTGGTTTTGATTTGTATTTTCTTGATGCCTAATGATGTTGAGAAATTTTTCATGTGTCTGTTGGCTGTGTGTATGTCAACTTTGGTGAAATGCCTGTTTATGTCTTCCACCCATTTCTTGACTGTATTTCTTATTTTTCGGGTGTTGAGTTTGATAAGTTCTTTATAGATTTTAGATACTGGCCTTTTATCTGATAAGACATTTGCAAATATCTTCTCCCATTCTGTAGGGAGAAGTTTTCCTTTGTTGTTCAGACGCTTTTTTTTTATCCTACTGAGTTCCCAACAGTTCATTTTTGCTTTTGTTTCCCTTGCCTTTGAATATGTGTCCAGCAAGACGTTGGTGTGACTGAAGTCAAAGAGGTTGCTACGTATGTTCTCCTCTAGGATTTTGATGGATTCCCATCTCACATTTAGATCTTTCATTCATTTTGAGTTTATTTTTGTGTATGCTGTAATAAAATGGTCTTGTTTCATTCTTCTACATGTACCCATCCAATTTTCCCAATGCCATTTGTTGAAGAGACTATCTTTTTTTCCATTGGATATTCTTTCTTGCTTTATCAAATATTAGTTGACCACAGAGTTCAGGGTCCATTTCTGGATTCTCTATTCTGTTCCATTGATCTATGCACCTGTTTTTGTGCCAGTACCATACTGTCTTAATGATCACAGCTTTGTAATACAGTTTGAAGTCAGGCATTGTGATGCCTCCAACTTTAGTTTTCTTTTTCAACATTCCTTTGGCTATTTGGGGTCTTTTTTTTGGTTCCATACAAATTTCAGGGTTATTTGTTCCAGATCTGTGAAAAATGTTGATTGTATTTTAATAAAAGAAAGGACAAGAGCCATACGATTCTCTCAATAGATGCAGAGAAAACATTTCACAAAATACAGCATCCTTAAACAAAAAACAGGGATGCCTGGGTGTCTCAGTGGTTAAGCATCTGCCTTCAGCTTAGGGAGTGATCCTGGATCGAGTCCCACATCGGGCTCCCTGCATGGAGCCTGCTTCTCCCTCTGCCTATGTCCTTCACCTCTCTCTCTCTCTCTCTCTCTCTCTCTCTCACTCTCTCTCTCTTTCTCTCTCTCTCTCATGAATAAATAAATAAAATTTTAAAAAATACATACACACACAAAAACTCCACTGTGCTATCTTATCCATCACACCAACTTCCTCCATTCAAAGGATAGGAAGAAGAATAGAAAAATAAAAGAGGGAGAAAAGGGGAAAGGATGTTTGTATACTTTTGATTTGATCATATAATCCTATTTTCACAATGATATACTTGCCAGTCACTAAATTTATATAAGGCTTAGTTAATAATGAGGATGATATTTAATTATTCATATTTAAAGAGTCAGGAAGCCCCACTTCCAAATTTTATTGAAGAAGATGGTAGAGAATTTTCTAGTCCTTGCTGTGAAAGAGAAGGCTTCCAGTGAGTTTAACTGAAGTACCTATGCACAGCATGTGGAGATAATTGCTTATTTTCATTGCACATGCCAATTCTCAAGTATTTGGGCTGTTAAATTTGCCTCATAGGGCCAAGAGTCAAGAATAAGACAGATTTTTTATAATGTGATATATGATTAGTTACATTTAACCAAGACCTGCTTTTTCTGTCCCCTGAAACCAAAACTAGCCTCATGGATGGCTAGGAATCATATGGAAAATGTTCGTGTGTTTACCATTCTGAAGTAACCATTCCTTCTCCACTTTATCTTGGCTGTCCACAGGAAAACTAGGCAGGCTCAGGAAAAGCTCCATTTCATATATCAAAGCCTAGGATTTGCACATCTGACCAGGAGTTTGTCATTCGTAACACAATACACACCTCAGTCATGGGAACCCTTCTGCTTTCACCCTGTTCATTGCCTCTCTCAAGACTGTTTTCTCTACGCCACTAGGTCCTGAGGGTGATCCCTCTAGTAGAACTCTCCTTGCTACTGTTCCTGCCTCCCCCCAACTTGGTGATGCCTGTTGTCTTCTCCTGTACCAGGGTGAGTGGGACCTTCTGGGGAAAATTGCACAAACAAAAGCAGTGTCCAACAAACCTCTATTACACCCACTATGTAACCTGTTTCACTCTTCCTCATCTAAGTTTCCTACTTCCAAATATTCCAAATTATATTTTGGAAATAAACTCATGCTTACTCTTCTTACCTTTAGTGTATATAGTTGGTCTGTTTGAAGGAAGGTTGACAGGGGAAATAAATAGCCACAGTAGAATTAAATACATTAAAAAGTGAAAGAGTAGAATAAAAAGATTAAAAAAGAAGAAAATTGGCCTAATAGGTTAAGTAAATCACTGTAATAAATAGTATTTTTATATGGTATATAAAAAAGTAAAAAATGATCAAAGATAGTAAGCAAAATTTGTATTTAGATAGTAAGCAAAATTTCCTCATTCTTAAAGAACAGAGTGAAATATGGATAGAGAGATGATAAATAATCACAACAGCTGCTATGCTGGTTTGAAATCTAGTGATGTGATAGTAATAAACCCAAAGGATGATGGGCCCTTGAAGGTTGTCCAATAATAAAATGTTGAGTAAATACTGCAGAGATTGCTCCTCCCCACCAGATAGATTCACATCTGTGCAAATAGCCATCTGGCAGACTTTGGTAGATAAAATTATCATGCTTCATTATCTGGATTTCTCTGAGACCCCTAACAAAACATCCACTAGCTCAATCACCACCCAAACAACTATTTTTATCTAGATACAGGATTATTATCTGGAATCTCTTTTCCATTGACCCTAATGTCTGGCCAGGCAATCCTAACTCACATCAAGGGTTGTGAGGTTTTTGGGATTGCAAATTGACATTGTCTTGTTGAAGGTCATATTTCTCCCTATTCTGCCAGAAAAATAAAATTATAGTTTTTGTTTTTGTTTTTTTAAAGATTGTATTTATTTATTCATGAGAGACACAGAGAGAGAGGCAGAGACACAGGCAGAGGGAGAAGCAGGCTCCATGCAGGGAGCCTGATGTGGGACTCAATCTCAGGACTCCAGGATCATGCCCTGGGCCAAAGGCAGGCACCAAACTGCTGAGCCACCCAGGGATCCCAAATTATAGTATTTGATACTGATAATGAGTTCTATTTTTGTAGATACCTGGGGAATAATAAAGAAGGAAAATAGACTATACCTAAAACCAAATAGGAAAATAAATAGAAGGTCTTCAACTTTTGTATAATGAAAACTATGAATTTCTTTGGACAAACTAATTCTAAAATAGCCAAATTTACTCCTCATTTTTCTCATGATGCTGCATACCTATTTTACAGGCCGGTGGTTCTGATAATAGTTTAATACAAAATTTGTGAACTTTCCAAGGGAAGAACACTTTGTGCTATTTTCTGTTAACAGCATATCTTGCTATCATCACTCTACTTTCCATTGATCTCCAGATAAGAACTACATATTAGCAAAGCTGAGAAACAGGGATTTGGAGTTTGATGCAGCCTTCTAGAAGACCAATAAAATATAATCTAAAAGAATGTTACTTTCAGAAGTTGAGCACATACTAGATAACAAATAAAAATACTTTCTGATTTGTTATGATGGACTCTGTGGCCTTAAAGAAATAGATTTCCTAGAACTAACAGAATAGGAATTAGAACAGCATATAAATGATCAATAGCAATAAAATCAAGATTCAAAGAGAAGGGAATCTTTGCTTCTGTTCCTTGTACTGCAAAGAAAAGGTTTGTGTCTTTAAGACTTTGGGATTAGCACATAGTAGGTGCTCCATGAACATTTCTTCAATGAATCTATTAGCAATGACTCTTATAATATTCTACATGTGGCTTTCTCAGAGGCAGTATTTCCTCAACTCTACTACTGAAGATTTAAAAGTACATCGCAGTTTGACGTGAAAAGAAATTGCATGTCACTTCTGCAATTTGGGTGGCAGAAATGAAGGATAAGTAGAAGGACTTAGAACGATGTGGAAGTGACTCATGAGTTCAAAGTTCATCATAAATCCTCCACTTGACTAATTAATCTCTGCTCTCATCATACGGGTATTTATGTGACTCTTTCCCTCTAGGGTGAAATAGAATTGAAATTGAGGGTTTATTGGGACGCCTGGAGCGGCTCAGCAGTTGAGCATCTGCCTTTTGCTCAGGGTGTGTTCCCTGAGGTCCTGGATTGAGTCCCGTATTGGGCTCCCCACAGGGAGCCTGCTTTTCCCTCTGCCTGTGTCTCTACCTCTCTCTGTGTGTCTCTCATGAATAAATGGATAAATCTTTAAAAAAATGAAATTGAGAGTTTATCAAATCCATAGTCATCAGATACCTTTATAGTTAATGCATATGTGTGCATAGGATTGGGGGAGGAGGTCCATGCATTTCCTTGGATATTCTTGGTTTGTTGATAATATATCAAAACCATCTCAGTGCAAAACAAAGCACCTAATAGGCTTAGAGTTAAAGCATCCTCTTCACTAGCTCTTATTTTTTTTTCTTTTTTTTTCTTCTTTTTTTTTTTCTTTTTTTCTTTTTTTTTTTTTCACTAGCTCTTAAATTTGGTATTTAGTCTTACAGCAAGAATTGAGCTTGACAGTGATGCTGTGGAACAATGCCTGTATCATGCTGAATTCATTACTATCTCCACACCCTGAAGAGCAAAAAATTGGGGCAGATGCCCAAGAGATGGCAGACTTGACAGGACTGTCTTCTGATATGAAGTATAATCATATTGGTCTGTCTCTATTGATATTGCTCTATAGATAGATATTCCACTTTTAGAATATTCTGTAACAGAAACTGCATGTCACAGGTTATTATATGATGCTGCTCTCTTATGGTGTGGCATGTTGAAATGTACTAAATTTCTTGAGAGCAGGAGTTGAGTGATGGTATATATGATACATTTTACCACTAAGTGTCTAAAATAGCACCCACTCTATTTCTCCCTACCCCCTTCATCTTGATCACTTTCTCATATTATATATTTATTGTTTCTCCCTCACACTAGAGTGTAAGGTTCACAAGGGCAAGAGGTTTGCCTGTTGATCATTGTTCCTGGTGTCTAGAACAGTGTCTGGCATATGATAAACACTTAAAACATTTGTTGAATTAATAAATGATATACTCTGTGAGAATCCTGTCTGAGCATGGGTCCCTTTGCTTTAATGTCTTTTCTGTGCACTGCCTCAAGTGGTTTATCTGAGTACTCTTATTCCACTGAATTCAGTGATGCAGTTTGGTTGAATCAGTAGCCCTCTCTTTCCAGTGTGTCTTCCAGCCAAACAACTCCATAAATAGCTCATTTTCCTAGTCTCTAATGGCCCTGTGTTGGCCAAAAGTAATGGCTCCAATGCCTAGCCTCTTCTCACATCAAACAGAGTGAATTATCCTTGTATCTTACCATCACCCCTACAGTTGGCTAAGGACCCCTCTCTTGTTTTTAATTTATCCTTTCGCATTTGTCCTCTTGGCAGTCTTTTCTGTCCTCGAGGTTTTTAACAACCACTTAAACATTAATGAAAGTCAGAATGGTGAGTAAGAACTTGGAATTCAGGCAAATCTGGGGTCAAATGCTGGTGTTAGCACTTGCCAGTTTGTTCCCTAGGCAAGTAACTTAATCTCCTGATGTGTCTTTTCTTTTTCAGTATCTTGAGTCTTTCTAACTCCTTTGGTCAAGCCTTTCCACTTCTTATGTACACTGAATAAAATGATTTTCATCAAACACCACCTTATGTTTGTTAAATCCTCTCTAATTTGTCACAGATCCCCAATTACTGACTTACCTAGGGTCCTTTCCCAACTGGTTTTGGGCATTGCCTCTCTTATTCCTTGACTAAACATTTCTCATCCACCGGTCATACCTACCTCCTTTCTTCCCCTCCTACCACATTTATTCTCTCATTCTGATGTCTAAACATGGAGATTTTTTGTTAACCAGTCCTAAATATCTTGTTTGGTTTTTTTTCGTTTGCCTGTTTGTTTTAAGAATTAAGCTTCAATTCTTAGCACTGGCTTAAGAGTCAGATGACCAAAGCTTAAGTCCTAAAGAGCCCCATACTAGCCAACTTTGAATAAGTCACTGTTCCAGTGATAGCCACAGAATAAAATGATGATTCTAAAAATAAATACTTTAAAAAATTCCATTACCTGATGAAATAAAAATTTGGCAACCCTATGAAGTAGGCTTTGCCCCTAACGATAACAGCAAAATGTATCTTTTGAAATGTTGTTGACCCATGCAAGCCACACCTCTGACAACTCCTAGGTTTGTGGACCTGCTGGTAGATGTGGGCAGGCAAACAGTGTAGCTTAGCTTTCACCAAATGATGCTTAACATTAAATCCAGAGGGACCTATGAGAGATGGGTCTGGAGAATCAGCAAGTAGTTAAGCTTAGAGAGACATGTCTAGACACAAACTACTAATTATAATAATAGATAAGTTATTAGCATAACCAAATTGATATATCAATAAATGAGATGATGTATATGACTGTACTTTGTAACTTCTGAGCTTGATATAAATAAGTCGATAATACTACCGTTTTGTAGCTGATTATATCTTACTCTTTTGATGGAGTTCCTGGTGTTTTTAGACAAGCAATGGAAGATGACTACAGAATCTGGGTCTAGGTTATGGCCTGATGCTGACCCACTGGAGGGCTTCTCCTGTCTGGGATTTTATGTTGGTATCTGAAAAGTAGCCCTTTTTTCTGGCTTCAAAAATTTAATGATATAGTCTATGAACAGTTATATACCAACAAATTGGACAATGTAGAATCAATGGATAAATTCCTAGAAACCTACAACTTACCAAAACTGAGTCATGAAGAAATAGGAAATATGAGCAGACCAATTACTAATAAGGAGATTTAATCAGTAATCAAAGCCTCTCAATGAATATAAGCCCAGGACTGATAGTTTCACTAGTTAATTCCACCTATCAGGTAAAGAAGAATTAATGCCAATTCTTCTCAAACTCTTCCAAAAAATAAGAGGAGGGAATACCTCCAAACTCATTTTATAAGGCCAATATTATCCTGATGCCAAAATTGGACAAGGACACTACAAGAAAAGAAAGTTACAAGTCAATATCCTTGATGAACATCAATGCAGCAATTATCAGCAAAATATTAGCAAACCAGCATCAGCAATACATTAAGAGGGTCATATACCATGATCAAGTGGGTTTATTTCAGGGATGCCTGGATGGATTAACATCTGGAAAACAATCAGAGTGACAAATCACTTCAGCAAAATGAAGGATAAGAATTATATGATTATCTCAATAATAGATTCAGGAAAAATATTTAACAAAATTCAATATCTACTTATGATAAAAACTAAACAAAGTGGATGTGGAGGATATGTACCTCAACATTATAAAGGCCATATATGACAAGTCCACAGCTAGCATCATACTCAGTGATGAAAAGCTCAATGGTGAAAAGATTGGGATTAATAAATACAAGGATACTCACTCTCACCACTTTTATCCAACATAGTATTACAAGTCTTAGCAAGAACAATTAGGCAAGAAAAAAGAGATACAAATCATCCAAATTGGAAAAGAAAAGTAAAACTATCTCTATTTGCAAATGACATGATACTATATATTTATATATATATTTATATATTTCTATTGAAATCTCTGAAAATTCCACCAAAAACAGAATAAATGAATTCAGTAAATTTTGTAAACACTAATGTACAAAAATCTATTGTGTTTCTATGAGCTATGAGAAAGAAAAATTAAGAAAACAGTCCCACTTACAATTGCATCAAAAGAATAAAATACTTAGGAATAAATTTAACCAAAGTGATGAAAGAACTATATGCTGAAAGCTATACAATATTGATAAAAGAAATTGAGGAAGACATAAATAAATAGAAAGATACTCCATGCTTATGGATTGGGAAAATTTATATTGTTAAAATGTTCATGTTACTTAAAGCATTTTACAGATTCAGTGCAATCTCTATCAAATTTCCAATGACATTTTTCATAGGAAAACAACAAACAATCCTAAAACTTATGGAGGCATCATACTAATTTTAAACTATGTTACAGGGGATCCCTGGGTGGCACAGCGGTTTGGCGCCTGCTTTTGGCCCAGGGCGCGATCCTGGAGACCCAGAATCGAATCCCACGTCGGGCTCCTGGTGCATGGAGCCTGCTTCTCCCTCTGCCTGTGTCTCTGCCTCTCTCTCTCTCTCTCTCTCTCTCTGACTATCATAAATAAGTAAAAATTAAAAAAAATAAACTATGTTACAGAGCTAAAATAATCAAGACAGTATGATGTTGGCATAAAAATAGGCACATAGATCAATGGAACATAGAGAGCCCAGAAATGAATTCACGCATATATAGTCAGTAGATGTACAACAGAGGAGCCAAGAACAGACAATGGGGAAAGGACAGTCTGTTCAATAAGTGGTGCTGGGAAAACTGGATCCTATTTTACATCATGAATAAAAATCAACTCAAAATGGACACAAAATTTGAACATAAAGCCTGAAACCATAAAACTCCTAGAGGAAAGCATAGAGGATAAGCTCCTTGACATTGCTTTTGGCAATGATTTTTTGGATTTGACACCAAAAGCAATGACAACAAAAGCAAAAATAAACAAATAGGACTGCATCAAATCAGAAAGCTTCTCTACAATGTAGCTTCTCTACAACTTCCTACAATGTAGGAAGACATCAATAAAATGAAAAGGCAACCTACTAAATGGAAGAAAATATTTGTGAATCATATATCTGATAAGGGGTTATTATCTAAAATATATAAAGAACTTATAACTCAATAGAAAAAACAAACAAGCAATCCAACTAAAAATGGGCACAAGATCTGAATAGAGAATTTTCCAAAGGAGACATACAGATGGGTAAGAGGTACATGAAAGGATACTAAACATCACTAAATATGAGGGAAATTCAAGTCAAAACCACAATTACATATTCACCTCACACCTGTTAGAATGGCTATTATCAAAAAGACAAGAAATTAAAAGTGTTAGTGAGGAGAAAAGAGAATTCTTATGGACTGTTGGTGGGAATATAACCTGGTGCAGCCATTATGGAAAACAATAGAGAGGTTTCTTAAAAAACTAAAAAATAACTAGCAAATGATCCACCTAAGCCCACTTCTGGGTATACATCCAAAGGAAATGAAAATAGGGTCTCAAGGAGACATCTGTACTCCCATGGTCATTGCAGCATTATTTGCAATAGCTAAGATATAGAAACAACCTAAGTGTCCATCAACAGATGAATAGATTGAAAATATACATTTACAATAAAGTAATATTTAGTCATGAGAAATAAAGAAATCCTGCCATTTGCGACAATATGGATTGACCTTGAGGACATTATGTTAAGTGGAATTAGCCAGACAAAGACAAATACTGCAGGGTACCATTTATATGTGGAATCTAACAAATAAAGAAACAACCTCAGAGAAACCCCGCAAAACAAAGTCAAAATAAAATTCAGCACCTTAGAGTAGAAGAGTTGTTGCTAGGACCTGATGGTAGGGGAAATTAGGAAGAGGTTGTTAATGGGTACAAACTTTTAGCTGTAAGATGAAGGTCTGAATATCTAATATAAAACACGATGATTATAGCTGATAACACTGTATTGTATAATTAAAGTTTGCTAAGACAGAAGAATGTAAATGTTCTCAGACATGCACAGAAAAGATTAATACATGAGGTGATGGATATGTTAATTAACTAGGACAGAGGAATCCTTTCATAATGTGTGTATATATATATACACACTATATATATACACAATATATATATATATAGACTATATATATTTGATATATATATATATCAAATCACCATGGTGTACATTTTAAATACTTTATAATTTTATGTGTCAATTATACCTAAATAAGGATGAAATTTTTAAAAACTTAATGATATGAATGGCAATTAATTTTTATTTTTTAGTCCATTGTCTTTGATGAAACCCATTAAATATTTTCAGCTCTTCCTCTGTTAAAATTCCTATCTTGCATCACTTTTATTTACTTTAATTTTTTTAACCATTACTCATGATAATTTTTGCCAGTGAAATGATTAATATAAATATGCTGTTCCAAAATTTTATTTCAATAATGACAATTTAACAATATTGTAATACTAATAATACCTCAAGTTGTATATCACTTATCAGCCTTCAAGTGGATATACATCCTCATTTCAAGAATAGAGGTGGAATTTCAGGGAGAAAAGTGATAAATATTATGTCTATATAACCTAAAGACATCAGTAGCTAACGATTCAAATATTGGGGTGTGGGGAGAATAAAATGAATTTGTTTGATGTTATTTTTATACAAATATATATAGGATTTTTTAAAGAAAATTATGCCATACAGCTATATGGCTTTCAAATTCATAAATAACTGACCCCAAGTGTTTTGTCATGAATATAAATCAAACTGAAGAGACCAGTGGTGCACAAATAACCCAAGGCCAGCCAAATCAAAAATGAACAATTCATTCTCACATCCAATTGTATTGTATGCACAATGACAAACATATGCACATTTTAAATATTCAATGTATTGAGAAGTTGAGGTTATCCAGTTAAAATATCAGGATTGATTGATTTTATTTTTCTTACAAGTAATCAGCTGCCCCTAGACATAATCAATGAGTAATTTAAAAGGAAACAAAATCATTTTTTCACAATGATTTTCACACTCCTGAGAGCTATCAGTGGAAAGTGTTAGAAAAAAGAATCACTTAGGCTAAGGAGTTTGAGTTCTGGTCCTTTATTTTCCAAATACTAACTGTATGACTTTAGGCCAATGCTTTCTCTATGCATCGGTTACTCCACATGTACATTCTTTCAACAAGAGTGATCTTGATAAAACCAAAATCAAATATGTCACTACTTTGCTCTAAATCCTCCAAAGGATTTTTAAAGTTTAAAAATTTTTAATTGAAGTATACTTGGCATAGAATATTATGCTTAGTTTCAGGTGTACAATATAATGATTCAACAATTATATATATTGTACAATGCTTACCATAATCAATGTAGTTACCATCTGTCACCATACAAGTTATTACAGTATTACTAACTATATTCATTAACTATGCTATGCTTTTTATCCTCATGACTTATTTATTTTGTAACTGAAAGTTTGGATGTTAATTGAAGTAAATACCGCAGTTTTGGAACAGTGTTTGAGGCTGTAGATCTGGCTCCCTGTGTCTCCTCTTGCTATAGATCTGGCTTCCTGACTGATTCTCGCTTGCACACTCCATCCCAGACACACTGAACTCCAACAGACCAAGTACACAGCCTCCTGCTTTCCCCCCATTTATCCAAGTGGTTTGCTTCCTTCCTTTCTTAAATCTTTACTTAAATACCACATTCTTAATGAGGCAGTCCTGTCTCAACACTCCTTGTATTCTTTCCTGCTTGATTCTTCTTAATAATCATCAAGCATACCATTAAGATTTCCTGGTTTATCTTGTTTATTGTCTGACTCTTTTCCTAAATTGAAAGCTTCACAAGAGAGTTTTGTTCACTGTTGCATCTCCAGCACCTAGAATGATAGAATCAAAAAGCATTTCACAAATATTTGTTGAATATTTGTGAATTTGTTGAATAAATAAATTGACCATGTATTTCCTGAGCACAAGTAACTTGACATACATCATGCTGGCTGCTGAAATCCAAAGGTGAATAAAATTGCAATCCTAATCCTTAGGGAAGTCACATTATGCACTTGTGAGTCAACTCTTGCCAAAAAGCAGTGTAAGTTTAATAAGATACCAGGACTATTGGTCACATGGAGGTTGAAGCGTCAAACTCTTGTGGAGACTGAGGAAGGCTCATAACAGAGGAAGACTTAAACTGAGATGTGTAGCATTCCATCCATTGGATGAAGACAAAGACAGAGGATAAGTTTAAGGGCATTCCCTAGGGATACCTGGGTGGCTCAGCCATTAAGCGTCAGCTCAGGGATCCAGTTCCACATCAGGCTCCCTGCATGGAGCTTGCTTCTCCCTCTGCCTGTGTCTCTGCCTCTCTCTCTCTCTCTCTCTCTCTCATAAATAAATAAAATCTTTTTTTTAAAAGAGCATTCCCTATATCACAGAGTTTAAAAAAATAAAAGGAAACAGTGTATATGGAAGTGCTTTGCAACTAGTGCAATACAAGAGTGTGTGAATTATCATTATTTACCTGTGTTGATTTTTTTTTCCCATTGGTATCATCTCACAGAATATTTCATAATACATTATGGCAAAAGACAATCATGCACATTTGAATTTTACTGGAACAGATCATCAAAATTGAGAGATTCATATTGGTCAAAGAATATATGAGATGTTTGGCATGCCTAAGCATTTTTAAACCTGTTTTTTCAGTAATTAAATGCTGTTATCTCTAATTTTTCAGGCTGACTACAAATTAAGTAGGACACTCTGAAAAAAGTCTTAAAATAAGCCATGCTATATTTCTCAAGTGTACAAATTGTTAATTAGAACCGGGAAGTGAACAGAAGGGGCTTAAAATAAAGACCTTCAATTTCAAATTAAAACTGAAAATGGACCATGCTTGACACTGACATTAAAAAAGAACTTAGAATTATGAGGGCTGAAATAAAAGTTGAGAATTTCTGAAATATTTAAATAAGTTTGACTTTAAATTTTTATATGTATTGATTAAAATGTGTATTTTGCCTTTTTATTTTAATAATTTTGAATATTTTAGAAGAAAAGTAACTTTTTTAGAAAATAAGAAAATATTTTTTGTATTTTTTACATTTACTTTACCTTACATTTTTTATAATATACTCAAACTTTATATATTTTGAAATCAATTGCATTTTGTTTTTCAATCATTTAGATCAGTGGTCAGCAGGTTATGTCCTGCAGATCAAATCTGCACCTTTGTATAGTCTGCATTTTACAATGTTTTTTACCTTTCAGTTAGACAAAATCAAAAGAACAATATTTTTGTGGCATGTAAATACTGTGTGAAATTCTTATTTTAATTTGTTCATAAGTAAAGTTTTATTGGAACACAGACATATTCATTTACATGTCACTTATGGTTGCTTTCACATTACAGCAGCAGAGGTAAGTAGTGGAGACAAACTCATAAGGGCCACAATGCTGAAAATATTTACTATTTGTCTTTTACAGAAGAGTATAATTATGTGGACATCTTGATTATAAAAATGTAGTATAGGGATCCCTGGGTGGCGCAGCGGTTTGGCACCTGCCTTTGGCCCAGGGCGCGATCCTGGAGACCCGGGATCGAATCCCACGTCGGGCTCCCGGTGCATGGAGCCTGCTTCTCTCTCTGCCTGTGTCTCTGCCTCTCTCTCTCTCTCTCTGTGACTATCATAAATAAAAAAATAAATAAAAATTAGAAAAAAATTCTAGAAAAATAAAAAAATAAAAAAATAAAAATGTAGTATATATTTAAAAAAACATTTATATTTTAAATACATAATAATTTATCAAGGAGACTTTTTTATTTTATTACCCTTCTAAGTATCACTGACCCATCAACAGAACGTAGCCTTGCATGAATCATTTGCATTTTGGTGTTTTCAATGTGTTTATCAATAGGGAGAAATGAATGTATTTTATTTAACAGATTGTTGACTTGATTTATAAATTTAAGTATTTAGACATATGGTATAGGTGGGGCTCCATTTGTACTCTTGCCTCCAGTTCTATGATATTAGGGGAGTTGAGGAACCAAGCAACCATTAAGAAGCAGAAAGGGTAGAGGAGGTAACAGAATGATGGCTAAGCGAGTGACTTGATAGAAGACACTTTTAAAAAAAATTGAGCAAACTAGGGTCAAAAAAGCAAGCGTGTCTCTGGGCCCTGTGGGAATCTGTGTCCTCTAAAAAAGGTAGCTTACCTCCAGGAAAAGCTTTCTCTTCCTAAGTGACTCCATACATCACACAGGAGCAGAATAAAGCACAGTGAGATGATTAGTCATACTGTTATTATGATGATGCATAACTAACTAAAGCAATCCATGCATCAAGGAATCGTTAAAACTCCAGAGATTACAAAAAGATTTAATTTCAAAATTATCTATCATAATGACCTTACATGGAAGTTTCAACTTTATGGCATTAAAGATGCAACATTTAACTCTCCTTGTGCCTTAGACTCATTTGTCAGCAGCATTTAATGAATACCTTTCGAGTTCCAGACACTGCACTAAAGAACAATGAAATAGAACTATACAGTTCTACATGGTCACCACTAGCCACATATTGAGCACTTTAATTGTGGCCGGTACAAACTGATGTGTATTCCACGTGTAAAATACGCACTGGATTGGGAACACTCACTATGAAAAAAATATAGAAGTTTCAGTCATAACTTTTTATGTTGGTTACATGTTGAGAAAATAATATTATAGATATATTTATTTATATAGATTTTTATTAAAATTAATTAGAATAAGTGCCCTCAAGGAGCTCACATTTTAGGCAAACCAATTAGTAAATAAATAATGGCAGATGACAATCATAAACACAGACTGCTTTGGCAGCATCTAGGTAAGGTGCCCAGTTGAACCCGGGAAGGTCAGAGGAGCGTGCAGCAGGAAATGATGCCCAAATGAATCTTCAAGGATGAGCAGGAGATAACTTTTAGTCGAGGCAGAATGTTCCAGGTAGAGAATACAGCATGTGCAAAAGCATAGCTGTTTGAAATAGCTTGTGTTTGAGAAAATATTAATAGTTTGGTATATTTAAAATTTAAAATTGGGGGAGGTTTACGGGAATGGGAGAAGCAAAGCTAGAGAGGTAGTCAGGCCTCTAATGAAGGGCTTTTGAAAGCCAGGCATTAAGGAATGTTTGAAGGAAATTTTGGACCTCATCTTATGTATGAAAGTGTGCCATCTTCCACAAATGTTGAAAAAGCACTTATAAACTCAGAATGAACCTTCTCCAGCACAGCCTAATGTGAAGTGTAGAAATGATATTGATTGTTCCTTCACATTCCATCCAGGAATCAACTAACTTAAGGCCAGTCAAACAGAAGAGGAGTGCCCACCTTATTTGTTGCATATGTATAAAATATAGATAATGCTTAGAAAGGTGCTGAAAAGTCAAAGACCCTGTTAGGTGACAGAGAAAATAGTTTTCTAGAGGAAACTAGTTTTCTAGTTACTCAGGCAAAGGCTACTTCCTTCAGCTGTAATCCACTATTTATGCAAAAAAGCAAGCAATATTCCCTTGTCTAGGAGACACTGAAACTTTACATGCTCTATGCAGTCTTCATGAAAGAGATGTTTATAAGATCAGGGACTTTGCAAAAGAATCATGTTTCAGGGCCAGTTCTGCCTCAGGAACTGATCATCCTGGCATAAGCATTGCTTGGCTCCTGCTGGAAGAGTCCTGTTCTGCCAGTATCTATGGCCACCTGATTCCCCAACAAAAGCTTCAACGCTACCTCATCCTGGTGCCAATTGATTCCTAAGTAAGGAACACTTTAAGGACCCCTAATTTAGCATATTACTTAACTAAATATTGCCTCATATGTATTCTGACCTTGGATTCCAAGTCTAGTAACAAGACTTTGAAAAAGCACTTCCTTGAACCTCAGCATCTTTTGAATGGGCAGCTGCCATTCTCCTTTATCTTATCCAACTGCTGTGCTTCATATTCTTGGCTGGACCTTCTTCCTCTCCATGCCTGTTCTATGCTGATAAACATGTCATGATTCTTAGTCTTGTTCCACCTCTGGGCCAGTGTAGCACAGTTGATGGACCTGGGCACCCTCCGTCTCTACATCAATAGTGCCAGTTGTAGACTCCACATTGAAAATGCTCACTGAGAAGAGCACACTATTTAAGAAATTGGTAATGCACTTGCTTCCATTGAAAAGACTATTTTTGACCCTTAATATTATAGTTTTTATTTTATTTTATTTTTTTTAATTTTTATTTATTTATGATAGTCACAGAGAGAGAGAGAGAGAGGCAGAGGGAGAAGCAGGCTCCATGCACCGGGAGCCCGACGTGGGATTCGATCCCGGGTCTCCAGGATCGCGCCCTGGGCCAAAGGCAGGCGCCAAACCGCTGCGCCACCCAGGGATCCCAATATTATAGTTTTTAGATGTGGTATCTGATTGATTTTATGAGCTTGGACTTCCTCTTCACAAGCTAACTACTCCATTGTAACACCAAAGTTGAATTTTCAAAGGTGGCAATAATCTTCAATTTTTACTTTTTTTTTTTTCAGCTCCTTAATTCTTTTGAACCAAAAGGTGAAATGCTAGGAGTTAGAGGTGAATTAACTAATTGTTTGGCTGGATTGTGGAACGTAGAATGAATACTTCTGAAAACCAAGAACTCCCATTGATACAAATAACCCATTTTCTATATGCTCCTGTTAATTTTCCTGATTTCCAATCTAGACTAGCTGGACAATTTTAGCCTGTCTCCAAAAAGCCCAGGATCTGATCCTGGTCCTCGTTTCCTGAAGAACAGCATGGCTGAAGTATTTTCTCCCAAGTGCTTTCTTCATGGTCACACTCTGGGTTTCACAAGTTTACCTTTTTCTTTTTCAGGTGATTTGTTATAGCTTATAGATCTATATCCTATAAGCACTGGGGAAATAAAATAAGAATAGGCAACCATAAATCTATTGCTTTGCTCCAACTTGTCAGCTACTGTCTCAGTCATCTATTTTTTGGTAGTCTTTGAAGATGCTGAGTAAATGGAAGAAGTGACTGATTTTTTTTAAGTAATTGAAGAATAATACCTCTCTTGGTGATAATGAGTCATTTACACTGGAGTGATTTTTATTTTTTCATCTGGAACTGTATAATGCAAAATTAATTTTGGTGGGTTTTTTTTTTTTTGGCCTTTCATCAGCCTGTGGTATTTAAATACTTTTTCAAAAGTGTGTTATTGGGGCACCTGAGTGACTCAGTTGGTTAAGTGTCTGCCTTCAGCTCAGGTCAAGATCCTGGGGTCCTAGAATCTTTAAATCTTTTTAAAAATCTTTCAAAATCTTTTAAAAAATAATAAAGTGTGTTATTAACAAGTCAGCTTACTAGGAGAAATCTTATGATTTAGAATTTATGAACCAAAGGAAGGGCTGTAGGAACCACAAAGACAATATAAGAGAGGAATAATAGGAGTAACTATGCCATCCAAGCTGAAGGAAGATGAACATATACTGAATCTTTTGTTATTCTCAATAGTGTACAGCCTTTGCTCAATTTGCTGCCAGGTTCTTTCAGGTGGGGTGAAATGCGGAGCCAGAGAATAGGGATATATTTTAGGAATGATTAAGAGCTTAAAAAGGCAGAATCAATGACTGTACCATTCTCCCTTTGAAAACAGGATCCGTCCCTAACAATGAAAACTCTTCAAAAGCGATAGTATTTTCTTTGGTGACTTCTGACTGAAAAAAAAAAAAAAAAAAAAAAAAAAAACTGCTTTCAGCCACCCACATGTCTGCATTGTTATTACCTAATTTATGGTAGTTAAGGAAGCATCCCAAGCAATGTTTAAGGTTAATCTCAGTATTTATGTGCCATCAGTAATTCACTCTGCACTGCTGGGGTTTGCTGAGCTTGGCCACACCAGCCAGTCAGTTCTCGCCACAGTACAGTGGCAAGAAGAGATACCTGGACAAAAAGAATAATTCTTCCTGGGGTGATGGTGTTGATGGTCAGGAAACCTTTTCTGAAGGAATAATATCAAAGAGATCATCAACTCATAGGGTGGTTGTTTCTGTTTGTTTTTAACTTCCAAAATATTTGGGAGCTGTTACATCTAATCTCTGATCACATCTAATCTCACAAACTCATTCTCAAAGGAGGAAGCAGTAGTAAATTTGTATTTTTCCGTTGTGTGATCACCCTGATTGGTGTCAGGTCTTGGGGCTTGTGAGGGCAATCTTGTTTTTATGTCAGGTTTACACTGTACTCTTTTTACTCCGGGTACAGCATTCTCAGGAAGACTCTGAGCTATCTCAGACAGGAAAGTAGGTAATTGAAAAAAAAAAACTCTGGAAAAAAAAAGAAAAAAGAAGAAAAGAAAAGAAAAGAAAGAAAAGAAAAGAAAAGAAAAGAAGAAAAGAAAAGACAAAGAAAGAAAAGGAGAAGGAAGTCCTTAAGGAGGACGTAGGAATGCCTTAACGTACTTCCGGATTCACGACACCCGCCCTCCCCCTCCCACCACTCCAAGACCTAACCAGAAAGAACATACAGAAGAAAAACGAAAACACAAAGCAAAACGAAAAAACCGAAAGCAAGAACAAAGAAACAACACACCTCTGGAAGCTGAATCTGCTCACCATCATCCGTTATTATCACCTAGACACAGCCTCTCGTGAAGCCTTTGTATCTGAGAAGTCTGCCTCCAAAGTCACAATGGCAATTAATAATGTCCACACCTAAATAAAAATTCCTACCACTGCTCTTACTGGTAATGTAAGATTCCTCCTGTTTCTTTCATAAATTAGTTGATAACTGTCTCTGCTTCTCTTTTGAGTGAAAGGATTTTAATTACACAACGCACAGAAGCACAAAGCTTCATCTCACAGGCAGCAGGCAATGGAAGCTCATGATAAAAGCACATTAAACCTTCATTGAGGTTGTTTATACATTTCTGACAGTGGCTGTGGTTGTCTCTGATAGCAGGGACAATAAATCAAAACCTGAGGATGTTCTTTTCATTAGCCAATGATTTTATAGCCTGTGGTAGTTTTTTAACTATCTATGCATAAAATGGGGTGATATAATTTGTAATTACTGGAAATAACTAGTTTTAATTCCCCCAATGGATATTTAAGCCTTTTATTTGATTTGGATGATTCAAGTTGGCTTCAAAATAATACATTGATAGTCCCCTATTAGTTGACACAACCCACTGTGCATGCTGAGAACTTCCAAAGGCTTCTTCTTCAGCCCTGTACTTGGGGGTTACATTACTCTTATAATTCAGAGTGGCCACCATAGTGGTAAGGTTGATCCCAAACAGATGACAAAAAGAAAAGCCTCTTCAATTCCTGGGGAAAAGATGGGAACAGGAAATGAAATGTGAGGAGAAATGTGGAGAGAGAGTTCTCTCTGGGAAAGCAGAAGTGACTGTATTCTCATCCTGGCCGTATCACATACCATGTGTGTAGACTTTGGTTTGTAATCTAATCTCTCCCATTTTTAGTTTCCTCATATGATGGAAGTTATGACGTTTGTCTCACTCAGAGGACCAGTGAGACAACATCTGTGACAGTGCTGTGCAGTTGAGTGAGACAACGTCTGTGACAGTGCTGTGCAGTTGCTGATTCAGTAAAAGGTGCTCAGTAAATCAAGATTCCTTCATTTGTTCATCCTCAGTGTGTGCCAGAGTGGTCTGAGTTTTCCTTATCTCTCTTCCAAAAGAGCTGCATGAAAAATCAAGAATGCTAACAACAACAATAATAATAATAATAGAAAGAATGCCGTGGTCTCTTTGAAGTCCCCAGGTGTCATCCTTTTGCTTTCTAGCAGGAAATCACAAGTGAAATTTTGAATTTCAGAACTTTAGTTTGATGCTTCAGGTGTGGATATAACTTAAAATTTGAATCCAATCCCAATCTAACCAATCAATGTTAGAGAAAAAAAATGGCAGAAATATATCTAGTTTGAAATGCAGAATCAAGTTTCCTGGAGTGTCAGGAGTTCTCTGGAAATATTTGCAAAATCTTGTCATTGAAAAACATTGTGATTATAAGAAATAGGCAGTCCTAAAACCCTAAAGAGTGAGTGACAGCACAAATCCCATTTGCAGGTGGGCCTGGGGTAGAACAATCTTTCTCTTCCAGCTCTTGCAGTTGTGACATCACATCAGGAAATCAGTGTTGGTCACCTTGTTTAATATCAGTTGCTGAAGTGTTTAGGCTGATACATTTTCAATTGCATATCTCCTAGTGATATAGGCCAAACAACTAGTGATATAGGCCACCAAACTCTGGACATGACATGGTCAGATAGAACTTTCTTATTTCTTCTAATAAAATATATAGAATTAATTGTGCTTTGAATCTGCCATAGGTGTCATTGTCATATTATTACTATTATTCTTATTTTCATACTTCAACCTAATTAATATACCCATACCAATATTAAAATATAGTAACTTTATCTGCCAATATATAATAGCAGTCATTAATACATGTGTATTACATGTTATGATAATATCTCTATTTGCTTAGCACTTTTCAGGTGCCAGGCTTTACATATGTTATTTTAAATCCTCACAACATCCAAGCAAGACACAAATTGTTGTCCTGAAGTTATAGGTAAGGAAAGTTGAATGAGGTTCAGAGACATTTAGCAAATTTTTCAGGGCTGCATAGCTAGTAATTGAAAGCTAGGATTCAAATTCAGTCTGACGTAATTCCAAAACCCAAGCAATTTTGGAGTTGCATATCTTCCTGCATCTTTTTCTTGGAAAGTGGACCACAATCTAGTATAAGATGTGTCATATATGGAATAACACAGTCCACTGCAGTTCACAACAGAGCCTAAAGAGTGGTTGCTATTTTAGTTTCTGTTAATGCCATAAATGTGCCAAATAACTGTCACTTCTATGTGGGCAAATTTTAACTACCACATGAACTACATTTACAAGAAGATGCCTAATGTACTGTGGGTTGTTTATGGGAGCTTTTGAGTAAGGTGAATCATTTAGGACAGTTTATTTTCACAGTTGGACAGGAGTGGATTAATAAAATACAAACAGAAGAATTGTAAGCAAACTCAGTATAAGGTGGACACAGCATATTATGAGGCTAAGAGAGCCAAGTTTTGAACTTAAAGACCCCCAATTCCTGTTTGTAATCCTGATGCAGATATCACTGGCTTTCATTTCACAAGACCGACTTTGTTGTAAATGTAAAGCTTTTCCTTTAAAAAATCTGAATTGAACCTTATTTACTACAAGTTTGTTTTTTTCTGACTTTCTACTGTGTTTAGTTTAAGCCAAAAAAACTTGGAATCATCCTTGATTTCTTTTTCTTATATCCCATACCTGATCCATCCAGAAACCCTGACGTCTCACCTTAATGATTCATTGAGAATATCAACACTTCTTACCATCTCTGGAGGTACACCGTGGTCTGAGTCACCATCATTTCTTGCCTAGATTTCTGTAATAACTTCCTACCTGGTCTCCCTGCCTCACCCTTGTCCTCATGGTCTGTTCTCAATACAACAGCCAGAATGGTCCTTGTAAAACCTCAGTCAGTAAGTCACTCCTCTGCTATAACCCACCATTGACTCCCCATCTTTTTCAGGGCAAGAGTCTATACACCCCGCAGGACCTTCTTCCTCTCATTGCCTCTCTGACCTCTTTTTCTATCATACTTCTTACTCCTCCCACTTTGTGGGCCTAGAAAAGTGCCTGGCACATAATAGGTACTCAATAAATATTTGCATAATGTTGAATAAATAAAAATGTGATGTCAGTATAGGGAAAGGAAACAATGGTTCTACCTTATGTTTTAACATTTGGCAGATATTCTATAAACATAATGTATGTTTTTGATAGTAGTTAATTTCATACTAGACAAAGCTGGCATTTGGCCAGCATTTTGGACTAAAGCGGCTTTGGTATAAATGCCTCATCTCTGGAACAAATGGCCATTCAAGGAATATAATAAACCTTTGGTTCTTTCTGGATGTAGAAGACTGACCTGGGTCTGCACCAGGAGGGTCTTGTGCTCTCCGAGGGCTAAATGACATTCAAGAGAGACAGTAACTTTTATGTTTGCCCCTAGTTCTACATTCCATTGCCTGTGGTAGCAGCAGCTCTTCAAACAGCAACGTAAAAGGACAAATACCAATATCAGCAGCAGATGTTATAGATATTCCTTAAAGAAATAGTTATAGAGTCATACAAAAAAGTAAAGAGATTCAAGAAAAATTTAGTCATAGATCTATCTTAAAAGATCATCAATAAAAACCGTAATAAGAGGATCACTATCTGTAGCTAACCAGTTATAAAAGATAAAAGCAAAGAGCAACAATGAACCCTCGTACAGACTCTATATTATAGTTCCTGCAGTCAGATTTGTTTTGATCTTATTTTTATCAAGTTGAGCCAATGGTTTTGACCAAATTTATCCAGAATTCATAAATTTGTGCTCATACTGCTTATACTCTACCTACTTCCAAGAGACACTAAAAAATAATGAAAATGAGGAGCAGATTACTTTCAAAGGTCCAAGTAATTACACTCTTAAAAAGAATGAAAACTAAATACCATAGAATAGGTGTAGAAACATACTTTTTAAATGATATATTAAGCAACTTCACATAACATCTAGGTATCATTTAAGATATACTAGGTTATGCTGCAATGGCAAATGATCTCAAAGCTTCCATGACTTCATACAATATAAATTTATTTCTTACCCCCATTATGCATCCAATATGGTTTAAGAGTTACCTATAACTGATCAGTTAGAGATCAGTTAGAGAGTTTGCCTCTAACTGATCAGTTTTAGATTCAAGCTGACAGCCTCTACCATCTTCTAGACCTTATCTATGGCTTTCTTGTTTAATATAACTGAAGAAAAAGAGCTAGAGACTTGACATCCAGCAATTAAATGCTTTAGCCTAAAAGTGACTCATATTACTTCTTGTCACCGCTCCTCTGGGGACCAGAATAAGTTGTACAGCTAGTAAGCTATTCCTACCTCCAAAGAAACAGGGAATTATAGTCTTCTGTATATCAGAAATAGAAAAGAACTAGATATAAGTGAATATACTTAATAATATCACAACTTAGAGCTAAGCTACTTGGCAGTGAAGGCCAAAAAATGAGTGTTTTAAATAGCTCTCTTTGCCTAATAGAAGATCAAACCACTTTATTAAGAGAGAAAAGCTTTTACTCACATCTCTCCTAACTTGGTTGGATTTTGGCCCTTTTACCAAAAAATATGCTGTTTTACTTAGTTAGGGGCATTTCTTATATCAATCTTTGACAAACATGCCAAGGGATTAATTTATAATTTTGTAAAGTCTATTTTATTGAGAAGACAGATAATCCAGATACAGAGAATTCTGGTAATTTGTTTCAAAGAGTAACCAAGTAGAGCGAATATAGAATAATGAATATCTGGCACATCCTTCAGAATCTCTAGAGTGTTAATTATTTCCTTGGGATATTCTGATGTATAGTTTGTTAATTTCTGCAATTCACCATCATTAGAATAAACATTGCTTACTCTAAATAATACCAAGTGATATGAATATAGATTTTAAAGGGAGTGGGCAAGAAAGTTAATTATCCCAGTAGTTGCCATTTTCCCCCTCATAGATCCATTCCCAAAAAAAAGAAGAGCTATTAAAATCATATAAGAAATAACTGCATTAATGGCAAAATACTAGAATCATTTCCACTAACATCAAAGTAAAGAATATGATAAGAATGTCTGGCATTACATACATTATTCAGTGATGTTTTGCGAATCCCAACCAATGGAATAAGAAAGCAAAAGAAATGTGGTATAGATATTTGGAAGACCAAACTAATAGTATTTATAGGTGAGATGATCCTTTACCTGGAATATTTAAGAGAATCAGTTGAAAAACTTGTAAAATTAGAAAACCAATCATGAGTTACACACTTAAAAATATATTTCTTTGCCATATATCAGCAATAACAATTATAAAATGTAAGGGTAGAAGATTTCATTCTTAAAATGGTCAGGACCTAAAAATTCCAAGGAGTAAATTTAACACAAAATGCATAAAACCTAAGTGGTAGGACCACAAGACTTTACTTAAAGACATAAGATAATACCCGAATAAATAAAGTGGTGATTGGGTTTCTGGATAAAAGACTCAGTAACTTAAAATTTTCAATTTTTTCCAAGTATATTTTTAAAATCAATTTAAACCCACTGAGAATCCTTATAGGCCTTTTGTGAAACTGGAGAAAGATGATTTTAAAATTCAGTGGGAAGGTGATATGTGAAGGCAGAATTAAGTAAATTGTGGAAAAGAGGAACATTGAGAGGGATTTGCCTTTCCAAATAATAGAACTCTATAAAGCTACATTAATTAAAATAGTGTTATAGTTTCAAAAAGTAAGCAATGAATCAATGATACAGAATACAGGTAGACTCATGCAGAGCACTGAGTAATATATAGAATTGTTGAATCACTATATTGTTCACTTGAAACTAGTATGTTAACTACACTGGAATTAAAATTTAAAAATATAAACTATTTGATAAATTATCTTTACATAACTAGTTTATCCATCTGAAAACAAAACCATAAATTTACATCCTTTCCTCATACCATATGTGAAATAAATTCCAGATGGACCAAAAGTCTAAATATATAAGAATTTATAAGAGAATTAGAAAAATATTTTTATAAACTTCAGTTCAGAAATAACAATTTGTAGGAAATCATAAAATCCTGGACTCAAGAAGGGATATTTTATACATATACACACACATACACGCACACATAAATATGTATATATACATAAATATATATATTATATGTACACACACTCATTTAGGTCAAATATCTCATTATTTTCCTTTCAAAGTGAAAATTTTTCTGGAACAATGTTCCTCAGCTTTTAAAAGCTCTTTATGTATATCTTTGATGAAGTATGGAATCAGATAATAAAAATAGTGAGAATTTAAATTTAAAAAAAATTTATATTAAGTGTTAGCAGAGTTTGAGGATGTGGTCACCCCCACATACTTTTTATTAGGAATAAAACTGGCAAAACATTTTTGGAAGGCAATTTGGCTCTTTGGTTACTCCTTAAAATGATCATACTTTTTGACCTAGTTATTATACTTATGGAAACTCTCCTGCATAAATACTAGCAAATATGTATTAAAATATATGCATAAGGATAATCAGTAAAATGTTTCTTACAGACAAAAAGTTGGAACAATATAAATGTTGCATTACTCTAACAAATCGAGAGTGATGCAGGAAAATGTGATGACTTTCTTATCTTAAATTACCTTATCTTAAATTTTTTATCTTAAATTAAATGTTTGGTTGGGGCACCCGGGTGGCTCAGTTGATTAAGCATCTGACTCTTGATTTCAGCTCAGGTCATGATCTCAGGGCTGAGCTCCTCAACTGGCTCTGCGCTGGGCATGGAACGTGCTTAGAATAGGATTCTCTCTCCTTCTCCCTCTGCCCCTCCCCACACCTCTCTCTCTCTCTCTCTCTCTCTCTCTCTCAAAATTTTTTTGGAAAAATTGTTCAAGAGTAGGAAATGGGTAGAAGAAATTACTAGGTATTCTTTCAATGGAGTGTAGAGGTTGTCTAGTGGACTCTCCATGGATTATCTGATTCTATAAATGTGTGAACCTTATATTTCTATTGACTAGACTATTTTTGTACCTCTGAAAAGACAGAAGTTAAGTTGTAGAAAATGAACATTAATACAAATGATTCTTGTCCATAGAATGCAAATGAACTCTGCCCCATAAAAATGTAATTGAGTTCATCCCCAAAGAAAAAGATAACCTCAAACATTACATCTTATTGCCCCAAGGAATATTAACCAGTTTTGCATCTATCAATTTCACCATTTCTGATTGCTTATTTACATATGTTTGTTCTTTAAGTTCTCCTTTGAACTAGTCTTTACATGCTCTGGATTCCTCTATTAATTTATTATTGGAGATGATCTTTGATATGTGATCATTTTATATTTTCATGAGAGTCAGGATTGTACCTTTCTGAAAATTATACATCAGCATGCATTGAAGTAGTTGTTTTTTATGAGGCAAGAAGTTCTTTATTGCACGGTCTTTGCTATGGCTTTAACCATCTGTTTTTATTCAAAATCAAAGGAAGTTTTACTATACCATGGACAAGAATAAGATGTATTTGGTGATACTGTTGAACTCTATGTTGAGACAAGCATGAGGTTTTTCTGTTCTGTACAAGAACCAGATAAGCCAAAGAATATTTCCTAGAAGTTCTATAATCTTTCATCCCAAGGCTCTTCAACAGAGACTTTATGTGAAATTTATGCTAACGACGAAGGGAATTATAGACACTAAAAGATTGAGGCATTGGATAGAAGTCATCAAAAAACAAAACAAAACAAAAAACCAGCTTCCTTGATAATTAAAATATTAGGAGTGGTCCTTGAAAGTTTAAAAAAAAATAATTTTTACTCTGCCAGATGGAAAATGCATCATGAGTAATTTCAACAAAATACAGCTATGCCCTATTCTAATCCATTTTGCCACATGTAGGCTGCCAACACTGGTATTTGTTGAGGCAGATGTGAAGACACAATAGCATAGACTTTGTCTTGCAGCCAACTCATTCTTCTTGTGACGTATGCAGTGCCTCAGGGAAGAGAAAAAATCAAGGTGGTTAAGGAAAAAAATAAAATAAAAAAGAGAACTCAATCTGTATAGCTCTGTGAAGTACCACTTGCTTCTTTCCTCCATACAATCAGTTAATCACCTTATAAAATGCCGAAATCATCAGAGCCTGAGCTGAAACAGCGAATTCAATTTTTTCTCTCTTTTAAATGTCTCCTTTTCAGTTATACAGTATTTTATGAAAAATTGATGTCTTGCTAGTCAACATGATGAATGTTGGGACATGCAGGGAATAGTTTAAAGAGTTTGTTTTAACAGTTATGCATTTAAATTGTCCTATTATAGTGGACATGTTTCCTCTGCCAACAAAAAATCAGTTCTTAAAGGTCCAGTTCTCCTACAATTTTTTTTGCTGCTTTCAATCATTTTGATAGCAATCCTGATGAATTCATGAATTAAAATTATTTCATCCAAATGTTAGATTTCAAGGTGGCAGTTCAGAGCCTCTTTTTCTTTATTGTATGGCTTTTATACATGATACAGGGCATTTACAGTTTAAAAATATGACACATTCTCTAAGGAAACCCTTTAGATATCTAGGCTCAGTAGAGCATTTGTCTGAAAGCAATTAAGTTGTACAATGTATATCTATATAAAAGCCACTTCTGCAACTTGATGTACTTTTGCTTAAGTCCAGTTCTTAGGTAAAGGTTCTAGCCTCTGATTTTGCTCCTAGTAGATACACAATAAATATTTATTAAACAAAAAAAGAAAATATTACATATTTGAGTAAATATTTAAAAAAATATTTATTAAACAAATGAGCACATAGAAAACATCATCCATTATGCTATTCCATCAGTGGGAGAACAAAGATAAATTGTCTTTTGCCATCCTTATTTTTCTATTTGCTCCAGAATCATGGATTTATAGAATAATATGGCTGGACTTTATGAACCATTAAAGCAAATTTCTACTTTTTACATATGGAGTAACTGAGGCCTGGGATTTTGAAGTGCTTGGTAAAAAGCTACACAACTTGATGGTATGACAGCCAGGTGGTAAATCCAGTCCTTCAGACTGTAAATCCAATAGTTCTCTCATTGTGTCAGCTTGCCTTTCAGGTATGTTCCCATAATACCAGAGAAAGGTAAACCAAAATTAGCAACCTGGCTAGGCCTTTTGGCTTTTTCTTTTCTGGAGGAGAAGAGAGATCCCAAAAGACCTTTTGGATTTTTTTCTTTAAGTATCCATACTCTTGGAAGCATCCCAGAGCTGGTATATCTTTCCTTGGCTGACGGCCTGTCATAAGCTATTATCTATTTCAGTTCATAGCAGGCAGTGCCATTTCTGGGCCCTCAACAAAGCAGGATTATGGCAATGTGATTGCATCAGTGTCTGAAATACTATTTTAATAAAGACAGGTAAACATAACTGAAATTTAAGACAATGTCCTTGCCAGAACTCTTCTCAAGGTGCTCTATGCTTACAAGTTAGCAAAGGCTTTGAGAGCTGTGATGAAGCTTCTGCTAGGTTAGTCATGGAAGAGTTTTAAGTTGGAGAATGACATGTCCGATGGGATCTTTTGACAAAGTAACTTTAGAAGAGTAACTGTGACAATAGAATTGTAGCATGAATGCAAAACTAGATGCAGAAAGAACAATTAAGAGGCAGCGGCTATGATCCTTGTGGTCTGTGTATATGACTCAAGCTCAAAGGTAGTGGAAATGTAGAGACCTGAAAGAATTTGGGAGGTATTTTGCAGAGGACAGTAACAACTTGAAAATTAATTGAATTGGTGAAAGGGGGAGTGTGGATTCAAGAGATTCAAAGATGACTTTCAAGTTTCTGGTTTGGTTGACTGGAGAAGCCTGGAGAAGGTGCAGGAGCAGAGAGTAATACGTTCAGTTTTTGTTCATGTTGAGTTTGAGTATTTTAGAGCATCCATGTGGAATATCTTAGACGATCAGATATACTACCTTCAATTTTGACATGTAGAGGATTATTCAAACAAATGAGGACAATATGATCAGGCTACAGCACAGCTCAGAGAACTTGGTCCCACTCTAACCTTATATTTTTTGTGCCTACACTTACCCTCCTCTCCACTCCAGCTACACTGGCTTCATTTTTGTGCCCCATCACACAGGCACACTATAGCCTAAAGACCTGTGCAGTGGCTGTTTTCTCTGCCTGAAATGTTTCCCCCAAATCTGTGTGTCTAACTCCTTTAAATATTTGCTCATATCTTTCCTTCTTAGTGAGACCTTACCAAGATCACACTACTTAAAATTGTTATCTTTAGCATTAGGCACCTGGGTGGCTCAATAGGTTAAGTATCTGACTCTTGGTTTCAGCTCAGGTCACAATCTCAGAGTTGTGAGATCGAGCTCCTGGTCAGGCTCTGCACCAGACATGGAACCTGCTTAAGATTCTCTCTCTCTTTCTCTCTCTACTCCTCTTCCCTCCCTCTCAAAAAAAAAAAAAAAAAAAAAAGCCTTTAAAAACTGCTAATATAAAACCCTTAATTCCTTATTAAACTGAGGTCTATGAAGTCACATGTCATTTATTCATACAATAAAATGAAACACCTACATGTCTGAACCAGTTCTTAAGCCATTATCTGGACCCTTATGATTTGGCACTGGGCCACACAGATCATATACTGATAATCACTCTCATGTTACCTTGTAATAGCAATTAGAATTAAGCCCTGTGTTCATTACACCTAAAAGTCACTTTGTAAAACTCCAGTTACTGAACCAGACATCATTCATGAGGCATGAAGACCAAGACTGTGAACCTTTATTTTAGGGGAAATGGAGTGTAATCATAAAGAAAAGTCCAGAGTTGAAATGAAAGAGAAGAGGAAAATCATGGCAAGAAATGAAACCACTTACCACTTACTGCAACCATCAATATGTTATTGTTATTATATAATAATTATCAAGTATTTATTATGTGCCTGGCATTGTTAACTGCTTTGCAAAAATTATCTTGTTCAAATCTCAAAACAAACCAATAAGGTAGTTACTGTTACCAATACCCTAATTATAGCTAAGAAACTGAGGTGTACAAAGGATAAGCAACTTCTTTTAAAATCACTTAGCTATCAGAATCAGAATTTGAACCCAAAGTCTATGCTCTTAACCACTAACCAATTCCATTACTCTATTCTAAGCTCAATGTCTTATCAAGTAATTTCTTATTAGAGATCCTACATCACTTTAAAAAAAAAGATTTTATTTATTTATTTGACAAAGAGAGAGCAAGAGAGAACACAAGTAGGGGGAGAGGCAGGCAGAGGAAGAGGGAGAAGCAGAATCTCTGTTGAGCAGGGAAGGCAACGTGGGCCTCAACCCCAGGACCCCGGGATCATGACCTGCCTGAGCCTAAGGCAGATGCTTAACAGACTGAGCCACCCAGGTGCCCCAGACTATGTCTTTTAACATAAGACTTATCACTCAAACTGAAATATTTTTGACAGTAAAAAGGTGCACTCCTTTTTGTTGAGCATTCACCAGGATTGTCCCAGGGAAACAAGGACATATGGTCAGCCTATTAAATATATTTCTGCTCTACATTCTGACATGATACATATATAGCAAGAATTCAAATACCCGTTTGTAACTGCAGTTGAGAGTACAGGCTTAGATGGCATACCACAAACACCTGCAGGATAATCATTATGATATATGTATGTCGATATGTTAACAGTCTGCTAGTGCACTTGAAGAAAATCTATTTTCCTGGTTTGAAGGGGATCAATCAATTGTATGGGTCCAAAATAGTGCTTTGGGACTTTGTGGAGCAAGGTTGCACTACAAAATTTCACAGAGGTAAGAAACCATTTCGACGAAAGGCTGGGACCCAGTTACAAAGCCAGTTCCCTGACACCCCTGGCCCAGCAGAAAAGCAGTTCTGCTAAACTAGAGAAAAGACACAGCTGCAGCATCTGGATGGGTCCAGGCTGGACTGACTAGGATGTCAGAGCAGCACCAGAGACAAGAAAGGTAGAGGCATAGAGATTGGGGCTGAGTGGGTGGGTTGGAGAGACAGAGTAAAATAAGGCTTCAGGGCTAAGCTGGGGTATTCTCAATGTTAGTTATACAGATTCCTTTCAGACATTGATCATTTTGTGGGAATTAATCATTTTTATGAACTGAAAAAGGAACTTTTTAAATTCTTCTTCACAGATATTCTTGTAAACCATCACAAAGCATACTTATCTCTGGCAGCTGAAGATTCCTATATTCATTCAACAAATATTTTTTGAGACCCATGAAGTGTCTCAGAAAATCTTCTAGGAGGTGAAGATATAGTGGTGAATAGGACGCATTCCCTGACCTCATTCTTGAGAGTATCTAAATGCTTTTATGGAAAATGGCCCCTTTAGAAAGGTATTTATATAAACAATATTTGCCAAGTCATGAAAATTATATTCCCTCTCCTCAGTTCCCTCAAGTGCAAAATGAAGGCACTGACCCGGATACCTTCCCAGGCCTCTTCTAGCTCTAAAATCCTATGATCCTGTTGTCATTTTCATCAGGTTGGTGTGTGAAGGGAAATGCCTCTCTTTATTCAACTTTTCTATCACTAATATTAAAAATCTAAATCCATCTCAAAGCAACATATTTGATGTTTTTCCATATGCTTGATACAAATCAAAAGGTTAAACACATAAATCAACTGAAGAGCTACTCAGGAGGTATGGTAATGCACCCAACATATAACAAACCTTTCCGCTGCCAGCTACACAGAAAAATCTTACTCCTCATTTGGTGAGCCTTATGTAAGTAAACCATAGAGAAACCATACAGTGGCATCACGTCACTGTTAAGGGAGAAATTTTATTTTCCTTCTTATTATTCTTGAATCTAAAATGGAGAAAGAGACTCCAAAGATGGCAACCCTTTTCCAGAATAAGAAAATATCACCATTTCAAGATCAGGCCTGGTAGCAATTAGCAAGCTAATGTAGGGAGGGGAGAGAGAAAATGAACATTAATGTTCCCATTCTACATGTCAGCATAATGAAGTGACTTACATATCTCTTGTCTAAGGCTCATAAGAAGTCTATCTGGTAAAAAAAAAAAAAAAAAAAAAAAAAAGTCTATCTGGTAAGCCTTATCTCTTTGCATTGTAAGATGAGGGCACTAGGAACTGTTCACGATTATTTATTTTTTTTAATTTTTATTTATTTATGATAGTCACAGAGAGAGAGAGAGAGGCAGAGACACAGGCAGAGGGAGAAGCAGGCTCCATGCACCGGGAACCTGACGTGGGATGCGATCCCGGATCTCCAGGATCGTGCCCTGGGCCAAAGGCAGGTGCCAAACCACTACGCCACCCAGGGATCCCTGTTCACGATTATTTTTGAGGATTAAATTAAAATATGCAAATTCAACATTGAAATTAAAATATATAAAACCTCTACTATAATACCTGGCACATAATAAATACTTAAGCATTTTTATAATTAATTTAAGAAAACATACTTTGATAATTAAGTTATTAAAAAGAAAAAACAGTGATATTTTCAATGCACATGACAAAGGTCTACTTTTGTTTTGCTTTGCTTTGCAGGTATATTCTCATTAGTGAAAGATGCTGATGGGGTTATAATGGGCTGAAACCCTTCCAATGGCAGACAAACAGCCAAACTGATAGCCTTTTAGATTTCATATGATCTAGGCCCTCCTATCTCTCTGACCTTATTTCCTACCACTACCCCCCTTCATTTACTATTTTTGGATTCCCAAGTTCTCCAACCCTGTAGCTTTACATAAGCTATTCCCTCTTTCCCAAAATCTTCACATGACCAATACTCTCTCATTATTTGTGTCTCAGAGCAAATGTGATCCCTCCAGAGAGACTTCCTCTGACCACCCCATCCCAGATCATGGCCCTACCTCTACCCATTACTGTCCAACCTTTTACCCTAATTTTATTCACAGTATTTATCACTATCTGAAATTATTTCAGTTATCTATTTATTATTTAGTTTCTTGTTTATTATCTATCTTTACCCAGGGAAATGTCAGCTCTATGAGGCAGGTATCTTTTTATTTCCACTGTGGTATCCCCAGGGCCTGGAACAGTATCCAACACATAACAACCTTTTAAATACTTGTTGAATGAATGAATAAGCAAAATTTCATTTTGTTGCCTGTAATTTCTTGAATTGTTTTACTCTAATAGAAGAAAACCCATAAATAGTATTTGTTCATTTAATTGTACTTTAAAATTTTTCTGGTCATCTAGAAACATTTGATAATTCATCAAAAATACCTGAGTAAATTTTAGATTTGAATTGATTTCCACATTTAAGATTTTTATTTAATATATTTATTGTAGAAGAATTGAATGAAAATAGGAAGTCATTAATTGCACAATTTCTTGGCATCCAACAAATGCATATGGTATGGCTACATGGGGCTCCTGAGCAGGGCATTGAATTACATAGTAATCACAGAATACTAATAGCACACCTGAGGTTTCATCAGGCAAAATGATCTATTTACTTATGGTTAGTGCTATTTCTCCCTCTAGGGAAAGCACTCTTTAGCTTTGTATAAGGCCATTGTAGGTTTCTGACAGAAAGATATAGCCAGACACAATCATGTTTAAGAAATATAAATTCTGTGATGATCCTAGCCAACTTCAATCTGTAATGTGGCTGAAAATAAACAGAGGTTGGATATTGGATTTCAGGTCAAAAGTGCTTCCCCAGCACTGGCTATTACATGTGTCATATTTCAATCCCTTTAGTCTACTTCATTTGGCAGGATTTGTTCAAGACAAGTCTGGGGGTCATTTATCTTGCTCACTAATGAGCTATCCCTCTAGCAGAGTAGCTCTTTCCGAACCGGGGACCAAGTCGTTAGCAGAAGGATCTGGAGGACCATTTAAATCTTGGGAGACTGGTTTGACAGAAAGAATTTGGGGTTCATAGTCACTTAATTATGAAGAGTCACTCTGAATCTCATAAGCTTAGACACCTTAGTAAATGTCTAGTAAATAGACATTTTTAAAATTTTGAAAATTAATTTTTTATGATAAGCTTACAAATTATGTAGTCCCAGAGGATGAGAAATGGATTTAAAAATCTATCCCACCCACCTTCACAAATCTACATCCTTTAAAGATAATCACTAGTATAAATTTCCTTGGCATCCTTCTAAAAAATTTGTAGGTAAATACGTATCTACCTATGCTAATGCTTAGGTAAATAGATGATTAGATAGTAATGAGATCAATAAATGAATAGTATATCCTCTAGGTATATAGTGTGGCAGATTGCAGTGATGGCCCCAATTCTTCATTCCTTCCCATAACTTTGCAGCGCTCTCCTGCTGTGGGTAGTTGATCTGCCCCATCTCCTAATACTAGACTCATCTATATCATTTGCTTTGGCTCCTTTCTGATAAGGGACACATGGAACAGAGTTGAGTTGTCCCACATTCCCTAGCCGAACCCAGCCTGGACCAGCCAACAGCCTGGCAACCCTTAGATATGTGAGTAGACTCAACCAAGATCAGTAAAGACTTCTGACTGCCTCTCCTCTCCCCATCTCACACCAGATGCTTGGGGAATGAACACTTGTTATATGGCCACTGATGTTGGTGATTATTAGTTAAGCAGTGTTTTATGACAGTAGGTAATTGATCTATATGTCTTGTAGCTCTTTCCATAGTGGCACATAAGAATCTACCCCCTTTGTTTTAACTACTGAAAAATATCCCATTGTACCTAAGTACTCTAATTTATTTGATTCATTCTCTCTATATAGGCATTTATATTGTTTCCAGGTTTTTGCTAGTCAAGCAACACTACACAGAACATATACAGATAGATATCTTTGTATACTTGGCACATTGATCCAAAGAATAAACTCCTAGAGGTAGAATTACTGGGCTAAAGGACAAGTGCACTTTAAATTTTGCTGATGGTTGTCATAAAAACTTGTTTCTAAAGTGTCTGTACCAGTTCTTGATTTTATTTAAAAGATGAGAGTGCCTTTCAGCCTCTTCTAGAGTGATACATCTTTTTGAAAGAATATTATAGGAATATGATATTTATTAACTTCTAAATTTTATTAACTCTGGCTTGTAATGTTTTTGCCTTCAAATTATACAAAATATTGAGTATTTCCATCATTATTTATGTTTCGATATATAGAGCTTTTTCCCCCCCCATTTTTTAATTCAAGAAATTATATCCTCAAGGTCAGACTTCATTTGCTAAGCATGTCTGGCCTGGAAAATTTCCATGAAAGACTGGTAGCCCACGTAGACTTCAGTTCCAAGATGTGATGGTAACATGAAGGCTTAGGGGAAGTTGATGGTAGGGCTCAGTGGCCATCAACATTGCATCTGTCTGCATAAGAGTCACATCCCAGTGGTGTTAGGTAATGGAAAGAACAAGGGTTTTAGAGTTCACCCAAATTCAGTTTGTATTAGGATTTTGTCCTTTATGTACTGTGTGAATTTGAGCATGTTATATCCATGGGCCTTAGTTTCCTCACCAACAAATCTTCATGAAGATGATGATGAAATATATTTATTCCCCATTTTGTGAAATCTAGTCCTCTTCTGATATGTATTGCTGCTTAGGAACAAACAAAAACATGAGGCACCACTGGAGCAACTTATACCACGGGGAGGAGGAAGCCTACCGAAGGGGAAAGAACACCATAAACCTGAGTAGATAGGCTCAACTTGCCTCTCAGTGGCTGAGTGATCTTGAGTGTAGTCAGTTCATCTCAGCATACTTTTTTCCTCTGTTGTAGATGGAATCTTGGAACCTGAGTTACAAGGCTGGTCTGAGAATTAGAGGTACTGTGTATTGAAAGACCTAGCACAGGACCTGCCTCACAGTAGACACCTAATAGGGATACCTAGTATTTTTATTTGTGGGACTTTTATGACCATAAATAAATGCTTGTTACTTTACCTCACTTTTTTCTCCTACAGTATTTTATATAATTTAAGGAGCATAGTTTCCACATTTTCACATCTCTGAAAATGCTCTATGGCTTAGTATCAATGATATTTTGTGAATGCTGTCAGCCAGACTGCAGTCACAGTGTAATTGTCATTGCCTGTGCATGGGGAACTTGATGACATGAATGGAGAACTAGAACCTCTCAGTGTCTTGGTTCACAGATCATTTAAGGACCATTTGAAGAAGGACTAGGATTTCCACTTATCATCTGAAAGCTGGTTATTTCCATTAGTGCCAATTTTTCATTACCATCAGTAATACCCACTGTTTATTAAGCACCTTACAGGTAAGGGAATCTGAACTAAGATTCAGAAATGCAGAGGCCTGAGGGTCTTACAATATCACCAGGGAAATAGGGCACAGACATAAAACATAATTAACTGTACAAGGCAGTCTGTGGCTGGTGCCAAGAAATAGTGCAGACACTATTTAAATGCTTCAGGAAGAGAGAGAGAGAGAGAATGGCTGGGAAGGTGAGGGTTCAGAGAGCATCACAAAGAGGAAAATCATCATGAGGCTTTAAAATGAAGATAAGACTTAAGAAAGAAGGGAGATCTTTCTGGCATGGGGATAGCTGGAACAAGGGAGCAGTGTAAAAACGTGAAAGGATGTGAAAAAATATTAATGGCATCAGGTATCAGATGAAGTAGTGTGGCAAAGAAAGGTGAGAGAGTTAGGTTCAGGCTAGATTCTGACCTTAATATTGCATGGTCTATCCCTCCCTATCTTAATTCATAAATTAATGATGTGAATGCTTGGGATGATTGCCATTTAGGCCATTGAGAATAGGAGGGAAATTTCTTCTTCATGGATGATTTGATCTGATTATTCAGAACTAGAAGAGGTCTCAGAAGACAGTTTGTCCTGCTATCTGACTATTACTGGAAACAATGGCATAATTATCAACCACTCAAAAATGAAGATCATTATTTTTGGCAGATGTCCTTTAAATGTAATTGGTTCAATTTTATAACCCCAGGATACAAGTTGATTCATTTGGTTACTGAGAAGCTTTATAGAGACGTTTCTGTGGCTGTGGTAGGCAATTGTTAATACCTGCTTTGAAGATCACACAAGGCCATATCATCCTGACCATATGGTGTACAACTTTTAAATATAAGCAGTTATTTGTTTATGCAGTAGATCCAGGCCATTTCTTAAGACAAGCCTGCTTGATGCTGAGCAAGGGAGCCCATAAATCTAAGAGTCTCACCTTAGTAAGGTCCCCTAATATCCATCAAAGATGAAATTCGCCTTTTCAGTGAGGCTTGAGATCTGGACCAATCTATTGAAAATTGCAACCTGTCCCCTTCCCACAGTGGCCCTACTTCTAGACTCCTACCCCTGATGTTTTTGGTTCTATAGAATGTGTCCCCTTCTAACATGCTATATACTTGTTTACTGAATTTATTGTTCATTGTATGTCTTACCTGCTGAAATGTATGCTGCAAGAGGGCACAAATTTTATTCTGTTCTGCTTATTACCATATCATGAGGGTCTAGAACTATGCTTGAGGAACTTCAACTATCTGAAGAACTATTACTTGGATGAGTGATATCAGCAACACAAATCTTGAGGTATTGTAAAGACTTGGGATCAGTTCCTCATCTGCTTCTGTGGATTCATTGTTTCTTTATTCTCAGAATCTATGACTAAATACTACAAAAAAAAAAAAAAGAATCAATAAAGTTAAATTACTTTTAAAAATATTGGTTGAGATGTGACACCTGCATACCAATGTGTCATTGGATGTATCTAATGATACCCAATCAAAACTTTTGTTTTAATTTAGAAGAGCCAACACAAAAGGACATGAACATTGTCTTCTATCTCTCAGTTACAAAAATTGACTCTATATTGCTTTTAAGCACTGGAGTTTGCAATTGAGACTCTATATACTTGCAAAATAACCAAATTAGATATACCAGTTCATTTACTAGATTCAACTCTGACATGGAATTCTTAATCTACCACCACCCACTACTAGCAACTAAAGTCACATTGAGTCCACTGCATTTCTCTCAAGCCCTTCAAAGGGCACTAGTAAACCGTGGTGCAATTTTATCAGCACTATGACACTTCAGAGAGAAGCTGAAGAAAAGCTGATGGAAAGTAAGTTAAATGAAGACAAAATTTTCCAATGCCAGTTGTCTCCTGAGAGACAATACTATATATTTAGGTGAGAGTTGCATTATATTTTGTTATTCAGTTGCTGAATTTAAACCCTAGGGTCATTTTCAGCATATTCTCCATATGGGAAGACATTCAATAGATGTTTCATCTGATATAGCTCTCAATTTACCATGTGTAAATAGTAATATGCCAAGCAGAAATCTAAGCTGCCTTACTCAATTTCATTGTTGGATGGCTAGCTGGGGAATCGAAAGAGCGAGAGCATTTTATCTACTTATCCTCTGACTCAGGTTTTTTTGAAAATTCTTACTAATTTTGCAAAAACAAAACAAAACAAAAACCTCTCCCAATTTTTATCAGTTTTTTTCCAGATACATCTAACAAATACTTTGCTATGCTAAGAAGGTATAGGCCAGAAATAAGGAACATCTGGCACCTTGGGATCCAACTAACCTAATACTAGTGGATCAATTAGTACTATTCTTTTTAAAATATTGTATTGAGATTTGTTATCTAAAAAGGGTTAAAGTTTACATAAGCTTATAGCTCAATGAATCTTCACTACCTGAACACATCCGTGTTAACACATAAATTCAGAAACAGAACACTGTCAGAACCTCAGAAGCACCCTCCTGTGATCTTGTCAAATCACTAACCATCCCTCAAGGTTAATCACTATCTTGACTAGTAACAACACAGAATCATTTCTCCCTTCATTTTTGTTCTTTTTTGTTGTTGTTGTTCTTTATATCAATGGACTCATACAGTATGTATTCTTTTGTGTTGGCTTCTTTCATTTTTTATGTTGGTGATGTATACATTTTCGTTGAATTTGATTATAGATCATTAATTGTCATTGCTGTATAGTAGTCCAGTGTGTGAATATAACACAATTTATTTACCATTTCAGTTCTTCAGTGGGAATTTGGACAGTTTCCAGTGGGAGGCTATTGCAAATAATGCTTCCATGAACATTCTAGCATGGACTTTCAGTGGAAATATGTAGAATTTGTTACTTATATACCTAGAAATGGAACTTCAGGTTCTAATACTTTTCTGTAAGTGAACTTTGTTCTCTGTAAAGGAAAACATACATATGAATCATCGAGAAAAGAATATGTGTATGAGAGTACAGTGATAGTCATAAACTCTTGATGATTTCATAAGAGGACTACAAAGCAGCTTCTATAGAGCCCTCCAATTCTGGGTGGGGCTGTGAAGATTACAATTACATGTCCTTTTTATTTTTTATTTTTATTTTTTTAAGATTTTATTTATTTATTCATGAGAGACACAGAGAAAGAGAGAAAGAGAGAGAGAGAGAGAGAGAGGCAGAGACACAGGCAGAGGGAGAAGCAGGCTCCATGCAGGGTGCCTGATGTGGGACTCAATCCCGGGTCTCCGGGATCATACCCTGAGCTGAAGGCAGATGCTCAACCACTGAGCCACCCAGGCATCCCCAATTACATGTCCTTAACACCTTTCCTTACCTCTACCCACAGAGGGATGGAGAGAGATATCAATATTCCTATCACCACAAAAACTCACAGAGAACTTTACTCTCCAAATCAAAGCATCTGAGTGATAAGTTAGACCATTACTTCTCATCCTAAGAAATTATCCTATTTGTATCTGCCAAAGAGGGCAGAGAACCATAATTAAAATTCACAGTTGCATATCACTCTCCATCTGCAAAGTACTTCATAGATATTAACTAATTAATCCTTTACCTCTCTCCTTCTGCTCTCCCACCCTTCCTCCCCACCATGAAGCAGGTGGCATCTCCATATTATGTTGCCCATTTGCAAAAAGATAAACACAAGAACAGGTTATGCCATTCCCTTGAAGAGGTCCAAGAATGTAAAATAAATACTTTGCTGCCTGGGGCCTTTGTGAAATAAAATTACCACATACTTTAAGCCTGGAGATCTAAATTGCATAAATAAAGCCTCTGAAGATTTTTTGTCACATATGACAGGAAAGATGGATTTATCATCAGGTTTGTTTACTAAACTGTCACAGTGGTTGCTCATGAATATCAATGATGCGATTGCTCCTGGGAAAGCTGTGTAAGAACCCTAAGAAGGAAAAATTACTAAATATTTTCTAATATGGGACCAAAAAAGGCTGTTAAGGTGGTTACTCTGGATTTGTTTCTCGATCCAAAGAGAAAAAATTTTAAATTGGTTAGACAAAAGAGCATGAGAAAAATGACACTAAAATTTGTAAATATATAGAAAACAAAGTCATATCTATTCTTTTATGTGTATGTGATTAGAAATGAGCATTTGGTTATGATTTTTTACATAACAATATTACATGTAAATTCTAATTGTTTTTATCCAGATATTAACTGCTAATCAAGTTGGGTTTATTATTTTCCGATGGGACAAAGCCTAAGCCTGTGGAAATTTTCTGTCATTTCATATTTATGATTTATAAAAATGGAGTAATCTACTTTAATTTTAGATACAACCTACATTTGTAAAACCAGGAGCCAGGAAAGTTATCAGAACTAGTGATTATACCAGACAAAAAAGAATTCTTCCTGAGGCTACATTCTGCTCTGGTTCTATGCACGCAGCTTGCTCTGGTTTCCCAAGACTTTTTTGTGCTTATTGAGGGCACTGTAGGCTCCTTAGGGTATTGAATAGAAAAAAAAAAGGGGGGGGGGGAAATAAACAGTTATTAAGCTTGATAAGTTTGTTCAAAAGAGAAATTAAAATGCTTAATATTTGATGTTTTTTCTATCCGTCTGAGCACTTCTAGGGTGAAAACTCCAGATCAGAAAGTACCAAAGAAGAATAAAATAGAGCACTGCCCTCAGGGAATTTAAATCAAGTATACATGTGTCTAAATTATAAGACTAAGATTATAGTCTTTATCAATAGAGTGGACTTGTGCAGTGCAGCTGCTTAAGAGTGCCCCCATCCCTTTCCCTCCATGATATACAAAAATGCCCCCAAACAATAACACATTTAACAGAAATGCAGAGCAATTCTTCAGGCAAGGAAAGGGTATCTTGAGATTCTAGAAATGAAGAGGAAACTCAAAGCTAGAATAATGAGTAGAAATTGAAAACAAAGTCCTAAAGAGAAAAATCTACCTTAGGGCCAGGACTTTTAAGACTAGTTTGAAGTATAGGTTGAACATCTCCTATGGAGAGGCTTTAAATGAGTTTGAGGAATAAATGAGGTAGGAAAACAAAACAAAACATCATCAGAAAGGAGAACCCCCTGAAGGAAACATGAGAGGACCAGGCGTGAATGGGCAAAGCCAGCTTGGCTTAATTATGAATATAGCAGGGGCAGAGGGCCCCTGGGCCAAGCTACTATTTTCTAATTTTGGTGCCTCCCAGGGTCATGGATAATGAAGTCTGAGAGGCCAGTGGGTTTGCATTTGACAATTAGGAAGTCTTTGGTGATGCTTGCGAGAGTGGTGTCAGTGTGGTGGGGGCAAGATAAAGTTCAAAAGGGAGTAGTAGTAGTTGAAGAGAAGTTGCTGGGAAATAGACAAAAAAAATGAAAGGAAAGTGAGATCAAATAAAGAGTTTAATTTTTTGGTGGTTGTTTCGTTGTCCTAGGGTAAGAGACATCTTTGTATGTTTGTAGGCAAGAAATCATAGAAAGAGAAATTGAAAGACAAACAGCAGTAATCGAGCAAATATCAGGAGGAGGCATAAAACATGGGACTCTTAAAATAGATATCATATTATCTTCAGGCATTACGATTGCCGGTGAGAAGTCTGTCAGTCTGAGGTCATTCCTTTGTGGGTCATCTACCTTTCTATTCTGTCAGCGTGTTAATTATCTGTTTTTGCATAGCAAAGTATTTAAATGGTAGTAGCTTAAAACAATAAGCTTCTGTTACCTCACACAGTTTCTGTGGATCAGGAGCCTAAGAGTACCTTGGCTGAGTGGTTCTGACACAGGGTCTGCATGATATAGTAGTCAGTATGTTAGCTGGGACTGAAGGCTTGTCTAGGTCTACAGGACCCCCCTCCGAATGGTTTACTCTCACACCTGGTAACTTAGTGTTGGTTGTACCTTAATGTTGGTTGTTGGCAGGAGACTTAGGAAGTCCACATGAACCTCTTCATAGGGCTGCTTGAGTGCCCTCACAACATGGCAACTGGCTTCCCCACAGCAGGTGATCCAGGAGAGAGAGGGAGAACAAGAGAGAGAAGAGTCCTTTAGACTTGGAATCCTTTAGACTTGCAAGTCACACACCTTCATGTCTACTGCATTCTTCTGTTCATTAGAAAGGAGTCCTTAAATCCCTAAACCTAAGGAGAAGGGAATTGGGCTCTACCTTCTGAAGAGAGAAGTACCAGAGAATTTTTGGGCATTTTTTAAACTGCCCTGGCAGTTAGATCTTGAGGTGGATACAATTAAAAAGTTTGGGGAATGTCATATTGAAGATGATTGATATCCTTAAATGATCTGAATTCATTAGATGTGAAATAATGAAGTACATACATACCATGTCATGTTATTCTGCTATATATACCTGAGGAGATCTGTGTCTTTCTGAGCATATCCTCAATAAATTGTTATCTTTTGTAGCATCTACAAGAGTACAATGCTGATATTGATCATAGATTGGATGACAAAGGGAAAAAGTGGATGCATCCATGGCTCTATTTGTTACTTTATTTCCTTGCAGATCTCCTCAGTGAGTGCTCTTTCTTGAGTTTTGTCACAGAAGAAACAACGTTAGTCACAGAATTTCTGTAAGTTCATACATCACTTGTCCAGCTGGTCAAGCAGGGCAGCCTTTTTATGAGTGGAAAGAGCCAGATTTGAAGGGAGGTTCTAAAACAGACACATTGAAAAGAGAAGAATTTGCCCCCAGTTTTGTTTCCTTTTCCTTCTATAAGCTTGGAAAGAAGGAAGAAGGAATTAATGAGATTCATTGTGTATGCAAGGGTAAGCACAGTTAGTGTTGAGCTAAGTCTAGCAGAAGCTGAAAAAGCATATCTGGCACAGCTAAGTAATTAGACTTCACATTTCTAGAATTTTGTAAGGAAAAAAATGTCCTTAGTGGAAAGTGTCTTTAAACTCATTTTCCACAGAAAAGATTTTCTCAGCCCAACCTCAGGCTTGGTCCTTTGTTGACCACATTTAAAATAAGGATGGAAATTGATATAGTCATGGTTTGTTATTTGCATGCTCTGCAAGCAAGGGGTGACTGCTTGAGGAGGAAGGAACACGCTGGTGCTATGTTCTTGGCTAGAATTAAAATCCAGCAAAATGTGTGTCCAAATCAAATGCAGGAGCCAGGGCAGGGATGAAAGCATCTATTTCCGTTTTTCTCCAACGATTGGAAATATTTACAGAGCAGTGAACATGTCTTCCAAGTACTGGCTAATACCTGCTCTCTGGAGCCAGATGGTCTGGATTCAGTCCTGGCTCTGCCACTCACTCTCTGTGTAAACTATTTTCATTTTTCTCTGTCTCAGTTTCCCCATCTATAAAATGGGCAAAAGAATAGTACCTACCTCATCATGTTGTTGTGGGGAAGAAATAAATAGGTATATGTAAGTCACCAAAAACAGAGACTGGTGCATTATAAGCACTATAAAGATTAGCTATTTTTATAGTGGTCATTAATTATTACCAAGAATAATGTCATGCACAGAGTAGGTATTGAATAAATATTTGCTATCTAAACTGAACACTGAAGATGAAGAGCGGGATCTGTGAGGAGAGTAACTCCATCCTCTCCCTGCCTCCTCTTACAGCATTAGTTACTCTACTTCCCATGCCCCATTACAGTTATAGCACTCCTGTTATCCTCTGTTATAGCACTTCTTTTTTTTTTTAATTTTTATTTATTTATGATAGTCACAGAGAGAGAGAGAGAGAGAGAGGCGCAGAGACACAGGCAGAGGGAGAAGCAGGCTCCATGCACCGGGAGCCCGACGTGGGATTCGATCCGGGGTCTCCAGGATCGCGCCCTGGGCCAAAGGCAGGCGCCAAACCGCTGCGCCACCCAGGGATCCCTATAGCACTTCTCATATTGCATCATAATCAGGTGTCTAATCTGCCTCCCCAGCTTGAAGTATCAGCATATTAAAGGTAGAGTGCAGGCATTGTTTATCTTTTTATCACTAGCATCTATCTTAGTGCCTCACACATAATAGGAGTGCACATGAATATTTTTGGAGAGATAAATTAATTAAAATTTATCAGCAAATATTATTAAGTACATACCAGGCACTTTGCTAGGTATGGGAATACGGCAGTGACCAAGACAGACACCATCCTTGCTGTGAAGAAGTTCATGATCTAGTGGAGGTATTTCCAGAATCCTGGATCCCTCCAAGACATTAAAAGAGAGGAAGGGAAAGGAGGATTTAATGTTTGCTGATATCTGCTCTACATCAGTTAGCATGCATTAGACTGCAGATATTGAGAAACACAATTAACAGTGGCTTAAAACTTAAGGACACATATTGTTCATGTAACAAAAAGTCTGGAGTTAGGTGGTTCTGAAGACGGGTCATTAATCTTGTCAGGTTTGCACGATAGGTTTGTGTATCAGCAATTCCACTGGCCTTTCCCTCAAAGTAGCAAGAAGACTGCCAAAGGTGCAGGCATCATATCCTCACATCTCTTCAAAAGGCAACAATAAAAAAAAAAGGCAACAATAATGGGCTTCCATTACTCTCTTTTTAACAGAGAGAGAATATCTTTCCCCAAACCACTCCAGCAGATCTTTTCGTACATATCATTGCCCAAGATAGATTCACTTGGCATCCCTATCAAGCTAGGGAATTGAGTTTCTATTTGTGCAGCTTTGTAAGGAAAAATGACAGAAGAAAAGGAGGGAGGTTAGCAATGACTTTTCAGTGGTCCACCAACAGTGTCTACTGTGCTCTGATTGCCCCGACTCTTTTCTTTTCCCTTAACCTTGAGAAGAACATGACAGGTACTGTTTGATACTCTGTACCCTAACAACATCCTGTCTTCCACCTGTAAAATGAGGAGATAGTGTAGATGATCCTTAAGGGTTCATCCAGTTTTGCTTTTCTAAAAGCAGTTAATCCATAATCATGGACTGCAAGGCCTGATCACAACCAGCTTATACTTCTAGGTATAATTAGTATGTGCCAGATGCTTTATTAGCATGGACTATTTGGAGTCAAAAGGTCTAAATGCTAATCCTAGCCTTGGATTTTGGCAAATCACATGTCTTCTTCAAACGTTAAGAGTTCTCATCATTTAAATAAAAATTACTCCCAGCAAGGTTGTTCTGAGGTTTAAATGAGATATTCAGTATGATTTGCATCTTATTTATTTGGAGTCTGCCATTTCAAGGAGGGTTTGAGCTGGATGTTCTTTTTTTTTTTTTTTTTTTGTAAGCTATTGCTATTATTACCTCTTTGTATAAAAAAATGTAGCTTTATTGAGATATAATTGATATAATCAGAACTGTGCCAATTTAATGTATACAGTTTGACATCCATGATACCATCACTACAATCAAGATAATATGCAAATCCAACACCTACTGGGATTTCTTTATGTCTCTTTTATTTTTCTCCATGTGATAAGAACACTTAATATGAGACCTATCCTCTGAACAATTTTGAAGTCCACAATACTATATTGGTAACCACAGGTGCTCTGTTGTATAGCAGATCTCTAGAACTTATTAATCTAGCATAACTAAACTTTATATCCATTGAATTATAACTCCCCATTTCTCCTACCTCCTAGCCCCTGGCAACTACCAATCTGTTCTCTGTTCCTGTGAGCTTAACTATTTTAGATACCTCAAAAAAGTGAATTCATGCAGTATCTGTCCTGTGATTGACTTATTTCACTTACTCATGTTCCTCAAGTTCATCCATGTTATCTCAAATGGCAAGATTTTCTTCTTTTTTAAAGATAAATAATATTTGTATCTATCGTTATTCACTTATCTGATAATAGAACTCCTACAACTCAATATCAAAACAAACAAACAAACAAACAAAAACGGGGACACCTGGATGGCTCAGCGGTTGGGTGCCTGCCTTCAGCTCAGGTCGTGATCCTGGGATCCGGGATCGAGTCCTGCATCCAGGCTCAAGAGGAGCCTGCTTCTCCCTCTGCCTGTGTCTCTGCCTCTCTCAGTCTGTGTCTTCTCTCATGAATAAATAAATCTTAAAAAAAAACCCAAAAACAAAAAACAACCAATCTTATTACAAACTAGACAAAGAAAAAAAAACTAGACAAAGAGAGGCTCCCTCATGGCTCAGTCAGTTAAGTGTCTGCCTTTGGTTGGGGTCATGATCCATTGGGGAGCCTGCTTCTCCCTCTGCCTCTGCTCTCTCTCTCTCTCTCTCTCTGTCTTATTACAAACTAGACAAAGAAAAAAAAACTAGACAAAGAGAGGCTCCCTCATGGCTCAGTCAGTTAAGTGTCTGCCTTTGGTTGGGGTCGTGATCCATTGGGGAGCCTGCTTCTCCCTCTGCCTCTGTTCTCTCTCTCTCTCTCTCTCTCTCTCTCTGTCTTAAATAAATAAATAAAATCTTTTTTTAAAAAAAGAACTAGACAAAGAACTCGAACAAGCATTTCTCCAAAGAAAATATACAAAGAATGTATAAGCAGGTATATGGAAAAATGTTCAACATCTTTAATTAGCAGGAAAATGCAAATCAAAACTAAAGAGAGAAATAAACCATAAGAGAATCGTAACTTTCTCTAGGAAACAAACTGAGGGTCACTGGAGGTGAGGTGGGTGGGGTTACTGGGTGACAGGCATTAACGAGGGCACTTAATGCAGTGAGCATCAACACTGCAACTGATGAACCACTAAACTGATAAACCTCTGGAACTGGAGGGTATTATGCTGAGTGAAGTAAGTCAGTCGGAGAAGGACAAACATTATATGTTCTCATTCATTTGGGGAATATAAATAATAGTGAAAGGGAAAATAAGGGAAGGGAGAAGAAATGTGTGGGAAATATCAGAAAGGGAGACAGAACGTAAAGACTGCTAACTCTGGGAAACGAACTAGGGGTGGTGGAAGGGGAGAAGGGCAGGGGGTGGGAGTGAATGGGTGACGGGCACTGGGTGTTATTCTGTATGTTAGTAAATTGAACACCAATAAAAAAAAATAATACACTGTATGTTAATGGATTTTAAATAACATTTAAAATAAACAAAAAAAACTATGAGAGATCACCTCATACTTATTGGGATGGCTATTATTTTTTAAAAAGCATTGGCAAAGTTGTGGGGAAAGAGAATCTTTGTATACTGTTGGGGAGAATGCATAGTGGTTAAACCACTATGGAAAAAACTATGAAGTTTCCTAAAAAAATAAAAATTGAACTATCATATGATCCAGCAATACCACTCCTGGAATTGAATCAGGATCTTGAAGAGGTATTTGCATCCCCAGGTTCACTGCAGCACTATTCACATTAGCCAAAATATGGAAATTACCCAAATGTTCACTAATGAATAGATATCATTATCTCTTTACACAACTGTGCTATGAAAAAAACGGTATCAAAGTAACAGAACACTCAAAACAAGCCCCAAATATTTCCTTCTGCACCTATAGTGACAAGCACTAGCTCTCCTGGGGAACTTTGAGCTCATTGCCATCATAGTTGCCAGTTTTCCGACTACATGTGCTAGCACATGAGCTCTTGTTTTATTGTATCCCCTTGGACTTCTGAGATCTTCAAAATGATTAAACACAAACCGAGAAAGGCAGGTGAAGAACTTTGCCTTAGGCACCTCACAATTTCAAGGTTCATTCACAACAGAAGATACATTAATTCTGACAGTATGCATGTAAATGTAGTCTTAATTTTGCTAAATATTTGAAACATGCTAATAAGAAGGCTGTGTTCATCTTCAGTTATGCTCATGGAAATGCCACACTTTGCATGATGTCTTCTCCCCAGACTAAGTATGTGCTGCTCCTCACACTAAGCAGGTGTGAACTTCTATACTAGGCTCATATCCTTGGAGGTATTTGAGGAGAGGGGGGAGTATAATAATTTTCTGAAATCTAACTCAATTTCTTTACTAGCCAAGCTTATTGAATCATATCACCCAGCAGGAGATACAGTCAGCCAGGCCAAACAGAAGAAGAGCAGATTAGTTCTGTTTGCATGATAAGAGCCTCCTAAGCCTGTGTCTTAACTGATGGAATCTGACAGCCCAACCTGAAAGCTTCAACTGGAAAATGATAGAGAACAGAAAGCTACTAAAAATGTTCTATAGATGTGGTCACCTAAAGTAACCCTGCAATATTATAAGTCATTTAATCAGTACTGGTATCCAAGTAAGAGTGTGGAATTTTCTGCACATCTATGCACATAATTTCTTTAACCTTTTCCAATCTTTTAAGATAAGTTGTGTATATAGAATTGTACATATTTATTATGTGAGCAGTAAGGACTTATGTGCCAGGTACAATGGAATGAGATTTCTCAGCCTAGATGTCAGTTTGCCTCCTAGTCAGTGTATATGACATATTCTAGGAGTCTATCTTTCATGGGGATTTTTATCTCTAGAGCCTATCTCTGTCCTCTAGGCAGTTTTAAGGGAGCTACTAGGTAACATGAGCCCTAGTGAGCATGACCGACTCCTAACAGTTCTTAACCTTGCATTACAGATACCCAATTATTGTTGATTGATTAGTAATAGAAATACTGTTCATCCTTTCTACTCCTAGTTACTATAGTGCTCTGCTAAATCCATACTTAAATTAATGAGCCTCCCTATTTTCTTTATAGATAAAAATCCAAGCTCCTTAGTATATGAGGTCTTCCCTTACCATCTCCTTGGTCTTCTCTTAAGTCATCTTCATTGATACCCCAGACACTTGATACCTTCTAAACACACCAGCTATTTTAAAGGCCCTAAGAAATGTGTTATCACTCATGTGCATGCCTTTCTGTTCCACTTTTAGGCATATTTGCCCTATTCTGCTTTATCTATCTAGATAACCTCTCCTATGATGTATAAAGGTACTTCTTCTAGGATTCTCTCCTGTCTTCTTTATTGACATGTCATCCTTGCCTGTGGCTGCTTCAGGACTTATTCTGTGAATTAAAATTTTCATTTCATTCTAGACTCTGAGGTCAGGAACTGTGACTTCAGTTCCCTTATCTCCACTACTTCATTTGGTTCTGGCCTATGGCAGATTGTCAGTCGATGTGAAATGAAGGAAGGGAAGAGTGAAAAAGGAAAATTAATCCCTATTGTCTTTCAAAAGTATACTTCCTACAAAGGGAATCCAAAGTCATTTTCCTGCCCACTTTTAGCTAAAGGGCAATCACCCTGAATTCTTGCACAAAGAAAGCTCCTAATGGAGAATATTTTGGATACCCAAATTAGTTTTATGTCACAAGGTTTGTATTTAAAGATGAAACCAAGTTTTGATACTGGAATCATGGAATCTTTGAGAAAGACACTGGTGAGAAGTAATATAACATAGGCATTAAGAATGCAAAACGTGTAACCAGACTCCCATGGTTCATATCCAAGCTCTGCTACTTACAAGCTTTATGAACATGGGCACATCATTCAATAGCTCAGTTTATCCAACTATAAAATGGAGGCAATAATATTATTTCATAGGAGTTGTTCTGAAGATGAAATTATTTCCTAGGAGTTGTTCTGAAGATGAAATGATTTGTATGTAAAACACTTCGAAAAGAACGTGGCACATGGTAAGCACTATGTAAGTGATTGTTCTCATTCACAGTTGTCTGGATCAGAATTTTCTTAAATATTTAGCTATAATCTTTGATTTCACACAATCTTACATGGAAGCCATTTATAAAACATATAGATGCAGAGCTGTTAAATTGAGATGGGGGAAGGGAGGGCTGGGATGGAGCTCAGAGCTTCTTCCTGTCTACTCCTGAGGACTTTTTTTCTTCAATTCTAGGGCTATTGGAGCCCAGTTGAGAAACTCTGATAATATCCCAAACCAGTCATTTTCTAGAAGGAGGAATGAGATCCAGGCTTGGCCTGATTTGTTCAGACCACAAAGTCACCTGGTTCTCAATCCAGGTCTCTCTCCCCCAAATTGTGGCCCCCGGAGGATTCAGAATTTAGATAGGGGAGCTGGATACCACTCCACCTTCTGCAGTGATTTCTGAGTGGCCACTCAAAAATTTTGCTCAATGATATGGCTACTCCTCTTTGTCTTTTGCCTAATAGAAGAATGCACTCCTGCAGACTCCAAAATGTGTGTCTTAGAGGCTGCAGAAAGAAGGATAGCAACTGAAGATGTGCTTTTACTATGCATTTTTCCCTGCCTTTTTGGGTAAAGTTAACACTGGATTTCCCTCATTGTTTTTCTTCCTTTTTCTAAATGTCTTAAGAATCTCTCCACCCTTAAGTCATCACCAAACATATCTTTAATCCTAATGTGCTATTGTTTGAGAACTCACATGTCCCAAAACAGATAAGCTATGACCATACTGTATACACCTACGCCATTTAATAAATCAGAAATGTTATCTTATTCTAGAAATAGGTATATGTGCAGCACGTGTGGCTCAGTCAGCTAAGTGTCTGCCTTTAGCTCAGGTCATGACCCCAAGGTCTTGGAATTGGACCTCACATTGCGTTCCCTGCTCAGAAGAGAGTCTACTTCTCCTTCTCCCCCTGCCTGTCTTCCCGCTACTTGTGCTCTCTCTCTGTCAAATAAATAAATAAAATCTTTAAAAAAAAAATAGACATGTTCACACCAATCCAGCCTTTCCTGAGGTCCCTGTTGCTCACTTGGTTGACTCAGCAGAGATGTTTGGAATAGGTCAACATCCTCACTCAACTCAGTGGCTCCTTTACTAGTAACTGAAGCCCACTTTGATGGAGAAAATAATATATCTTTGTTTCCTAGAGCACAACTCTCTGACAGAGTAGCATACTGAGCTGTATGTGCTATTTTCTCAAGAAACAGAATTATCTTTGTAAGTCTGGGTCCAGAAAACGATAAGCACCATGGCTGTAGGGTAGGCTCTTCTAGCTTTTTTGTTACCTAGGAGATCATGTGGAGTGGTCACAGAAAACCAATCTTTCCCATTAGTTTGTTTTGTTAGACTCTGACCAAAAGAAAAGCTGTAAAACTGTGTGCGCACGTGCACACACATATGCATGTGTTTCGTTTCTTGGACTATGTGTTTCTTCCCATTACCCTTAAATGACTCTGCACGTTTCATTTGTGAATTATTTGTTTTCATCAGGATGGTAGAGAAAGCTTGAACCTGTTCACTTACTCTTTTAGCAAACACTTATTGAGTATTCAGTGGTGATGATTCCTGTCTCCAGCTTCTAATTTACCTTCTAATTTACCTTTACTCCTGTAAAGGGCCATTTTATAGGTAAGTCAATGTAGAAAGCTCAAATGACTTATACAAAACCAAGCAGTCAGTCAGGGAAGGAGGTGGGATTTGAACCCAGGTATGTGAGACTCCAAGCCATTATGCTAAACCACCACGTGTCATGTCTCCATCTGACAGAATTTACATGTGGTGATGAAGATTAAGAATACTAAGTGATACACTCTGCCTTTGGGAATCTTGTACACACCAATACATAAGTCTGATAAAAAATGATGTGGAATAAAAAACTGCAGGGCCCTGGGCTGGGGAAGAATCAAGTCGGCCTGGTAGAGATCAAAGAAAGCCTCACAGAGAGCCTCACAGAGAGAGGCCTTTGATATTGGCCTTGAATGGTTGGTGAAAATTCTAAAAGAGGAGAAGGAAAGTCCAGTAAGAAATAGCATTAACAATTATGTGTCCAGGGAGTGGTGATTGGGCTGGTGTGACCAAAGAGTAGTGTGACAATAGGAAAACTGGCAAAAGCCTAGATTAAAAGTCGTTATCCTGAAGCAGTGGTGAGCTATATCACCCAGTGTTCCTTGCTTGTGAGTAAGAGAAACAGACTCTACATTAAGCTAAAGTAAACTTGGGATGCCTGGGTGGCTCAGTGGTTAAGGGTCTGCCTTCGGCTCAGAGCATGATCCGGGAGTCCCAGGATCAAGTCCCACATCAGGCTTCCTACATGGAGCCTGCTTCTCCCTCTGCCTATGTCTCTGCTTTTCTCTCTCTCTCTCTCTCTCTCTCTCTCTCATAGATAAATAAAATATTTTTTTTAAAAGCTAAAATAAACTCATGGAGAGTGCACAACGAGCTTACAAAGTCTACAGGGAAGCTGGAGAATCAGCCTTGCAGGTTGACCAGAACTGTTTGTAAAATAGCATCTCCAGAGGGCCAGAAAGAGAAATATCAGTAGTAGTATCCTAGCAGGAAGAATCTGGTCAAGATATCCAACACACATCAATGATTTATAATCTGGTAGGATAAAACCCAGCTGGTAAGTTTAGGTCCCTTGTCCTCCATAGGCCTGAGGAAAAGGGCTATGGGAAGAGCATCCAGAGGCCCTTTCAGCTTTTCACACAAAGGGAAGAATAACTGCCCAGAAAGGAAGAAGAGAGATCTGCTGGGAGGGGAGAATGGATACAGGGTAGATTAAAACAAATTCCTCTGTAGGTACTACATGTGGTTTCAGAGAGGGCAATGGCATGGTTACATCTATGAGATGAGATGGGTGCTCCATGACAACACGGTGGGTAGCTTAGAGAAGTTTGGTGGAGAGCCAGTGGTCTGGTTAAGAGGCTGCTGCTTTGGTCCAGGTGAGAACAACAGCTGCCTTCAGAGTGGGTTGCAGATTGGAGGTAAGGAGACAGATTCACAGGGTAAAAGGAACAGTACTTCACCTCCATGCTTACCTAGAACGTCCCTCACTTGAACAGTGTTACATTCATTTGATGAGAATATTATTGATCTAATGAGGGATTATCCCAAGGCTTATGATGTTATAAATGAGAAAATAACACACACTCCAGGGAGACGTAGCTGTTACATTAACAATTAATAGGAAAATCTGACAAAGCCAAGGCTTGGAAGTCATGCTTATCATGAATAATATAGAGCTGGGAGAGTTGGTCTGAGCCCAAATACATTCAGAGTAATTTTCCATAAACCTGCCACCTCTAGTTTGAAAATATTTCATGTGTGAGACTGCAATTTTCTCTGACAGGCTAGGATAGGAAGAAGAGGAAGTTGGAAAAGTAAATTGCTCTTTTTGTAATGGTAAAAATGTCATTACTGTGAAGAACATTAATCTTTCTGATCAGGTATTAGATTTTGAGCTGAGATTCTGGTCCTGTAATTCTCAGTCTTATTAAGCAAGCATGTTTGAGAACTCATGAGTATATGATAACTGGTTTTATTTTACTATCCAAACAGTAATAGGTGATTTTTTCAAGTCGTTCAGTATAGCCAGTCACTTTCTGAAACACTGGAGACAGCAGTAGTTTCAAGGTCAGGTCATTTTGGTCACAGCCCCAGCTGGTTGTGGTGGTTTCAGTGAACTTCTTCTACTGGCCCTGCCACTGATGTCTCTCGTTTTCTCTGGACAAGTTCTACGTTGTAGGATCTGCTGGAGGTAATGAGGCCAGTTCTGTGTCGGTCAGTTAGATTCACTGTGTTCCATATTCTAATCCTAGATCTAAGTCCCAGAGGACTGTAGGGAGAGGGTAGAAATGGTGTTAGTTTGGGTCCCCCACCTGCAGACTCTGAGACAAGAATTTGGGAGCAAGTAGTTTAATTAGGAAGCACTGGTGAAGCACTGGTGAAGTGAGAGTAGGAGAGGAGCAAATTAAGAAGTATTCTTCACAAATGAAGAATACATTTGTGAGCAATACAACTGTGGCCAAGGACCCTCATAGAGACTATAGGACACACTTCAGAATTGTCCCACTGAGGGTGGAGGAAGCTGAGGCATTTATTCACCAACTTCTCCCTTGTTGAAAGTCATTCTTGAAGTGCTAAATCTTTAGTACTTTGGGCCTGCCTCCACTCCAGTGCAGGCCAAGCCTTCCCCTGCAGTCAGAGAATGCCCCCCAAGAAGCTATTTGCATGCATAATAACTGTCTGCTTCCAGACAGACAACTTCCAGGGTAGGCCCAGAGGATATGGGCAGGGCACAAACAGCAGGTGATACAAAATGAACTGAGAAAAACTAATTGTTGTGTAGAAAAAAACAAAACAGAACTCTAGCAATAAGCATCCTTAAAGAACTTGCCATTATGTTAAATGATGTAGATTGATTTCTTCTCTGAGTGAGGCACTCAGAGTAGCTATTCAGCTATGGATCATACTTTAAACCACTTACAATTTAATAAAGGAGTTAGGATGCATTTACAAGTCAGTCTAATACAAGAAACAAAGTGCTGAAAGACCTAACAAGGGATGTACAGAGTAAGAGGTGGGAGGAGAAAGACTCAGGAATGACTTCTTAGAGAAGGCAGCACTTGGCTTTCACATGCAGAGATGAGGAGGGTGGACATTCCATGAGAAGGAAACAGAATCACAGACATAGAGGATGGGAAGAAAGGGAGAAAGTTTGAGTCAATCTAACCTGAACTTGGGGAAAGGAAGGTGAGCAGTTGGAGGGCAGTAGAAAGCTCCATTGGGCACAAATTTCGAAGAATCTTGAAAACTAAGCTCAGGTTGTTGAGCTTTGCCCTTGTAAAATAGTATACCAGGCACATGGGGGCACCAGCAACCCTTAAAGGTATGCAACACTTGTTTTATTAAAATATAAACATTATTTCCATTGCAGCAGACACACACACACACACACACACACACACACACACAGACACCATACTCTACTCATACTGTTATGATGATATGTTTTAGGTAAGCCTAGTGGATTATGTGTCAGAGTGGAGGGCAGGGTACAGTTTGCAAGGAATGAGTAGAGAAGTACAACAAAAAAACAAAACAATATTAATTGAACATGAGAGAATGCTGCCTGGTATATATATAAATAAGCATAAGCAGAGCAATAGAGAGATCTTAAAAACCACCTCAAATTCAAAAGGCAACTAAGTAAATAATTTAGTGACAGTAGATGTAGTCCACTCAATACTTTGAGCTGGGCATCTGCCCCTTTCTCAATTTTAATACTTAGAAGTATACTGAGAAGTGGAAGAAGGTTATTAATTATCTTAAGGCAATATAGAACCATTCTGAAGTTTTTCAGAGGGGCACATCACATCTGACCTTGGCTCTGTTGTTAAGAGCATGAGCAGTGACACGGGTTGTCTGTGGTTCTCCATGGGTAAGAGATTTTTATGCATACAAATATGCATTAGGCTATTTGCCACACTGCTTATGCACGTAGTAAAGCAGGAAAGAAACTAAATAAGATATTCTGAGATTAGAGAAAAAAATCTTTCTTTGATATAAGAGTTGGAGAAAGAACCTAGACTCTTACCTCAACATTCATTAATATGCATTGGACAATTATGTACTGGACATTTACTGTACACAGTCTGGAAGCACAAAGAGACATAATACTCTATGATCTTAGTAAGTTACTCATCTTGGTTTCAGTTTGCTCATCTGTAAAATAGAGATGATAAGAGCCTCTGTACAGAGTAATTGCAAGGATTGAATGATACAATTTTTAGAATTCTTGACCCTTGGTAGAAGCTTAATAAATGAGAAATTGTAGACATTTTATCAGTAGGTACCCTTAGGAGCAGATCTTGAAAGTCCTTCAAAACAAAGCTCCAAGAAATTCTGGATGAGATGGAATGTCTCTTCAATGAACCTATGGTCTTCTATATAAAAGAAGTTCCTAGGACATGAAAGATGATTTAATTGCACTTGAACGACGCAGGGTTAGGTGTGCTGATTTCTGCATAGTCAAAATATGTGTATAACTTTTGACTCCCTGAAAACTTAACTACTGATAGCCTACCATTGTTAACTGGAATCCTAGTACTGTTTACTGAAAGCCTAACTACTAACATAAGCAGTCAATTAATACATATTTTATATGTTATATGTGTTATATGCTGTATTTTTTATATGCTGTATTCTTATAATAAAGCTAGAAAAAATAAAATGTTTAAAAAAACATAAAGAAGAGGCAATACATGTGCAGTGTAGTATGAACTGAAAAAAAATCATGTATAAGTGGACCCCCACAGTTAAAACCCATGTTGTTCAAAGGTCAACTGTATCTGTTAACTTTGGGTGTAGTTCTTATAGAAAATGGGATATATGTCTCTATATAATCTTAAATGGAACCATGAGACAGAAACTTATGAGAATTAGTATACTAATATAGTTCTTTAATTTACTCTTTCTAAAGCGCAGTATGTTATATACTTACTCCTTTCTTTAATCATTCATTCTACAACCATTTTTTTTAAATTTTTATTTATTTATGATAGTCACAGAGAGAGAAAGAGAGAGAGGCAGAGACATAGGCAGAGGGAGAAGCAGGCTCCATGCACCGGGAGCCCGATGTGGGATTCGATCCCGGGTCTCCAGGATCGCGCCCTAGGCCAAAGGCAGGCGCCAAACTGCTGCGCCACCCAGGGATCCCTCTACAACCATTTTTTAAGCATACACTATAAATGCCAGGTATGAAGAAGACAAGCTGAAATTTCTTTAAGTATCTTACAGTCTATATGTAAAGCCAGACTCTCTGTATATAATGTTATGTGTACAATGCACATATAGATTATGCAGGCTAAGTAATACTGCTAGACGGTATAGATTAAGAACAAAGATAAAGTGTGTGATAATGAATATTATAATTATTTAGAAGTGGAAATGATCAGTTCGAGGTGAAATGGCAAAGACTGGTTCACAGACAGAGGGCTTAACTTGGCTTTGAAGAATGGCTGAGATATTATTTAATAGGGAACAAGAGCCTGACTTCTGATGAATAAACTGGACAGTTAGGAAGTCAAGCCAGAGAAGAGGGTTATGTTATAGAAATTAATGGAAATTAAGGCAGTGAGAGTAGCAGAATTCAGGCTGCTGAAAGATTGCATTGCTAGACCAAGTAATCTGGCCTACAGATCAAGATCATAAACCAAAATGCCTTCAAGAGTCAGTAAAAGTTTGAGGTGATCAAGGTAAAAAGTAGGGAATGGTGGAGACTGTGGGAGCTCTGGAGAGTAAGAAGTCTTTAAGTTCAAAAATAATTGAAACACGGGGCTCTCCAAACAAAACATGCTTCCAGGCCAAATTCTGTTAGCCAGACCTGGTTTCTAGCCACTGTTGTAGACTATTTTCTGGGCTACCCATTGCTATGCCACATAATTAGCAGACATTATCAAGCAAACTAATCACAATTTCTTACTGGGTTTAGGGGATCCCTCAGAATCTTTCTCAGTGTAATAGGTCATGAGCATTAGTTCTATATTGATTCTTCTCCCATCCTGTTCCTCAGTCTCAATACAACTGTCATAACAAGCTTGCAATGCACATATTTGCAAAAATACATTAACTTATGAGTGAAAGGTGGTAGTATTTATTGTATAAATCTGTAGTTTCTTGATACCCTCTTACTGAAACCCGCCAAACTTTTTCTTTTGCATTTGTTTTCAAATATGTATTGTTTCTAGGGTGTTGGGGCTTTAAGGTTATCTTCCCCTAAGATAATCGAAGTCTCATTATGTCCTGTGCATTCAGGAGTTTATGATCCAGTCAGGGGGAGGCAGGGAAATAGAGTTATTTAGGGAATTGAAAAACTGATTCTTGGTTCCACTGCCGACCAGTGTGTAGTAACTTAGCTTTTGGGTCTCAGTTTCCTCAGTTCCCTGCGAAGGTAATCATCTCTTCCTTGACCACCTGATGATGTTATCAGGTGGATCAAATAAGTTCAAGGATGTGTAAGGATTTGGCAAACTAAAAGTCCTTTAATGTTATTCTCCTGTCTATTCCTCTCATTTATCAATCACAAGGGAACTGAGGGCAAGGTTAAGGTGTGCACACATGTCTGATGAGCCTATTATGTGCTGATGAAGTTGTATAATTTCAAGACTTACCATAAAATATATTGTTTTAAAGGGTGTCCAGGAAGCCAGGAGAGCTTTCTTTGCAGGGAATCATGTTTGATGATAATAAGCACAAATAAGGGAAGTAAAACAAAGAAACCATTATTTTGTAGTTTGAGTGTATTATCCTGTGCTATAGATAATGAAACTTGCTCTTCACCACCCTCTATCATCCCAGCCACCTTTACACACTCATGAACTCCTGTGGTCCTTATAGAGCACCATGAAGCGGTCTAGGAAGAGATGATTATCCCTCAATAGGAGCTGAGGAAATCAAGAACAGAGAAGGGAAGTTACTCATGCCTGGTCAGCAGGAGCGCCAGAATTTGGATTTGGGTTTTCTGACTTCCTTTAAAACCCCACCAATTTCCCTGTGTTTCCCTATCTAAAAATATTTATGCAACTCGTGTTCCAAAAGGATGATGGGAATAGTAAAGAAAAAAGAAATCAAAATATGGCCATTCCTCCCCATGTCTTCAGTTTAGGACTAGGATTGCACTCCCAGATTTTGGCTGCCCTTAGCTTGCGTAGTCATACCCACTTTAATAATTTGTGCAGAAATGGCCTTACTTGCAACTAATCTAATGCCCTTCTGCTTTGCCCAAATGCTAGAAGGGATGGATTTACACTTAAATCAATATTTAATCTAATGTACCTCTCTTGACTCCATTTGTAAAATGGTGTGTAGATTTTGGATAAGAACACAGGCCTGTGAGCTGAATCAAAGCCTTTTGTGAGGCAGTGAATTCAAGAAGGGGATGGTAATACATGGCAATACATGCAGAGGAGGGGAGGTTTCCCTGACAAGGACCAATGTATTTTCTTACCTCTCCCCCTTTTTATTAGAGATATGGAAAAAAGAGTCAATAGTGATTTAATTGTACCTTGTTGCAAAAGAGGCTCAGGATTCCAATAGACCCAAAGACATTAGCAATAGTAAAAAACAAAACAAAACAAAACCAAACAAAAACCAAACAAACAAAAAACCTTAATAACATGGGTAGGGATTCTTTTCAGTCAAATATCTTAACACTCCACAGGGTATTTTCTTTATTTGGAAGATAAAAGTCCCTTATATGTATGTCATTTTTCATATTATAAAATAAGAAATAAACACAAGGATACTAAGTTAAACTTAGACCCAACTACTTCATTTATTATGTAGAACCTGAATCCATGGGTACTTTGTAAAGAACCTGATATAAAATGATTTGTCTAATACCATTTAGACTATTAATTTCAAACTAGAAATGAAATTTTCAACCTATACTTCAGAAACAGAACTTGAACTTTAGTTTTCCAGCCTATGAAATAGACTGTCTGTGTAATGGAGATGGTGAAGTGAGATTGAAGGAAGAATGGAAGGGGGGGAAGAAGGAAGGATAAAAGAAGAGAAAGAAAGGGAAGAGAAAAGGAAGGATGGAGAAAGAAGAAGAACAGAGAGGGTAGAGTGTCTCTCTTTTTTTTAAGAGATTTTATTTATTTATTCATTAGACACACAGAGAGAGAGAGAGAGAGGCAGAGACACAGGCTCCATGCAGGGAGCCTGATGTGGGACTCGATCCCGGGACTCCGGGATCACACCCTGGGCCGAAGGCAGGTGCTCAACCACTGAGCCACCCAGGGATCCCCAAAGTCAATAACAGTAAGTTTTTATATCTTTCTTATTGGCAAAATGAGACTTATTTTTAATTAAGAAATTTTAAGATTTTAAGAGTAGTGAATTGGTCTACTTAATTTAAAATGTTTTCACCATCCCTAGGCTAAAATATTGTCCCAAATTCAGTAATGGTCTTCATGACCATGGTTTTGATTGACAATAAAACCACAGTAAGGGATTCATACCATAAACTTACAATTAAGTGACTCTATGAGGCATATGAAATGAGCAGCATTTCATCAGTGAATTCTATTGCCCACATCTAAGCATCAACAAAGTGCCTCTAAATCCAGGTTGCCTTTGGAACCACTCATTATGTTGATAGAAAACTTTATGTGCTTCTAACTACACAGTTTCAACAAGCAATAGCACCCCTCATAACTAGTATTGTTAATATTACTAATGGTAACTAAGGCTTTTGGTAGTCAACCCAGATTTGGAACAAGGAGTGTGTTTTGATACACAGCTGTTACAGAGCTTGAGCTTGGGATTTCTATGGTGGTTAAATGCCTTCTTATATTCTCCTTCATCCTCTGTCCCAGAAGCCTCCTCAAATAAATATATAAGAAAGCAGAAGTGTGATGCTTGCTTTGCAAATGCAGCTTCAAGCCAACTGGCTTTCTCACCTTCAATCTGATGGCATCCCCTAAGATCATCCTATATCAAAATTTCAGAATCTTTACTGGAACAAAACCAATGTTTTGTTTACATTACAATGTACAAAATACCTAATTTTATTCAATTAGTACTCTTATTGTGGCTATGAGATTTTGTGTTACTTCTATTAATTAATTATAATAAGCTGAGATTTTGATACAAACATACAATTGAGAACAGCAGTCTCTATCTGGAAGGTAAATGCTATAGTCCATGGGAGTGATGATTTGTTTGTAAGTTACTGTTTACACTTTCCTCTTAACCCTGATGACACTTGTCTGATTATATTAACGGGCAAGAGAGTGTTGGACAAAGCCACTGTGGTCAAAATAAGAGAGAGAGCAGAGGGATAAACCACATGAGAATCATAGCCATTTGTCTGTATCCTCTTTAAGAACACACATTTCCACTGTCTGATAATGATACTTACTTTGTCATTTTAGGTTTAACCAAACAGGCAGTCAATTAGAAAAGCATGAACTATGCTTTTCTGACCTTCATTGTAAATTAGATTATACCACTTCTGTTGTATCCATCTGAAAAGATTAAATCAATGCTTTCTTTAAAAATGCACCTCCAGGAATTTTTAGTTGACATCTGAATCTATTCACAGCTGTTTAAGCACTTAGTCAACACATGTTTATTGACTGAATAATCTGTCTGGTGCTATGGAAGATGCAAAGATAAGTAAGACCGTCTGCCCATGGAGAGTTTAGAATCTAGAAGGGAAAACAAGATGCACATAGAGACCCATGATATGAAGCAGAACATACTAGAAGGAATACATAAGTGAAGTGCTATAAGAGCTGAGAAGAGGGTTTGACTGGAGCCTGTCAAAAGATGGAGATCAGAGAAGGCTGAAGGAACACGTGGAATTATGGTGGCTATTTCTTATTTATTTAAATACTCTTTTTTAATAATAAATTTATTTTTTATTGGTGTTCAATTTGCCAACATACGGAATAACACCCAGTGCTCATCCCGTCAAGTGCCCCCCTCAGTGCCCGTCACCCATTCACCCCCACCCCCCGCCCTCCTCCCTTCCACAACCCTTAGTTCGTTTCCCAGAGTTAGGAGTCTTTATGTTCTGTCTCCCTTTCTGATATTTCCCACACATTTCTTCTCCCTTCCCTTATATTCCCTTTCACTAAACATTATATGTTCTCATTCATTTGGGGAATATAAAAAATATATTTTAAATACTCTTAAGGCAAAAAATACATACATACATACATACATACATACTCTTAAGGCATTTATTTATTAAAACGTTCTCTCCCAAGATTTCACATTAGCTTAAAATTCAAATCAGTCTGCATTTCTCTACTGAGGACCCCACCTCAGTGTATGACACCTTCTCCAGGAGTGAGTGCTACCGGCGTCCACACAGTGAGTCCCATGGTCAGCCTCTCTGTTCCCCAGGTGTCCCAACTAGATGTTAATACTGCTCTGCTACAGGGTAAAAGCTCCTAACTCAAACTCATTAGAAAAGGGGTGAAATTTCTGCAAAGTGCACTTTAAGAAGAGGTACTATTTGCTCATGAAAAGAAACCAGCGGGCCCTCTAAGAATAATAGAAATGGGTACTTTACAGGTAAGCACATGATTTGGAGTGAAGAATTTGGATGTTGCTCTGCTGGTCCAGGCTGTTAATACTCTTCTTGTTCCTCCTGTGGGCCCCCTTAGTCAGATATCACAAAGCCTTCATCTGTGGCACAGAGAATGTCCACGATCCTCTGCAATACAGGGTTGTTTTCCCCTTCGTTCTCCTGGCAAATCAATTCAATGTTTCTTAGCTTTCCAAAGTAGAAATCTCTCTCTTTCTCCAAGTCTTCAATGGTAGGTTTCAATACATTGACCTGCTGCATCAATTCAGCTGCTTCATCATCCCCGTTGCTCACACCAGGATTCTTTCGCACCACACCCGGGCCAGCCTTGGGGGTTGCAGTAGTTCTGTGTGTTACAATGGGCCTCTGTGGAGCTGCACTGCTAGACCTGAGAGGTTTCTTCAGTTTGTTCAGAGCTGGAGCAACAAGGGAGGAAGCCACTGCAGTTTCTTGACCTTGTCTGGCAGCTATAGGATCATAGTCTTTTCCACCATAGTTTGCATCAAAAACCTTCTTGAACCACTGAACAAATTCAAAATTGTCCTGAAATTTTCCTTTTACTAATTTGTCCACAGGAATTATTTTGTCAATACCCATTCTCTTAAAACCTGCTTGTAGTATTTTAAAGTTCTGGATGCATTCTAGCCTGGAATTTCACTTTCTTCAAGGCAATGGAGCTAGGGAATAGGATGTCCATAAACTGACAATAGGCAGCCCCAGAGCGCAACTGTTCAATCTTTGTCAGATTCAGCTGCAGAGACTGATCCAGGACAGCATGTCATGTTGACTTAGGTTATCACTGGTGATGGACGTTGAGTATACGTTCACTGTCATCTTCGGCTCTCAATGGGACCTTGTCCACTGCCTGTGCCCAGCTTCGGTTCTGTCTTCATCTCATTCAAACCACCCAACCTATGGTGGTTATTTAAAAGAGAGTTGGATTTTGATCCCGAGATAAATTTAATTCTTTCCCCTTTTGAAAAGGGAATCCCAGCTTTCATAATCTTACTATGAGGATAATTACACAAAGAAGTGTTCAAGAAGGTGAATCACATGAGCCAAATGGTCTGTGTTGTGTGCAGTTATTTCACCTACATACCTAACTTCATGCAGCCACGATAAGAAAACACCTCCTCCCCCAAAAAAACATGAAACATCTCTTATAACAGATTTTCTCTACTGTCAAAGCAAGAGAGAATACAAAAATTCAGAAATAAAGCTAGTAAAACATTAGATGGCTCAGAATTCTTAGAAAACCAAACTTTTCTCTATGTAACTTCATAAAACTTGCCATATGGAGCCAGCCTCTGAATTAAATTGGGGACAAAAGTCACAACTGAGTCCTATCCGTGCAGGACCTCCCAGTCAGTAGCTCCTCTCTCTTCATCTTTTGCTACTCATTCAAGCTAGGGACTCCAAACCAGTTCTATTTGAGGAGCCCAGGGTGGCCATAAGTGGAAGTAGTGTGGGACCAAAAAGAGAGGGCTCACCTGGACCTGGAGTCAAGACTCTCCCTTGTGACCCTCAATAAATAACACCTTGTTTCTGAGCCTCAGTTTTCTCATCTGGACAATGTCATGCCAACATTACATGGTTGCTGTGCATTTCCAGTGAGATAAGCTACATGAGAGTGCACTTTAAATTGTAATGTGCTGCTTAAATATTAGTGGATGTCTGTGTCAGCACCATCACCATTAGCAGTTGATTTTTGCCTCAAACAAGAAACTTACCTTATTGAGGCAAAACACTTATTTTGTCACCAAAACCATTATTGCTACATTTTAACTGTGTGACCTCAAAGACGCCACTAGACTTTTTTGAACCTCACTTTTCTTCCCTACAAAGTGAGCATTGAAATTATACCTGCTCTTAGAGATTCAGTACAATGATCAAATAAGAGAAAGGGATATGAAAACAATTTGCAAACTTAAACAATCCTATAAATATTCATTGTTATGCCCATACAAAGGCTCCAAGCCTGCCTTCCTAACCTGGACTCCTTGACTGAGTATCTGGTTCTTATTTTTCAGACTACCTCCCTGGATGTAGCTTGTCACCTGCCCTGACCTTTAAGCCTTCAAACCTTCTGATCATCCTTCAAGCCTTGCTTGCTTCATTGGTTCTAGCCTACTGAGTGCTGATATAGCACATACCCTTACTCTGAAGTGCCGCACTCTACCCTGCCCTTCATTTCAGGAATCCTACAGCAGAACCAAGCAACTCTATGCCGTGGCCCTGACCCTGATCTCCAGACAGGCCACAATATTGTCAAGTCTTGACAATTCTAGACCTCTTTTCCCTGAGCCTATAACTCTCTGTTGCTTATACTTTCAAAATTCCTAGCTGTTTTCATCTCACTTCATGCTTAGAAGGTTCATAGAGGGCAGTGATTCTCAACATTGGCTGCACATTGAAACCATGTGGACAACTTGAAAAAATAATGATGCCTAGACCCCACCTTCAAAGATTTTGATTTAATGGGTCTTGAGTGTAGCTTGAGCATTAGTGTTTTTCAAAGCTATCTATCTGTGTGATTCTAATATGTAGCTAAGGTTGAGAACCACTGAACAAAGGATAATTCCCAGCCAAGTTGTAACCTGATATGGGAGTGAGGCTTGATGACAATCTATACTTCATCTGCATTAGGTATGATGGCCAAAACCTACAACAAAGGTGAGCGACATGTTCAATGTTCACAATGTTCACAATAGCTTAGTTCTGAAGCTAAGTCCTGGGGGGACTGATTCAAAATGGTAGCTTAGTCCAACTGATCCAGGTCTTAGGTAGCAGAACTCACCAAAGAAAGAGATGGTAGTGGCAAGACTAAATCTGGCCTCTACCTTAGGCATTGTTTATACCATATCCTGGGTTGGATAAGAGGTCAGGACCCTCATAGTTAAACAATGGACACATTGTTCCTTAAAGTGGGCAAGAACAGGATTTTTATGGGTCCCAAAGTCAGCTTTTAGCTTATTCTTATTTGTGCATATCTGCAAGTTTGGACTCACTCTGAGTCCAGGAATACTTGGTCTTCCCATGTCCAAAGTCTTTGATAAAGAACCAGAAATGAAGGGATCCCTGGGTGGCTCAGCAGTGTAGCACCTGCCTTCAGTCCACGGCATGATCCTGGAGTCCTGGGATTGAGTCCTACATGAGGTTCCCTGCATGGAGCCTGCTTCTCCCTCTGCCTGTGTCTCTGCCTCTCTTTCTCTGTCTCTGTATCTCTCATGAATAAATAAATAAAATCTTAAAAAAAAAAAAAAGAACCAGAAATGAAGGTGGCAATAGCCTCAAATGGCAACTTTTTCTTTTTACTTGTGAGGAAACTGGGACCCAGAGAGGACAATGGCTTAACCAAAGTTAGACAGCAAGTCGGAGGCAGAATTAAGAGTAGAGTTTAGGTCTTTTGTCATCACCTGACAGTAGGCATGGAAACACCTTGTGTATGATGTATTTAATGTATTTATTTAAATTCAAGTTAAGAACTATGTAGAAAATTCTCTTAAAGTAGATTATGTTTTTCAGAAAATTTCTGATGATGCAGATAAACAGGCGGGTACTGATGAGGTCGGGGCTGGGGGTAGGGGCACATGGAGCGGGTGATGACTCTGCTCTCTACAGGTAGTATCTGGGATCCTGTGATTCCTAGTGTCCTCAAACATCTGGGTACCTATACCTGGAGCTGGAGGTGAGAAGCCAGTGGCAGTAGCCACTTGTGTCTAGCTGCAGCACAGGGGTGGGGTGGTAGCTGCCAAGGCAGGAAGGCACACCCAATGGTTTCTAGCCCCAGGGAAGAGAAACAATGCTCAGGGCTGAGGATGGATAAATGTGCTATGCACATCCCAGGAGCTTCAGGGACTCCCTCTGCATGGCTTGATTTGAGTGAAGAATATATTTTAAACACTTTCTCCATTGTGAGACTGTAGATCAAGACACTTTATTAAAAGTGGGGGCTCAGGGGCACCTGGGTGGCTCAGTTGGTTAAGCATCCAACTCTTGCCTTAGACTCAGATCATGATCTCAGGATCAAGAGATCGAGCCCCACATTGGCATTGGGCTCTGCGCTTGAGACTCTCTCCCTCTGCCCACCCCCTTCAAATAAATAAATAAATATTTAAAAAAAAATGGGGACCCAGTAGGTGAGAGCCAAGTGCTTGCCACTTATATTAGAAGACAAAATGAATCTGGGTTTGTTTTGTTTCATTTTGTTTTGTTTTTTCCAGTTAGCTAGAGAGGAGGAGGTTAGTGAGCATTTCTAATATCTTTGCTCTGTGATTGCTGGCGGAGTAAAATTGGTGATCTGGGATGCATTTTTCACCTAGAGGTAGGGTATTGGTCTAAGGACTCACTCTGCAGTAGATGTATACTGTTTCCGTATAGGTGAGTATCAGGCCAAGGGTGAACCACCAGAAGACCCATCTCCCTGAAGGATTTGACTAAACAGGAAAACAGACAAAGCAATGAAAATAATATATCACATTGCATTTTACAGATTATAAAACACTTTTAGGCATTGCTATAGCCTTGTCTTAGAAAAGTATATAAGTCAAGCAAGGGTCACATAATAGGTGAAAACAACTAAAGTTATTTTAAGAGAAAAAAAAAAAGACACTTTAGGAATGCCCTGTGGTTTGGAAATAACCACTTCTTAGGTGTTAAAACTGTTCAGCAAAGATCATGTAACTTATCAAGATGGCAAAGAATAAAAATGACCAAGTTTCTTATTTCATATTTAGAGTCTATTTTACTATTACATAGTATATGGCAAAGAATGTTAGAGTGAGGCCAGGAGGCCAGAAGTTGACAAGAACAGCTCTAAGAAGCAGGTTTGGCAAGCCCCAGTTGCTAGACTTGGTGTGAGGGTTCCTGGGTTCCTGGGTAGTGAGGGGTGTAGAAGTAGAGCAGATGGCTGGGGCTTCAGTTGACTTGATGGAGGCAGAAGTGCCATTATCAATGACTATTTCTGGGTTGTCTGTATGCCCAGGTTATATTTGCACCAAGGGACATCTAGCCAGCTGAGCTAAGTCTGTCTCTGAAAAGATCAGTCAGATAGCCTTGACCTAATAAAATAACTTAATGGAATTTTTCACTCTGATCAGATGGTTTTGGGACCAGTTAGGATGACTGATCACATTTCCTCCTCCACTCCCTCATCCCCCCTTCAGTTGAACTTGTTGGATTGGCTTGTGGCAGGATTTGAATGATGTTGCCTTATGGTTTGCATCTCTATTTAACTTGGATGAATATTGTGAGACTTACAAAAATTGTTTAACATAAAGAATAAAAGTATTTCTGTGCCTTTTCTCTACACTGAGAGAATAGTAAGATAGAATAATAGACTTCATTTTAGAGAAAATCAGATAAATTGATCTTTTCATTTGTATGGATACTGGGAGCTTTTATACTTTGAACTAGAAATATGAGCCCAAACTCATAACTAACTAAATGCCTCATGCCCCAGAAAAGTCTCCTCTGTCGAAAACTAATCTTCTAAGAAATCTAAACCACGGACTTTCCAGCCTATGAAGATTGTGATCATTTTTCACAAAGTGATATGTTTACACATCAATTAATACAAAGGCCCTAATGTTGAAAAATAAACCATGTGTTTGTGAAAACAGGACATTTCTTTAGTGCAGACTCTGGTGCCTGAACATCTGAGTTCAAATTTCACTCTGCCACTTACGATCTGTGTGTCTGTGGGCAAGTTACTTAACATCCCTTTGCCTCAGTTTTCTCCCATTTTTCTATAAAATGGGAATTATCTATAGGGTGGTTAAGAACATTTAGTTAGTCAATTTGTGTAAAGCATTAGAGGGCCTAGCACATGGTAATATTCCACTGTATCATTTTAATGGTCTCCTTATTCTTCTGATTTTCTTCCCAGTTTCTCACTTATCCAACCCATTCTATATCTGGCTACTAAACAGTCTTCTCATTTAACAGCATACACAATTTACCTACTCAAAAACTCACATTGAGAAGGTCCTTTTGCAAAAGAAACCAGAAAAACTTTCCCATATTGTAGTTTACATGTAATAAGTAATTGAATCATGCCTATGCCTGTATAAACTATCTAGATCATGGGAGGGAATGAGAAAGAGGGAACAGAAGAGCACATGAAATTTTAGGGAAGTTATTAATAGGTATTCAGAATAAGATTAGAGTTTAACAGGTAACAGACTTCCACTTCATAAAATAATTCATTAAAATCTTAATGGGCATTTTTCTACCCCAAACCTGTTGGTCATCCTAACCTGGCCATAAAAGTATCAAAGTATCAAAGAGTAAGAAAGGCATATGTAGCCATTTTAAAAAAAAAAAATGTTTTATAGAAGCAAACAATTATACCAGAAGAGTTGTTAAAAACAAAATAATATTGCCTTCACACAGTATGTATTTATCAATCTGAATTTATATAATTAAAGCAAAAAAACCCTTAATATAATTATGATTAGGGATCCTTTTAAAATAAGAATTTTTGCCATAAATTAAACAGCCTATAGACACAACTATTTCCTTTGTCTATGATATATGTATATGTGTATACACACACATATGATATTTTTAGAATAAGAAATGATGAGAAATTTTGGATATGGGTACAACCATATCCAACCATGCCTTTAATTAGCTCAACTTTCTCATTAGGAAAATGAGACAACACTGCTCTTAAAGTGTAGGAGATTGCCAAGAATAATAGCTTAACTAATTGAAGATCATTATAAACAAATTAGAATGTATTTGTGAATTCTGCTAATGATGCATGTTAAATGTATGAAGTGATATCCTGGTGTGGAAATATGGTGAATCTGTCTTTCACATTTTTAGTAATTGTTGTTTTCTATTATATATGTGTTATTTACATTTTTTAAATATGTATATCATTTTGGGAGTAGGAAACTTACAAAATTGGTACTGTGCTTTAGGAGAATTTTTCTAGTAAGCAAGTATAAGTTGATTGGATAGGGAAAGGAAGATCTTAATGGGAGATCCTTTAATAAAGGGAAGGGAAAAGGTTGTAAAGAAAGTGTTAACTTTTGGGGCGCCTGGGTGGCTCAGTTAGTTAAGCATCTGCTTCAACTCAGGTCATGGTCTCAGGGTCCTGGGATCAAGCACCGCACTGAGCCCCACATCGAGCCCCACATCAAGCCCTACTTCCTACTAAGTAGGAAGCCTTTTTCTTCTTCTCCCTCTCTTTCTTTTCTCAAATAAATAAATAAAATCTTTAAAGAAAAAAAGAAAAGAAAATGTTAACTTTTATTATTATCTGATTTAAAATGTCACATATCAAATGTTGATTCAGGAAAACTTTATTGTTAGGAAAAATATGAAATGTCAAAGGAAAACATTTTTAAGGAATGCTAGCAAAATATATTAAACTTCAATATTGGCTTAGCAATTAATAAAACTTTTGAAGATATCTTCTATGTAGAGAATTTAAAGCACTTTATCATGTATATATTTTCAAAGTGATGCAGAGTTCTGAGTAAATCATCCAGAAGAAACTTAAAAGGAAAAAAAATAATATGAAATCACCATGAATTATTTTCATGCAAATGTATCCATCTGTATGACTCTGTGGCACTGATCCAGTGACACCCCTCCTGTCTTTACAGTGGTGGTTCTTTCTCAGGAACAGATGGCCAAGCCTGCCCCACAGGCATCTCTCTCCTTAAAAAAAAGGTTCACCTTTTTCCCAGGCCTTCCCTCAGGCCCCCAAGTACACTCCTTCATGTAGCCAAAAGGACTATAGTCCAGGAGGACAATCTCATGAGGCAGGCTGGGTATCAGAAGGTTTTCCAGGCACAAGAGTGACCTTTGAGCTTCTTTTCTTCTCTGGCTTCTGAAAACAAAGGATAAAGGAGTAACTGGACTCAGCATCAGTGATTGTAAAATGTTATACATTTAGTTCAACCTCATAACAGATGAATTGACTTTTTTTTTTAAGTTAATAGTTTAGGATATTGTAATAGCTCCTTGTAAGAGGTAGTAAAAGAGTTTTGTGGATTGAAGCAAAACTTACCTTCAGTGGAAAAGCACATGAAGGTAATTGCTCAGAGAACTTGTACACTGAAGGACAATTCATGACATTTTACCACAATAAATAATGGTGAAATGCCATTCAGGAATTAATCTCTACTCCTAGAGAAGTGAAAGAGAGAAGAATAAAACTACTCTTTTATCTGGCTTTGGAATGAAAAAATAAAGTCTTGGGGAAACTCCATTTTCCCTGGAAAGTATAGCATTTCCCTGAGATTGTGCTCGGATTTAAAAAAAATAAGAGCTTTTAAAAAAATGCACTTTAACATACACCTTCATGTGTACTTCTGCATTTTTTCTAAATATCTTTATGCTATTTCTGTGAGCACATTATTCACTATTGTTCTAAACTTTGGCATCTAAAATTACATATATATTTGACAATTCAAAAAGATAATTGTAAGTTTCTCTTCTCTCCTTTTTTTTTATTATGTAAAATATAGTGAAGGCACATTTGCTATTTCTATAAACACAGTACTCAATCATGTTTGCTGATCCTGCCCATTATTCTACTACTTTAAAAGTTCCCATGCTACTTGATTGCTGCTGTCCCAGGTGCTTTGTCTTCAGGACCCAGTGGTGGTTTTATAATACTGGGATCAGAGCTCAGTGATTTAATTGTAGCCATTTTAAGGTTATGGCCCAGAAAATACTAATCAAAAAGTTAATAAAATGAATAAAATGAAGGTTGAGAGGAGCACTTCTTAGTCTTGCTCTTCCAGGGTTCTTGCTCAGAATGATAATCAATGTTTAGTCATTTTACAAACATCTAAGGGGCTAGAGATAAAGAATGTGAATAATAGAGTTCTTGCATGAAGAAGTCTACACATAACCAAGTGCAGTAGGTTGACATCTGAACAAAGTATTGCAGTTTTACGCAAAAAGTGCTATATAATAGAAAAAAAATGTGATGTGGCTGTATCAAATAGAAATATTTCAATGCAAGTGACACAAAGTAAAACTAAAATTCAAGGTATCCCAAACAGCAAAACTAATTTATTAGCTTACATAACAAAAACAGATATTTCTGATCCAAGTTCAGAAGTAAGGCAAAGGTCCTGTTTTTTCTTTATCTTTCTGCTCTGCCTTCCATAATGGGTATGTTATGGGTTGAGCTGTGTTCCAAAATTCATATGTTGATGTCCTAACTCCTAGTACCTAAATGTGACTGTGCTTGGAGATAAAGGGCTTTAATTAGGCGTTTAAGTTAAAATGAGGTCGTATGGGTGAGTCCTAATCCAGTGTCACTAGTATCTTAAAAGATTAAGATATATTTCTGTAGTAAACTAAATTTGCTTAAACTGCCCAGTCTGTGGTACTTTGCTATGGCAACCCTACCAAACGAATACAAAGTACCACCTCAAGCTTAATGGTGGCTCTTATCAACTCTTAGTATCACCCTTGGAGCTACAAAATACCAGAGGTGCCAGACTTTATAGCTTCTCACTAAATCATCCAAGTGTCACAAGAGAAAGTTTCTAGTAGCTCTCCACAAGTTTTAGGATTCTCACTCTTTCCTATGCTTTTGTCTGAACAGTTGCCATGCTTGAAGAATGGGATTCATGGATTGGCTTAAGCCAACCAGAACTACCCCTAAGGATGGGTGGAGTCACATCCATCCAAACCACAGAAGGTGAAGTCCTCAAAGGAAAATCAAGTTATGTTGGTGAGACACACAGCTATGGAGATCACCAACAAGTATCCAAAGAAAGGGATCAGATAAGTCCATCTAGGAAAGCTGAGCAAAAGTAGCTCCAAGGGTAACTGGGATGGGTCTTGGAAAAGAGAAAACAGTGATAAGCACCGGATATTTAGAATGATCTCATATTCATAAAAACAATATATGTGTATTTTCATCTGTATGAAAATATATAGGAAAAGTGCCCAAAAGATACCAAACTTTTAAGAGTTACTATCTTGAGAATATCTGGTAGAAAATGAGGGTGAGGGGAATCCTTTTACTTTTTATTTTACATAAATCTCCATTGTTTAAATATTTATAGAATAAACATATATAGCTACTTTCCAAATAAAGATATATGTGTTCTCTATACAAATTTTCATTTGCAGATAAACATAAAAATCAATTAAAAATCATCTGACATTTTACCACCAGAGGTACCACTATAAGCAGTCTGAAAACAGTCTATCAGACCTCTCTCTGGACCCCTGTGCTGACACAGACACAGAGACTGCACTTAGAAGCTCACCCCAGCCTGCCTCAACACCCTCCCTGCTGCCTACAACCCCAGTGTGTTGCAAAGAAGGCTCTCCTATCACTCGTCTATCTGCAGGGTGTCTGGAACCTGTCCCTTTCCATTTCCATAACCATCACCCTTGCTGAGCTCTTATTAACTGGCCCCTGCTCTGTAGCAGTAGCCTTCTAATGGCTCTTACTTCTTTCCTCTCTACCTCCTTGTATCCAATTTCCCCACAGCATCCAGATGAACTATCCTAAAACCTAGTTCTGATCATGTTAGCACTTTGTTCAAAAGCTTTCAAAAAAAAAAAAAAAAAAAAAAGCTTTCTGTAAAAGAAAGGCCAAACTGCATGATCTGGACTGAATCTAAACTTTTCATTGATCCCTTGGGAACGTTTCTTCCCTTCAACTCTAGTTCATATTCTTTCCTCTGAAAGGACAGGAGTACTGTGTTACCCAGGTATTTCCATTAATTAAAATTCCTCTCCTTCAGATGCTTGCCCACATATGAGAAAATGTTTGTACAAAGATATTCATTGTAGTCAACTCTATAATAGAGAAAATTAAAGCCAACATAAATGTCCACCAATAAGAGATTGATTAAATAAATTATGGAAAGGCAGGTTTCCAGTGAAATAGTTACAGCTGTTAAAATGATATAGATACAGCTTATTATAAAGAGAAAGTCAGAATATTGTCCATCAAAAGAGTAGGTTATATAATAGTTTATAAATACCTTCTTAGGGCAGCCTGGGTGGCTCAGTGGTTTAGTGCCGCCTTCAGCCCAGGACGTGATCCTGGAGACCCGGGATCAAGTCCCACGTCAGGCTCCCTGCATGGAGCCTGCTTCTCCCTCTGACTGTGTCTCTACATCTCTCCCTCTCTCTCTCTCTCTCTCTGTCTGTCTCTCTCATGAATAAATAAATAAAATCTTTAAAAAATATAAATAAATAAATACGTTTTTTAAAAGCACACATATTTGTAGAGCTTTCTGGAAACACATCATCAAATAACAGAAGTAAACTCTAGGTGGTTGAATTTAGTTGATTTTTACTTTGTTCTTGGTACTTTTCTATTTAATTTGGATTTGAATTTTTATAAACATAACCACAATTATAGAAGTGACCATTTGTTAGTGCTATTTGCCAAATATTGTGCTTGCATTTAATAATTTATCTAGTCCTGGGACCTCTGGGTGGCTCAGTCCTTTAAAGCCTCTGACTCTTGATTTTGGCTCATGTCATGATCTCAGGGAGTGGAGCCTGCTTAAGATTCTCTCTCTACCTCTTCCTTTGCCCTTCCCATCCTCCCACCCTACTTGAGAGCTCTCTCTCTCTCAAACCAGTAATAATAATAATAATAATAATAATAACAATAATAATTTATTTAATCCTTACATCCAAACTTTGAGGATGGTTAGCATCACCCTCATAGAAGAGTAAACTGAGGGCTAGGGAGTAAAGAGATGCTTCCAGAATCACACAACTAGTAAAAAACAGAGATAGAATTCAAATTCCAGTCTTTCTACCTCCAAAGACCATATTATAGGCATTAGATTACATAATAATGAAGTATCATTTTTACAAAAAGAATAAAGCCATAAATAAAGAATAAATAAAAGAATAAAATATGTTTCCCCAGTCATACAAGGTCACACTCAATTGCTCTATTCCCCAAAACCTTCCTTGTCTCCATATCCAGAAGTATGATATGGTAGGAATATGAGAATAGAAAGATATATCAGAAACATATATAAAAGTTTTTGTTTTTTAATATAAGTAGTATCATTCTGTATATTATTTTATTTATTAATATACTGGACAGTTCCTACCTAAAAGTACATTGTGAACATCTTTATTATAATTTATTTTTTGGATATGCTATAATCATTTAGCATGGGTGGTCACTTACATTATTTATAAATTTTACTATTGTAAACAATGCCAATATGAGCATCCTCATCTAAATTTATGTCTGTGAGATTGTTTGACAAATTTGTATTCCCAGAAATTGACTTGCTAGTTCAAAAAAAATATATAGGGGTCTTTTCCTTTTCCTGTATCAGAATTTCAAAAAGTTTTAGCTGTCGTGAGAGAATCTGATCTAGGAGCCAGCTGGCTGGACTCTTATGGCTTTGTTTCCCTCTCACAACCTCCCTAGGCATTGGGAACTATCTTCACACATGTTATTCCATCATCTCCAAACTGACTTGTAGAAGAAAAGAAAACCGAACTGTGAATTGCCTGGATTCTGGCGAATGCTTGACCACGAAGTTGCTTTGTGATCTAAGCAGTAAATGATGCCCCTGGTGACTTACATTTCTTCTCTACAAATAAGATCCTTTCAGTGCTACATTCCACTTTTCCTGACTCTGAAGACAAGAATAATGTTTTGTCATTCTGACCTCTTAGATTTTGAAAAATAATGTACATACTATAAAGGGTTATGTTGCCTCATTGAAAGTTCAAATGATATGGCAATAAGACCATATTAAAGGCATTTATAAAAGTCCATGGTAGAGTTCATTATGGTTCATTAAATCCCCTCGTGCTTTTATCCACTTTAGTTACTGTATTTCCTGTAAATGGAATTTATGGCAGGGCCACGTTAACACCATTTCATATTCTGCTGTGCTATTACCCATTGAGTTTGAATCAATTGAATGAAAGAAGTCTTTTCGAGTGTATTGATTTTCATTTATTCAACCTCATCTGTTTGCTTTGCTGCATGCTTATCTATGGGAATAGTGCACAGCTGAATTTCTCCATGCTGTTGCTTTTTTCCCTTAAGCATTTAATACTAGAATATACATATGACAAACACTGGTATAAGAACTGCAGAATATTTGCTGGAAGTATAGTTTTCTATGGATGATATAAAAGCCTGGATTTCTTACTCAGGTCAGAACGAATGCTTCCTAAAGCAAGATACTACAGCCTCCCAGCAACCAGAGGACTCTGGTTCCTCCTTCCTCCAAAAACAAGGAGAGGAGTATTGTCAAGACAGTGATTCTTCTAAATGTAAAGCTTTGCTCATTGTCAGGAAGCTGAGTATTCTACTGCTGCTCTGCAAAGAAATACTCCTCTTTCTTTGGCCAGAGATCAGACTGAAGTCTGAACAAAAGAAATGTGTAATAAAGAAAATCTTTGAATGTACATTTTACTGTCCTTTCTTGTAACAACCAGCTTGATGTGTTTGAGTAAGAGAGAAAGAGAGAGAGTGTGTATGTTTGTGTGCATATGTGTGTACGAAAGAAATAATTAATTTTGACCCATAGTTAGGATTTTGGAGGTAAAAAGCATTTTAACAGTCTTGATTGAATTATCCATACAATGGATAATGTGTGACCACGTGATGTAGTATTAAATTATATGTCCTAGACTTATAGTAAATAGGTCTTGATTTCTGCTCAAGTAAATACTGAAATTTATTTACCAGGGAGAATAAATACTGGCTAAGGCACAGCCAAGGTCAATATTTCCTTTGTGTTGTAATAAATATTTCTAAACCCTGAAATAAGATTTTACATTATAGTTAATGATTAAATGTTATCCAATGCCACAGGAGAAATAAAATTGTCAGGCTAATTCTAAGGCATCTTTGTTTTATGTTTAATGCTGTAAAGGATAATCACTGTTGGTTTAAGCAAGATCTGATGGTAGATGTTGGCATAAAGGTTGGCTTGGCCTGAATCCCCATTGTGAAATAGAAGATGAAGGAAATTCATTTACGAAAAGCTCAAGTTATTTAAATAGACCAATGAGTAGGCATTACTGACTTAAAATGAATAATTAACTTTAACGAAAGTTTAAATATAACACTAACAAATAATTGAGCTAATTATTTTCCCTCTGCATTTCCATATTATGTGCAGTGTTATACAACTTTATTTATAGAAAGAATTTTTTAGAAAATAAGTATTTTCTTTTCAAACACAATTGAACCATAGTAAGCAAAAAAAATGAATATTACTTGGTTAGAGACTAGGAACAAGATTGAGACATATATTCAAGATCATAATCTAACTGGGGAGAATAGAAGATAACATGCAAATACAATATTTTGTAGTCATTAAGAATATGATATTTGAAATCTTAATGAGTTTGAATTCCAGCTCTAACACTGTGATTTCCAACAAGATTTTCTAAGACTTAGTTTCCTAATCCATAAAAATGAGGTAAGAAAATTGGCCTCAGAGGATCATAATAAGAATTAAAACTCTGTAAAGCACCGAAAAGGTGCCTAGCAAAAGGAGAGCCATCCAGACGTAGAAGCTATTTTAATGGTGTTTTGCTTAAGTGGACAGATGAAAATACTCATGGAAGTGACTCAAGGAGGTCCACAATTACTGAATTTGGAATGAAACATTATTTTTGCCTTAATTTCAGAAAAGAGAGCTTACTTACTAGTGGGTGGAATGGTAAATCCATTCTTCAAAGTATAAGTAGGATTTGAACTAGAGGTTGAGAGACGACTACGATTTTATTAGTTGGTAGATAAAAGTAGAGGTAATGAAAATTACAACTGCAAATAAAATAGCAGTCATCTACTCAGCCATGGCCCTGAGCACATCCTCCTTAATTTTGTCTCCTTGATTAATTAGCATGTTAATATTTCCTCCAGTTTTTACATTTTTTTCCATCATTTTTTTTCTGGGTCTCCCTTGTTAGCACCTTGTTAGCACTTCTGTCCATTTTCTTTTATATTCTTCGACTGAAAGATAACTTTAAATGATAAGTAAACAAAATAAAATAAGTGAAAATCATCCAGTCTCACTTTTTAGTTAACATAGAACGCTCTGTTAATATTTTGATAAAAGTCCTTCTTCCAAAGCTTTCTGTATCTCTTTGCCTTTCTGTTTGTCTCTCACTATGTGCATGCATGTGCACTCGCACACATACACACATACACACACACATACACTTAATACGAGCTAAATAAGATCATACAGTAGATGCATTTTGTCATTGAAAAATTTGCAATATGCCATAAAAATCTTTCCATGTCAAAAACAACTTTATTATATTTGAATGAGCTTATCACATTTGATTGTATAAATATTAACACAATTTAATAAACTCTTTAATCACAATTTATTTATTTACAGCTTTTCTCTATTAAAAAGCATCACAGTGCTACAATTAACATCCTTTTACATTCATTTTGGACCACTTATATGATTATCCCTTTAAGAAAAATTCTTAGAAGATGTGGTATATATATACAATGGAATATTACTCAGCCATCAGAAAGGATGAATACCTACCATTTGCATGGACATGGATGGAACTGGAGGGTATTATGCTGAGTGAAGTGAGTCAATCAGAGAGAGGCAATTACATGGTTTCACTCATATGTGGAATATAAGAAATAGTGAAAGGGACCATAAGAGAAGAGGGGAAACCGAGTGGTGAAAAATTAGAGAGGAAGACAAAACATGAGAGACTCCTGACTCTGGGAAACAAAGGGTTGCAGAAGGGGAGGGGAGAGGATGGAGTAACTGGGTGACAGGCATTAAGGAGGGTGCATGATGAGATGAGCACAGGGTGTTATACTATATGTTGGCAAATTAAATTTAAATAAAATATTTTTAGAAATAAAAATTAAAAAATTAATGTTTGAAACTAAAATTTTAAAAAGAGGAATACATAATTAGAAGTAGTTATATGTGCTTCTATATAAGACAAAGTCTTAACAATAGAAAAAAATTAAGGGAAAAAAATGATCAAATTGGCTTTGTTGTAGAAAGTCTGGCCAATTAAACTGACCAAACTTTTTCATTTAAATACTTGACTACACAATTAAATCAGTTGGCTTTCTAAGACAATTATCTGACATTTTGATAAGTTATTGTGGAATATTGAGCCAAACTGATCATTTTATGTCTCTCTTACATAGAGAACTTATGAGCTGGTAATAATTTAATCCATTTTATGCAGTTCTCTCTTCTCATTTCTCCTAAGGCTATACTGAATAACTCATTTTTTAGTCATCAATTAAGTCTTGTTGTCACATTTATGTAAGAAGCTTCCCATCAGTATGACCTCAGTCTTTCAAGTGTGTCATTTCTTCCCTATTGTACTAGCTGATTTTGCTAAATTTGGTTTATTTGTCAGAATCTAAGTCTCTTTTTTTAAATTTAATTCTTAGTTCTACCATAATAAACCAGATTTGATGATTCTGTCCTTTTGGAGTATGTTTCAGATATCAAGCCAATGGTTTGCCTGAGGGAGGGAGAGGGAACTGGCTACAAAATGGCATAAGGACACTTACTAGAATGGTGGTGGTTATAGAATTATTTAAGTTTGTCCAAATGTATAGTACTATATGCCTAGAAATAGTGAACTTCACTGTATGTGAATTATATCTAAGTAAATCATAAAACACAAACACATGGTTAAAAGGGAAAAAAAGAAGAACCTTCAAATGTCCCTTCTGAAAATGAGTCTTTTGCCTCCAGTTCTATAAGATATGAAACTGTATTTGAGGGGCACCTGAGTGGCTCAGCAGTTGAGCATCTGCCTTTGGCTCAGGGAGTGATTCCAGAATCCAGATGGAGCCCCACATCAGGCTCCTCCCAGGGAACCTGCTTCTCCCTCAGCCTGTGTCCCTGTCTCTCTCTGTGTGTCTCTCATGAATAAATAAATAAAATCTATTTTAAAAAGAAAGAAACTGTATTTGAAAGTAAAAGAATTAAAGCAGTGATTCATTTCCAGAGGATAGACAGATCACTATTAGAGGAGATATGAGCACAACTTATTCTACATGATAATTAAATATATGGTAAAAAGTTTTCACCAGCCTAATGGAGACAAACAAGAGTTTTCAGTAAATTGTTATAGAATATGAACTGGTGAACACTTTTCAATTTAGATTTATACTTCACATATAATAAAGTAAATTTTATATGGATTTTTACATAATCAGTATCAAATCTTAAATAAAATCTTAAAAAATAAAATCATTTCCCAAGACCCTAAAAATTTAGAAATATTATTAAGTGACAAAAGTAGAGCCAACTGTCTAGAACATATTAGAGTGACAAAACATGAAAGACTCCTTACTCTGGGAAACCAACAAAGGTTAGTGAAAGGGGAGGCAGGTGGGGGAATGGGGTGACTGGGTGACAGGCACTGAGGGGGGGCACTTGATGGGATGAGCTCTGGGTGTTATACTATATGTTGGCAAATAGAACTTCAATTAAAAAAAAATATATATATATATAAAGGAAAAAATAAATTTAAAAAGAAAAGTAGCAAGTAGAGGAAGGTATTCATTCCCAGAAAATAAAGAAAAGGGTCATATATTTGCTATCCTGCAGTACAATGTAATTAATCAGAATATTAAACTGTATAGTAGATATTTGGGCAAAATACTTAATCACATCAGCCACAGAATTAAATATAACCATCAAACCAAAATTATGGAAATATTTTAATATGGTAAATATAAAAATGCATATTTTAATCATAACATCCTATTGTGTTATGTGTACAGTAATATTGATGAAGTCTTTTCTTGCTCTTGATGGTAAAAATTTGTACATCCCATTATATTTTTTTTATTTTTTTTTTAAATTTATGATAGTCACACAGAGAGAGAGAGAGAGAGGCAGAGACACAGGCAGAGGGAGAAGCAGGCTCCATGCAGGGAGCCGGATGTGGGACTCGATCCCGGGTCTCCAGGATCGCGCCCTGGGCCAAAGGCAGGCGCTAAACCGCGGCGCCACCCAGGGATCCCTGTACATACCATTCTAAAAGACACTTTGGAAATATAAAAACATTCACTCTTTTGGTCATTTTTTACCTTAACTAACATTTTAAATAAGGGAAAACAATATTTACATAAATATATTTATTATAACATTATTTATAATAATGAGAAAGGGAAATCAATTTAAATGTTAGCCCTTGTACTAGATAGAATATTATGCAGTCATTACAATTTTAATTATGCAAACTGTAAAACACCATGGGAGGTAATTGTTATGATCTTAAATGAAACAAGCATAAGACAACCTTGTGTACATATTATCCATTCAACTATGTTTTTAGAGAGTCATGGAGTAGAGAAAAAAGACAGAAAACATTACTCAGCCATTAGAAACAACAAATACCCACCATTTGCTTCGACGTGGATGGAACTGGAGGGTATTTTGCTGAGTGAAATAAGTCAATCAGAGAAGGACAAACATTATATGGTCTCATTCATTTGGGGAATATAAAAAATAGTGAAAGGGAATAAAGGGGAAAGGAGAGAAAATGAGTGGGAAATATCAGAGAGGGAGACAGAACATGAGAGACTCCTAACTCTGGGAAACGAACAAGGGGGTGGTGGAAAGGGAAGTGGGCGGGAGGTGGGGGTGACTGGGTGACGGGCACTGAGGGGGGCACTTGATGGGATGAGCACTGGGTGTTATGCTATATGTTGGCAAATTTAACTCCAATAAATAAATAAATAAATTATAAAAAAAAAAAGAAAACACTGCTGTAGGGATAATAGCAAATGCTATACAGCTCACAGGCAGTGTTCTAAAATCTTTTTGTGTATTATCTCATTGAATCCTTACAATTCCATGATTTTCATTTGGTTAATTAGGAATTTTGCTACAGGGATCCCTGGGTGGCGCAGCGGTTTGGCGCCTGCCTTTGGCCCAGGGCGCGATCCTGGAGACCCCGGATCGAATCCCACGTCGGGCTCCCGGTGCATGGAGCCTGCTTCTCCCTCTGCCTGTGTCTCTGCCTCTCTCTCTCTGTGTGACTATCATAAATAAATAAAAATTAAAAAAAAAAAAAAGGAATTTTGCTACAGAGAAGTTAATTAACTTTCCCAAAGTCACACAACTATGAAGTGCAGTCTCCAGTATTTGAACTCAGTGTTAGCTGTCATCCTATATTGCTTCAATGTGACTTAATCCCTGCAACACACAAGTGGATGTTAATTGTGTGAGGCTGTACTTGTGATAATACTATTCATGACTTTTACCTTCCAAACTTTCTGTAACATTCTTAATGAAATATGCCTTTTAAAAATGTTTAGGCAGAAGGCATTTAAAGGCTTTATGGGAAGGGATGGAAAGTATGACAGAGAATGAAGGAATCACAACCACCAGTCTAAGCCAAAGGAAATTGCCCTCAGGCTATAAGGCTGAGGGCTCCATCAGTCTTTCTGACCTGACCAGCTGGGAAGCCCTTGTGTGCTCTGCATGAGTATATGGGGCGGGTAGGGCCAGCGGGCAAGGGGGTTAGGGAAGTAGCAGGGCTGTCCTGTTTCTTGATTGAGTCTCTCTGTTAGACTCAATGGAAGAACCAAGTGTATCCTGTGGAATTACATAGTGGGTTGTGATGCACTTGAATCAAATGTTTGGTCCTCTCTGATTCACCTAAGCTTAACTACCAATACAATAGGTCACAAGAAATGTGAATTGCTAGTCCCAGTCATGATTTTATATCATATAGAAAAATGAAAAAAATACTGGAAACAGAATATGGTTGTTTTCTCAACTCAATAAAAAGCATTGTCCCAGGTTCAATTGGAACAGTTATATTAATTGTACATATAGCTATAGGCTATATGGCTTATTAAAGTCTATCAGAACAATATTGACTAAAATTATGTAATTTATTGCCAGTTATAGAAAAAGATGAGACCATTTGCTGTTAATGCTTTAGGCTGCAATTGAGGAAAAAGATCAGAATTATAAAAATTGCCCATATTTTTTAAAAATACCACTAGGAACAAAAAACAACATTAACTCTCTTATTTTGTCATCTAAATATAAAGCATGTTTCTTTTTTGTCAGAAAAACCAGCAATTCTTGTAATAAAACCTACCCTGGAGGGTATGTAAGACTAAGCTTAGAAAAAATGTGAATAAAGGAAATCATAAAGAATTACTTGGAGCTATAGTTGTTGATCATGAGGATTAGGCTTGACAGGAAAATATGTCCTTTGGGAAAATCTATTAATTCTTAATAGCAAATTTTGCTACAACCTGTAAAATTGTTGCAGTGTATCTGCTGAAAACCTATTTTACTTGAGAAACAGAAGTTTCTAATGTCCTGAGATCTACCCTACATGAAATGTGACTATTAAATTCTAAATATGAAGATAAAAACCAAAAAAAAAATCTAAAATCCAAAAGTTCATAAACATTGAATGGACAGAGCATCTGGACTTACAGACATTTACTTTTAACATATTTATATACTAAATTTCAAATAGAGATTCACTGAAATCAAGAAGAAACTGGTATGACTAATATTTCAAGTGCTAAGTAGATTATAAAACATATTTTAAAAAGATTCTCTTCTTTGTGAATAATTTGATTCCCTCTTTTTTTTCCCACCGCAGTTGTCTTTCAGTCTTCAGTACAAATAGCCTCTTATTCCAAAATACAGGTTAAAATTGTGTCTAAATAAAGTGTCTTGTTTCTGATGGACACAGATGCACTCTGAAACAGGCTATTTCTTATCTCTTAGTAAGTGTATTGATCTTCTTTGAAGCGTTTTTTGGTAATCTTTGATTACCACTATCTATTTGATGTCCTAGAATCCTGTTATTACAGATACAAAACCAAAATATCCTAGTTTTAAAGGACCTCTAATGCTTCAGTGATTTGGTTTTATAAATGTGATTCCAGCTCTGCCTTGTTTCAGACCATTTCATGGAATCTATCAGACCATGAAGTCTTTTAGTAAACCTCAAGATTGCTGAATGCAATACAATTAGATAGGATGGACTATGTCTGCAAGGTGTATTTCCAGTGGTCTTTGGACAGTGGGCTTTCACAATCCCCAAAATAATATGCCCAAAAATGCTACAATGGGAGAAACTATTTTAAGGCCCTGATTCTTAGTATAGCCTATAAATTAAGTATGTAGGTTACCTTAAATTTTGCATTTTAGAGAACTTAATGTCTAAAACTCAATATTTCAAAAATTTCCTAAACTATATCCAGATTCATTGTTTTGACAGTAATGGGATAAAGACATCCAAACATAGGAAGTATAGATGAGGTCCCAAATTTATGCCCACAGTTGTGAGCCAGGCAAGTAACATGAAGGGATGAATCCAGACACATGATAGCTAAAGTGAGGGAAAGCTCTAAGGCATGTCTCCCAGGAGACATCCCAATAAGAGACCTCCAGTACAGATTATCAAGTTGAGTATGTCCTATACCCATCCTAGGATGTCTTTTGACTATTATTTTTAAGATTAAGTCTTGACCACAGTGAGATACCATTTCATATCCACTAGGATGGCTACAATAAAAAGGATGGACAATAAGAAGTGTTGAGGTGGATGGAGAAAAATTGAAGCCCTCACATATTGCTAATGGAATATAAAATGATACAGCTTCTTTGGAAAACAATTTAGTGGTCACTTGAAAAGTTAAACATAGAGCTACCATATATCCCAGCAATTTCATTCCTAAGTATATACCCAACAGAATAGAAAACATACATCCATACAAGATCTTGTACACTGTTCATGGCAGCATCATATAAAATGCAGAAACAACCCAAATGCCTATCAACTGATAAATGGATAAACAAAATATGGTGTATCATACAATGAAAGTATTCAGTCATAAAACAGGAAATGAAGTACTGCTACAACCTGGATGAATTTTGAAAGAAATCAGATGCAGAGGATGCATATTGTATGATTCCATTTATAGAAAATATCCAGAATACATAAATCCATGGAGATAGTAAATAGATTAATGGTTATCTGAAGCTGGAGAAAAAGGGAAATGGGGCATGACTGTTAATCGGTACAGGATTTTTTTTTTTTTTTTTTTTTTTTTTTTCGGTACAGGATTTGTTGGAGGAAGTGAGGAAAATGTTCTGGAATTGGAAATAATGATTGTACAACTAACTGTGTGACTAAATACCACTGAATTGTATACTTTAAAAGAGAGAATTTTATAGTATTTAAATTGCATCTCAATAAAAATAAATAAGCAGTAATATGAGCTTATTTACTTACTGGTTTTCTTTTCTTTATCTTTTAAAGATTTATTTATTTATCTGAGGGGGATCGGGGAAGAGGGAGAAGGAGAGAAATCCCCAAGCAGACTGCCTGTTGAGCACAGAGCCCAACACAGGGCTGAACCCCAGAACCCTGAGATCATGACCTGAGCTTAAACCAAGAGTCAGACGCTTAGCCAACTGGACTACTCAGGCAACTTCATGCAGGCAAATATAGAACTTTCTCCTCCTCAAACCCACTTTTAAGTTTCTTGTTCTTAAATTTTTCATATATGTGGTCTCAGTTCTGTGTCTCTTTTTGGCAACTTCAAAAACGTTATTCCATTATCTTGGAGTCACTCCATTTAGAGGTAATTAGGAAAAGAAGAATTTGAGAGCTCTGGGAATAGAAAAAGGAAGTAAGGTCAAAGTTATGGCTGGAGTTGAAATTTATAGTGAAGTCTTGGGAGAAATAAAGGAAGCTGTGGACAAGTAAAGCAGGCAGGGATCTGCACTTCTGTATCTGTAGGAAGGCAGATGCTGAGCTGTGTAAGCCAGAGACTGAGGGATTGTTCCTCAAAGCTGCCATTCTGCACCTGGATAGGACATAGAAGCCTCTGGAAGTTAACAGCTCAGAGTTGGAAAAACTCAAAACATCTTGAGTTGAAGGACCGGTCAGAGAACAACTAAGCCTCGCAGTGGGCAGCCCATCTGTGACAATTCAAAATGACTTTACAGGCATTTTAATGAGACTTCAAGGAGAATCCAAGATGTTTCAAGGCAGTCTAGGGATGATAAATCAAATTGGTTATGTTGTACCCACTAGCATTAATTTATAATATATAGCATGCCATTGATATGATCCTGAGGTCATAGTGGATAGAGTTGATTATCATCAATATTTATCATGTCTTTAATCTCCAGCCAGCAGCCCTATTTTTTTCTGAAAGTTAAATTCTTCAACTAAAGATTCCTTTATAGAGGGCTTTTCACTTGTGGTTGGAGAGGGAACAGGTTGACACAGGTTCTAATAGCTGGGTACAGCAAGGTTTTACAAAGCAGATTAAGTGGTTTTAACTTTTATTTATCATATGCACTGTGATGCATAGACAATACCACCAAAAATAAAAACAAAAATTCGCTCTATTTATGAAAAAAGGACATTTCCTAAAATCCCAACATAAAGTATTGTCATAAATTATGATAAATATATGTAATGAGATGTTATGCAGCAGTTTTAGAAAGATCATAAAAAACATGAGGAAACCCACACATATTAGTATAATATTAAGCCAGAGAAAAACCTGTCAAGTGTTATATATTATGCTATGCTAACAGAAAAAAATTGAATAGACACTAGAATTTATTTATTTATTTTAGACACTAGAATTTAATGTCAAACTTTTGTCAATGCATTATCTCTAGAGAATGGGATTATTACTTATGTTTCCTTTTATGTTTTTCTATATTTTATAAATTTTCTCATGTTTTACTTTTTTAACACCAAAAAACCCCAAAGTTTGATAAAAATAAAGTTCAAAAATTTAAGATCTGGATCTGGGAATACTGAATTTCCCAGGTGCCATTGGCATAGTTTTAGATCATGTACAAGAAGGGTAAGACAGCAGGAGTCTGCATTCAGGATGTGGAACAGCCTTTATATCATAAATTTTGCAATATTCCAAGAGGGCTGCCCTTTTTATTCCCTATATATAGTCAGATTGAATCTGTATATGGTTAGACAATTTGCTTAGCTTTTAAATAATCAAATCACTTATTTTTCATAATACTAAATATACTAAATACTAAACTGAATAGTTTGTTTTTATTTAATTAAATTACATTTTACACTGGATATTTAGACTTACAAGCCATATCTTGAAGGATTTCACTGAATGTCAGGTCAACACTCCCCCTACATTTCACAGATGAGAAATCTGAGGATCAAGGAAGTTAGTCAGCTGACTCTCAGGCAAAAGTCTGATTAGTGAGAGAAGGAAGACTAGACTCCAGCCATCCTGAATTGGCAGCTGACAGGATCTATAGAGTAAAAGATGACAGATGAAAAATGATTAATATAATTTAAAAATTAGTTTCTCTGTATATTGAAGATTGTTTGAAATAATTTGCCATTTTCTGATGTTTAAAGCAAATGCCTACAAAAGAGGTGTGTATTTTTGGCCAGAGAAAAAGCTAAGAAGGAAAAGACTCAGCAACTATGAAGAGACATGTGTAGGAAATAAAAATGTTCACAAGCATTTATTATTCAAAGTACCCCTGATAAATTGGGTTTTGTGGTCCACAGGATCTAAAGTTCATTGAGCCTCTATAATATGCAGGCTTTCTGTAGGGCTCCTTTCCCTACACCATCTCTTGGAACCTCACAAGCATGCTATATTTTAAAAAAAAAAAAGTGTTATTTCCATCCATGCTTTGGAACTGGGGAAAATTATTAGGCTCAGAGAGGTTATAAGGATTTTTCAAGGTCACTCAGCTAATATCTAGCCAACCCAGATTTCCCATGTAGACCATGTAGACTTGGAAGTCTACCATGCTTCTGAACAGAGAGAACAAGAGGCCCCATTGGCTAAGCTTGTGGCTTCCAATAACTACAACCTTTGCATATGGCATATTTAGCCACCTGCCCCAACTTGTAGCTGCTTAGGTGGATCATGGTCAAAATCCATTTTTCTTTGATGTTGGGAATAAAGAATGCTCTGTCTTGAAATAAGTAAGGATGAAAGATATTCCCTGTCTGATATAGTGAGTCTATATGTTTAAATTACCTCATGACCTACTATTTTTGCAAATTTCTAGAAACTGCTCCTCCCTCAGAAGATGCCAATAGTAGTATTTGGTCTTAAGAGTACTCTAATTGTTTCACATGTTCCTTCCTTGTCAAATCATAGTGAGATATATATAATTTTCTTATTGTTTGAGGCTGACCTCAACATAAATCAAGGCTTATTGAGAAGGGGTTAGATGGATGATAGCTTTGGAGAATTAAAATTGTTTCTGTGTAAAGAGCCAAGTATCACCTCTTCTCATTTAGCAAGAACCACATCAAACATTGCCCTCTTCTTTTCTCCATCTTCCTCTTTGGGTAACCAGGCTCTTTCAAGGTGTAAGATTGGCTCTTGATGACTTCAAAAAAAAAAAGAAAAGAAAAAAGTTTACCTTGATGTCTATTATGACCAGCAGCATCAGCAGCATCTGGGATCTGACTAGAAATGAGAATTCTCAGGCTCCACCCTAGACCTACTACATCAGAAGTCCTGGAGATGGGGACCCACAAAACTGTATTTTGAAAAGCCCTTCAGATGATTCTTTAGGTATCTTAAGTGCAAGAGCTATCTACATATAAATTATTTTTTTTAATGTTTTAGGTGATACAGATCGGAGCTCTAAAAAGATCACTAAGAGTGAACCTAGTAATCTAATTCTTATATATTCAATTAATGTTAGCAAATTAAATATGACATTCCTGTTAAATGTGAATTTCAGATAAATAACAAAAAAATGTTAATATAAGTTTGTCTCAAGTATTGTATGGGTCATACTTATTCTTTTAAAAAATTGCGGATCCCTGGGTGGCGCAGCGGTTTGGCGCCTGCCTTTGGCCCAGGGCGCAATCCTGGAGACCCAGGATCGAATCCCACATCGGGCTCCCGGTGCATGGAGCCTGCTTCTCCCTCTGCCTGTGTCTCTGCCTCTCTCTCTCTGTGTGACTATCATAAATAAATAAAAATTAAAAAAAATAATAAAAAAAATAAAAAATTGCTGATTATCTGAAATTCAAAATTAACTAGGCACTTTGCATTTTTATTTGCTAAATCTGGCAACCCATTCTTCTACAATTGAATCCTGAGAGGTAGGAGTAGCTACAGTTTGATGGGACTGGGTGACCTCCCTTGTTTTGATTTTGCAGCAGGTCAATCTGGGAAAAAGGAACCATGTAATTCATGCCTGTCCCTTTTATAAGCATTTGGCTGCATGCTGTGATTTGGGAAAACAGTAATTACTACACTTAACATTACTTGTTTATTTTGTATCACAGAAGAAGATAATGCCTTTTCCCCCACTTTTAACCTAATAGCCTATTAGGAAAACACAAGGTGTCCTCCCCATTAGTCCCTCTAGGGAATTTCAGAAAATCGGCTGAGTGAGACAAAATAAGTTGGAGGTTGGGGAGGATGATTTATAAAAGAGCTACTGGCAGCCAGCATGCTTTGAATGATCTAGGACTAAATTTTTAGCCAGTTCTGTGTGTGTAGGTGTGCCTACACATAGGTGCATGCTTGGATGGGGAATGAGGGAGGAATCCAAAAACAATTAGGAGACTTCTGCTTATTGGGTTCCTACTCATGTCAGGCATTGTGCATGGGTCTTTACATAAATTATACTTCATCTTGGTGTTATTATAAAAACATTCTTTGAGAAAGGAACATTGGAGAAAAGGGAGTTCAGCTCTAATGTCAATGTTACACACACACCCCTATGCTACAGCCATTATCTCTGTTTTGCCCACTTAGGTAAAAGAATGCACCTAACTATATTAGGTGCATGCTCTTCCTTCTGGAAGACATGACTATCTTTTTAAAAGAGAGAAAATCCATCCTAAACTGTAAATAGTTTAAAATTAAATTCTGATCTTTTTTTTTTTTTTTGTATGGGAATCTTCTAACAACAAGTTACTGAAGCCTTGAAGGAGTCCATGAGATGCAATGGGAGCTAAGAGATATTCAGCTGAATGTGGCTCATGAATTTAATTATCCTACTAAGTACACTGACCTACAGGTACTAATTATAAAGCAGTGTGAAACTTATGGCAGAAGTATTCCTTAATAACTAGTTTACATAAATATGTATCTCTTAGCTGGCAATAGAGATAGTTTATATTTTGAATTTGTTTTTCTAGTATATCTCTCTAGTATGCTTTTGCTGCTATGGATTAAAGAAAGAGAATAAGCAGCCACATGTCCATCCCATCCCCCACCTCTAAAATGCAAGAGAATTTAAGATGGGAGAGTGATTCATGCATAGATCAACATGGAGATCAAATGGCCTCTTCTATCCTCCAGCCCGCCACCTCAGGACAGTGGAAAAAGGGCAAGCAGTCACATTTCTGCTTCTGCCTGATAGCCAGTGGTAGTACATTTTGTTCAAAGGCAAATGACCAAATGCCCGAGCAGTGGGATCAGGGGCCATCGGGTAACAGAAGAGGAGAGACAGGAAGGGAGCCTGCATTTTCTGGACTGCCTTATGGTGATTGAAGAAGGAGCAGGTCAGGACTCCTACCATTTGTAACTTTCCATAAAATTTGATCAATATGTTTTATCTGTCCTCAAAGCAGCCTCCCAAGCAATTAGTTTAGCTGCAATTTGGGGATCGCTGACATAGCTCCCACAGTTTTTCATTAGCCATTAACCAAACAGCTGTTTGGAGGGATTTTTTTTTTTTCCTAAACTAATTCAGATTTAGGAATCACTTTTATGAGCACTCAAATTGCTCTTGTTATTTCTCCTTCTTGTCAAAGATGCTATTTTTGTGATTTCTAACTGAAAGACAAAGGATTGCTTGACATAATTATTTCCTTTTCCTTACTGGGTCCAAATATAATTCAGTTTAATCTGCAGAAAGTGGTGGGAATAGTGAGAACAATATAATGTTTTCCAGAAAGCTTATGAAATATATTTTTTAAACTCGCATTCAGCTTCTACTAAGTAGAGACACACTGCTATTTGGAATTCGTTGGAAATAAAATCTGTGATAACATTGATAGTTTTTCAAATATATATACTTGCCTCCCATATAAATGAGTCTTGATGTACTGTCTATGCAGGGCTGTATGTGAATTTATGTATGTAAATAAATGTAAGTAAATATATATACAAACGTTATGTATGTGTGTATATGTATATTATATATAAGTAGTTTTTAATGTATGTTTGTAATGTTCTGACACATTACAGTTGATCAACAAATAGTAACTACTATTATTACTGAGCAAAGCCAAACCCCATCATGATGAGGTAAGTAGAGTCAAAGTCCAAATCTGGGATCATGCTTCTCCCTCTGCCTATGTCTCTTCCTCTCTCTGTGTGTCTCTCATGAATAAATAGATAAAATCTTTTTTCAAAAAATGAGGTTAGAAGGACCAGAATCAATCACTAATCACATTACCAGCATAATCAAGGGTTTTATATTATATTCTGATTAGTTGAAAATTATGACTTATACATGTATGTTACCTGATAAACCAGATCATTCAACTACTTGCCTCATTTCTCAACCATTTAATACAGATTAAAATTTTACTATGATTTTATTGAAAATATGCTAATTTTTACCCTTAGGGTATATCAATTTGACATCATTTAAAACTGGATGAAGGGGGACGCCTTGGTGGCTCCTTCGGCTTAGGACGTGATCCTGGGGTTCAGGGATCGGGTCCCACCTCGGGCTCCCTGTATGGAGCCTGCTTCTCCCTCTGCCTGTGTCTCTGCCTCTCTCTGTGTCTCTCATGAATAAATAAATAAACTTAAAAAAAAAAACTAGATGAAAAGTGAAAATTCAGTTAAAGAACAAATCCGTGTAGCTAGACCTACTGTGGCAGAGGTAATGATGGCCAGAGTTCAATGTCTCATGGTAGTTGGGGTCTTCCAAATGCAGATAAAAATCTCAGGGGCATAAAATGGCAATGGCCAATTGATGCCAAGAAATTTTTCCAAATCACAATCAGAACTCAGTGTCATCGCATGGTGTGAAGGGACCTCATCCATATTTTGTTGCTGTAACCCAAAGGAAAGTTTTCATTTTCTTAAACACAGACATCTATCCTCTCTGAAAAATCAAATGAGAAGCACTACTTAAGTATCGCTCAAGTTGCAGCTTCTGTTAAAAAAAGAAAAAAAAACCTGCATAAACAGTTGCCGAGGCTGATTAAAATCACGTATTATATGGGAATTAAAACTATTGACCATTTAGGGAAATAATTACAAAGCTCTACAACACACTGGCACAGAATTCCATCAGTGTTTTTTGCCTGAGCCAAAGCAAAATGACTCTTTCGATTCCTACAGCTCATTAATTTCCAAGCTGGGTTATTAAGGATGATAACGTTTAGTTTTTCAATGTATTGGGTTTTCTTCTCCCTTTTGGTTTTTAAAGAGTAAATGGACATTTTACATCCGAGACATAGATAGTGATTTCACAGCTTTGCCTTTAGTACCTTACATATTTGACCTTGAGAAACATGCCCCAGCTTTCCCCCTTGGGCTGAACAGAAGCAGAGATCTTAAAATCAGATTTTGTTTGCGAGAAAATTTTAGGAAGTCCTTTCTCCTCTGCTCTCTCACAATTCCTAGGCAGCCATCCTCCCCCACACCCTCCTTACTTCCAAATGGCATTATAGTGTCTGAAAGGCACAGAGGTGATGAGTCACTGATGAGACTCGCTGAGGAGCCGGCCTACCTGGTTCAGATCCGCAGTTACCCACTTACTCCTCTAGGTGACTGAATAATTGCCTCATCTCTCAGCATCAGTCTCCTCATCTGTAAAAGGTACGAGGCACCCAGTAAACAGTAAGTTTTAGTTGAGGGGAGGGGTGCATTCCAGAAATCTCTGAAGGGCTACATTTTGGTAGAGTAGAAAAAGTGGTGCTCTTGGAACCTAAAATGATTGGTTGTGTTATTTGAGGACTGTAACTAAACATCTCTGAGTACTTACTTTCTCCTATATAAGATGGGAAATACCTTATAGGCTGGTTATGAGGAGAAAATAAAGTAATACACTCATGGGAAACATTCCTGAGAGAGCATAGGTTTTGGCATCCAGCGGAGGATTTGAGTCCCAGCTCTTCATTTACTAGCTCTGTGATCTTGAGCAAGTTACTGTCTCCTTAATTGTAAAACAGGCACCATAACACCTCCACTGTAGAGTTGCCATGTGAATTTACAGTTAATTTCTCTAAAGTTCCTAAGGCATAGTAGGGACTTGACAAATGTCAGGTGTATTGTTTTGTGAAATATCCTGCACAGTAATCTATGTAGTACTATGCAGCTATGAGCTGCCAACCTCGTTCTATTTTTGCTCTTCTGGAAGATGGGTCAATAAGCCCTTTCCCTCAACACCCATATGCGGTGTGCGGAAATCTTTAACAGTTGCTACTTCCCAGGAATGCTAGGTATGTGCACCATCAACGTTGAAACCTAAAGTTCTGATTACTTTTGAAGTCCCAGAAGCACAACGCCAAAAGAAAGCATTGCCTCGGGAAAGTGGCCCAGTCAATGATCTGCTTTCTGCAGCAAGTATCAGAAATCCAGACTAAACACGTAAGGATTTATTGATCTCACATGGAAGACGTGGGGAAAACAATCCAGAGCAGGTTCAGCCACTCAGCAGCACTGTCAGCGACGTGAGCTGCTCTAAGTACCTGCTGTTTTCTTCCTCAATGTGTAGCTTTTGTCTTTGTGGCCACTGCGTAAACACATTCCAGGAAGAAAGTGGATGGGATGGCAACTTCTACTCATATATCAGAGGCCAGAGCTGGGCCACAGAGCCACCCCTAGCTGCAAGGGAGTCTGGAGGGAATATTTAAGTGGACGTATTATTGCCCCAGATGAAACTGGGATTCTAGTAGTAAGGAAGAGAGGAGAGTACATATCCTTTGAAGCTAACACTGTCTGCCACAGTGGTGTGGACTCGTGAAAGGTGTGCCAGTGACAACGAGCTGAGAGCACAACAGAGGTCCAGCAGGACAGAGGTCTGTGTGTGTGTGTGTGTGTGTGTGTGTGTGTGTGTTAACAGACAACATGAGATCTATTCTCTTAAATTTTTAATTTTTAAGTGTATAGTATAGCATTGTTACACATGGAATAAGGTACTGTTTGTTTTTCTTGCTTTACTCACAGCAAATGGGAATATGCCAGAGTGCATCTGAGAGAAGCAGGTCATGTCTATGGTGACTGGTTTGGTTTGATCATTTTGTTTTTCTAAGGTTTGCAACTGCAACTGGCACACTTCTGTCAGCAGCTCCATGCCCATGGTCGATGGCTAGAGGTCTGTCTCCCCAAGGTCATTTTTTTAAAGATTTATTCATGAGAGACAGAGAGAGAGAGACAAAGAGAGAGAGAGAGAGAGAGAGAGAGAGGGAGAGGCAGAGACACAGGCAGAGAGAGAAGCAGGCTCCATGCAGGGAACCCAACGTGGGACTCGATCCCAGGTCTCCAGAATCACGCACTGGGCCGAAGGCAGCACCAAACTGCTGAGCCACCGGGGCTGCCCTCCCCAAGGTGATTTGAGCACATTCTCCATACTGTCCTGGACCCCTCTGGGCTCTCTATTGCGGTTTGTGGAAATCCTGCCAGACAGAGCGCATGCAGGTCAACCAGCAGTAGCCCTGCATTTCACAATAGGAGCTGCTTTCTTCTTTGTGAAAAGGGGAACACTTGACTACAATATAAATCCTATTCAGATAAGCTTGGCCTTACTCACACAGGCCATAGGTATTGCTATAAATTCTCTGTCTGGGAAGGGATGATAAATCAAGTACATAAAACTGAGATTGGCGCTGTAAATACAAAAAATAAATGTTAACATACATAACAGGTCTGTGTGATATAAGCCTACCTAAGAAAAGTGTTTCTTCTTGTTTGCTAGAGGGGATCTCAAAGGGAGGTAGAGTCACCTTCTTGGTTTGAAAGTGACCCTCCACACTAGTAAAAATAAAAAGGACAATCCACTGGCCTTAACCCAGTGGCTAAAGTTTTTCCATTACTTAGCCTCATAGATGCCTGTTAAATATGAATGCCTAGAGGATGTGAGTTATTGATTAGACTTTGTCTTTTGTAACACTTGATCTTAGATAAGTTTATCAAGTTAACTCTAGAAAATTCCACTAAGTTGAAATTTTCCTGCAAGTGAGAATTGGATTCTCTCTGTATCCAAAGACCTGGCATGATGTGGGCAGCTGGGCACAGAGCAGACATCAGTGAATGTTGGCTCAAGTTAGTGGAAAGGATGGGATGTGGGAATGGAGGAGGGGAGTCTCTGAGAAGGGCAAAACTGACGAGGCAGATGGCTCTCTAGGGGCAAGCACTGGCAGCTATTAGGAAACTAGATATCTGGAGAGAGAGCACAGAAAAAAAGCCAGAGCAGCTCCATAGAAAATAGGCATTCTATTTGCATGCATTTGGCAAGAATTATGCTGCCCTTTGGTACCATCAAAATGGAGATCAGGAACCAACTGTGCAATGCCACAGGAAAGAAACACCATGAAAAGGATAAATATTTGTCACCAGGTCCAGTTCTGGCATCTGCTCTGGATTTATTTTTAAATAAAGCAGGTCTTATGAAAGTAGTTAGCCTAGCTGTGAGAGTTTTGCCACTGATTCTAGAGTTCCCAAGATAACAGAGCACATGTTGAATAAAAAGATAATTCTAAGCTTACATGTTTCTCTAGGGTCCTTTTTTAGTACACGCTTATTGCCCAAATTCATAAGTGTTGAGCTAATGTAATATTTTAATTGCTCTTGCTCCTCTGAATGGAGTGATAGAACGCAAGCCATAACACTGATTAAATTTACATTTTGATTAAACAATATAGAAGTCCTTTCCATCCTTTATTTTAATCATGCAATACTTTTAGAGTATATTCTTTTAAAATTTTGTTTAAGAATTAGGTGCTGATATTCATATCTTGATGAATAGTAAGTGTTTGCCCATGTCCACTCCCTCTGTCTCTATGAATTTGTGTTCTTAATTAGACATAACCACTGATTCAGAAACATTAATTTATGTAAGGAGACTTTTAAAGATTTTATTTATTTGAGAGAGAAAGAGAGACAGGGAGAGCATGTGTGTGCATGCGCAAGCACAAATTTGGGGAGGGGCAGAGGGAGAAGGCGAAGAAGACTCCCTGTTGAGCAGAGAACTGGACTCAGGGCTGGATCCCAGGACGCTGACATCATGACCTGAGCCAAAGGCAGATGCTTAACCAACTGAGCCACCCAGGTGCCCCTGAGTAAGGAGACTTTTAATATGAGTCTGATATAAAGGGGCCAATATCTTTGCTAACTTATCATATTACATACATAAATATATACACAATCACTGAATTTATCTGGTCACAATTTATGATGAGATAATTAATCATCTTCTTCTTTAGAGTGGAAATGCCTTGCTCTAGGATCCTGATAAATTATTGGTGAGAGTATAAATAATTGGCAAAGCTTTCAGGGAAAGCAATATAGTGGCATGTATTAACATTTTAAGCATGTATGCTCTTTGACTAGCATCTGTGCCTAAGGATGTGTCCTACTTAAATGCTTGCACATCTGTACAACAATGAATGTTCAACATTGAAGTATGGCTTATGACAGGCAAAAGTCAGGGGAAAAATCTGATTATTGTTCCAAGCAAAGTGGTCAAATAAACTACAAAACAACTACACTTCAGATTATTCTATACCCATTTAAAAAGATGGTCAATAGGGTGCCTTGGTAGCTGAGTTGGTTGTGCATTCAATTCTTGGTTTTGGCTCAGGTCAGGGTCTCAGGATTGTGGGATCAAGACTCGCATGGGGCCCCACACTCAGCACAGGGTCTATCTGGGATTCTCTTTCCCTCTCCTTCTCCTTCCCCCGCTTCCCCTCCCCATGTTTGCTTATGTGCTCTCTCTCTCTTTCTCTCTCAAATAAATAAATAAATAAATAAATAAATAAATAAATAAATATCTTTAAAAAAAAAAGAAGATAATCGTGTATAGAGAATACTAAGACATGCTGATAAACAGAATGGTAGTAGAACAACGCATATGATATGGTCTCCTTTATATGAAAAATCTATGTATTTGTATATGTTTATGTATGTATATAATTTTGGAGAAAGGAGATTAGGAAGGATGCACAACAGATTGCCAAATCTAGTTACTTCTGGGGAGCAGAGTGGGATTGGGGAGATTGAGTATGAAGAGGGCCTTCAGCATTTTGCTAGGATACTCTTTTAATAATTTAATTATTTTACAATGAGAATGCTTTCATGCATTTGTTGGGTAATTTTTAAAAACATCTTGGATTTGGGGGATCCCTGGGTGGCTCAGCGGTTTGGCACCTGCCTTTGGCCAGGGCGTGATCCTGGAGTCCCAGGATTGAGTCCCACATCAGGCTCCTTGCATGGAGCCTGCTTCTCCCTCTGTCTGTGTCTTTGCCTCTCTCTCTCTACCCCCCCTCTCTGTCTCTCATGAATAAATAAATAAAATCTTTTTTAAAAAATCTTGGATTTTACCTCCTTCAGATTTAAAAATAAAATAGCATGCACAATTTTTAGTTTCAAAAAATAACGAGCATTTTTAAGTATGACAAGTTGATGTACGAGAGAGAACTATCAGGAAGATAAAACAGAAAGAAGAGTAATTAAATGAGTTCTTATAGTAACATGTGTTACCAAACAGCACACATGCATGAGCGTGTTCACACACAACACATACACACACACATATATATGCATACCCATTTCATTTAACTTCATTCAGTCGCTTATCCAACCGATATTTATTATGTACTGAAACTTGTCAGTGCTAAGAGAAATGTATCAGTGCATGAATACAAACATATAAACACTGAGGAAATAATGAATGTATAAATTAGTTGATGTTCTATTAAGGTCTACCAGACTCGTGGATATAGAAGGCTATGTATGGGGAGGAAGTGAACTCTAAGATTTATACTGGAAACTCCACAAGAGGAAGGTTTGGGTGTCATAGGGAGGAGTGAGGGGAATTAATCTTGAGGCTTTCATCTATAAGATAAGTGGAAAATGGACTAGTCATACAGGGAGATGCCAAGAAGGAAGAGAGTATTGGTTCAGTACTGGCTCTTACTATAGAGTTCTTACTTGGCTCTATGCCAAGAAGTTTAGAATCTGATTTTTAATTTCATTTTTCAAATTTCAGTTTTAAGGAAGTAATTCAATAATAAGAAGTCCCATTTGACTCACAAGTTCATAAACTTATTAAAATTAGTAGTAGTTTGGAAGTCAACATTTTGCAAGTTCTGGGAAGGAAGAAAGCAGTTTCAGGACTGAGTCCCAGGTACAACACTGAAGAGCATCAGACATACCAAATGAGCTAGGGGTGAACTCCTTCCACATTTCAAGGCTATGCCACCCTTCATATGGAGAAAGGGCTTTTGTAAATGTTCTGTCACAATGTATTTCACATTATGAGATAACAGTTATCCTATACTGAGGGCCTAATATGTGCCTGTCATACTCACTGCCTGCATAGACCATCTCACTTAATCTTCAATATCATCCCGCCAAGTATATTACCATGTTCCTGTGGAGGAAACTGAAGCCCAGTGGGGCAAACTGCCAATGTGATCACATAGCAGAATTAAGATGGCAAACAAAGCCTAATTTCAAAGTCAGTATACTGTCTCCTAAAAGATGAAGAGGAAGACAAAGACCAATAAGGGGATGGGGGGAGGAGGAGGGAGAGGGGAGAGAGGAGGAGGGAGGGACAGAAAAGGAAGGAAGGAGGAAGATATTATCAATTACATTGTTTTACATGTTTAACATTGAGGACCGGAGAGATTAGTTGAGTTTGCCAAGGTCTCAACTAGAAAGTGGCAAAACCCAGAACAAAGCTCGCATACCCAAAGTCCTCTTCCCACTAGGTCACTGCTGTCTCTCCAATGTCAGGAAATAATGAAATCATGATACATTTAGCAATTCATTATGTGCTCATTTTACATCTGTATATTTTCTCTAAACTAGTACTGAAAGTGTAGAAAACTGATTCAAAAATATTTTTTTATCTCTCCCTGATAGAAATAGTTTTTCTCAATCAAGCTATAATGCAAAAGTGAACAAACTATGTATTATACATTCAAATTACAGTGAGCAATAAATAATCCTCAAAGGAAATAAGCAATGATTTCCAAAAATTCAATTGACATCCCAAATTAGATCTTCATAAGAAGATCAGCCAATTAACTCTGCCAACAGTTCTTCCTATTTTGCTATTCTCACTTGCATTCTAAAATTTTGTTTATATAATTACTCCAGAACCGTAGGGGAAGTAAACTCATTTTTATCTTTTAGGGAATAATTGTCTTATTCAAAGGGCAGCAATTCTATCCATGAATATGAAAAAGATGCAAAAGAAGAATAACCAATAATTCCTTATACTACGAGAGAAAATTGCTTCAGTTTGCAAAAGAAAGAAAAGGTTGGGAATATTAACTAAAAATAATCTAATCATTTTACCTCTATAAATGTCAGAGAAAAAGAAGTAGAATTAGCCTCTGGTTTCTCCTTTCTAAAGCAATAACCCCCGGAGTCAGTGGAAGAGGAGTTTGCAGTGTGGTGGATTCTTTATGTAGAAATTCAGGAGTGTCCATTTTCAATATTGGGGAAGAGGGACAATGAATGTTGTGTTCCCACCTACATATTTTCAAAATAGCCTTTCCTCCAGACCAAGTCACACTTTGCTTAAAGAAATAATCAGTTACAGAAAAATTTGAGGGACCAATGTGCTCATAGTAGTCCACTTTGTAATAGCAACAGCTGGAAACTATGACCAATTAAACTATGGTGCAAATATATGCCATATTTCTTTGCTTTTTAGATGTCTTTGATTGTGAGGTACAACTTCACAGATTTGTTTGGGTGAAAAGAACACAGTATATTATTTATTTACCAAATATTTTCAGTTAACCAACATTGTAATTTATCTGTACAATTACGCACTCTTAAAATTGAAGTCAGAGTCTTCTTTATCCACTTTCCTAGGATGAAATTTCATTTGAGTCCTGTGAACCTGGGCAGCTTGTGTGACTCGGGATGGACATTTAGCTTATCTAACTCAAGCCCTGATTTTACCCCCACCCAGTTGACAGTGTTACGATTGACCATTTAATTCCTAGGTATCTGAAAAAGTAACTGAGTCTGTCTGCATTTCCTCTCTGGTTAAACTTGGAGTTCTTTCCTCTCCTGAATTACTCATACCATATATTCAGTAGCTTCTCTTCAAAGCAATTTGGAAGTTTTTGACAGAGCCTCATTGCTTGATGATAGACATCACAATGCATAAATCAGGCACATCTGTTCTCCCAGCTTTTAAAATACTATGATCTACACCAAAGAGTTTGACTATTTCTACCACTTTTAATTTCATTATTTAAGGTATGGCAGGCTTTCTTCTACATAGACAATATGCAAAATATTCCTTTCAAAAGCCCAATCATATTGTGATATTTTTTTAAGTCATTAGGAAATCATTAGGAATCCGTACGTAAGTTAAAATTCAAATGTTTTTGCAAATGGCAAGATTTCTTTTTGATGGCCAAGTAATATTCCATTGTATGTATATATACCACATCTTCTTTATCCATCCATCAGTCAATGGACATCAGTGGATGGACATCGATGGATATCTCTTTCCATACTTTGGCTATCATAGACATTGCTGCTATAAACATTGGGGTGTATATGCACCTTCGGATCACTATTGTTGTATCCTTCGGATAAATACATAGTAGTACGATTACTCAGTTGTAGGGTAGTTCTATTTTTAACCTTTTGAGGAACCCCCATACTGTTTTCCAGAGTGGCTTCACAAGGCTACAATGATGTAGACAGAACTAGAGTGTATTATACTAAGCAAAATAAGTCAGAGAAAGACAAATACCATGTGATTTCACTCATATGTGGAATTGAAGAAATAAAATAGATGAACATAGGGGAAGGGAAGAAAAATAAAGTATGATAAAAACAGAGAAGGGGGCAAACCCTAAGAGACTCTTAGCCATAGGAAACAAACTGAGGGTTGCTGTAGGGGAGATGGGTGGGGGGCTGGAGTCACTGGGTGATAGGCATTAAGGAGGGCACTGGACATAATGAGCACTGGGTGTTTATGCAACTGATGAATCACTAAATTTTATCCCTGAAATTAATAATACACCATATGTTAACTAACTTCAATTTAAACAAAATCTAAAAAAATTTCAAATGTATTTGGTGTTGCCGAGTTGACTAAGATGTTACTCAAGAGGACAGATATTTTCTACTCTTAGGTAGGATCACATAGTCTCCGATAATGACAACTATTTTACTATATACTCCTGTCTGGCCACCTTCATGTTCCTCTTGAGTAACATCGATCACTTCCTAATTTCAAAAGCATTAAAATATTTTTTAAAATTCTCAAAAATAGGAGCACCTGGCTGGCCCAGTCAGAAGAGCATCCAACCCTTGATCTCACTGTCATGAGTTCAAGCCCCATGTTGGGTGTAGAGATTACTGAAATAAACTTTAAAAGTTATTAGAAAATTAAAAACAACTAGTAGGAGAATCTCATTCAGCCATTTTGAAAAGTTACGTCTAAAGACTTTTCAATCATAAGTGAAAGTACTCACCACCTGTTGCACCTGGGATGAATTACTTAACCTCTCTTTTGAAGTAATATTACATAAAACAGGGGAGTTTGATGAGGATTTAATGAAAAGATGCAGTAGTTGTGAAAGTGTGGTCTCTGGGCCACCAGCATCAGTACCACCAGGAACTTGTTAGAAATGCAAATTATCTAGCCCCACCTCCAGGCGACTATGATCTATCATGCTAAAGTTTGTGAACAACTGGGATCAAGTGTTCAAAACATCTAGCACATAGTAAGAATCATAGCTATCAATTTCTAATATGTAGCATGTGGAAAGCATTATGCTAGGGTTTTACCTGCCAAATATTACTTAATCACCACAACAATCCAATGAAGTATCCATTTTATAAAGGAGAAAATTGAGGCCTGGGGAAGATAAGGAGCTCAGGTTTGTTCTATGCTCAGGTTTCTCATTTTGAGACATCAATGTAATAAGCCACAGATTCACTCACCTGGTCAATCATATGCTTATGAGTCTCATTTAGCTTATCATCTCATTTTATAGGCTAAAAAAAAAAAAAGTGATTCCCAGAAAAAGAAATTGACTTGCCAGGAGTCAAATAGTTAATGGAAGAGTGATAAGTAGAATTGAAATCTTGAAACTTCTAGTTTAGGGCTATTTCCATCACAGCACACAGCCCTTAAATTTGGATGCTCTGATTTCAGAGTAACAAAGGATATACATAAAATGTTACTCTCAGAATGATTTTTGTTCCAGAGGAGAATGCTTTTTCCACTCTCTGCCTCTCTCTTATCCCCAGACTACACAAGGACCTCAGCTATGTAGGGCATTTCAAACTGTTCTCTCCAGTGCCCACTTGTATTAAGATCTATATTGTTGACATTTCTTAAGTAGTTAGCTTACTGACTCTATCAGAGTGTTCTTGTTACCTTGAAAACAAGTATTATTATTTCATGCCCTAAAGAAAAAAAGACCAAACATGTTATTGACCTCAGTGTCTGCTAATAGGTTGAAAACTGTTGGTACCTTTTTAGCAGTAGAATGTTTACCTAAAAAGCAAAATGTTATTTGGATGCCTCTAAATTGAATTTTTCATAATTTCATCATATACTCATATGTTGAATTGTTTACTTACAAATTCAAAGCTGGGCTACTTGTGTAGGCTTTCGTAATTTCCAATCATAAATTAAGACTTTATTTTTCTAATGTTTGTTTTAATCAGTTAATTAGTAGTGATGCCCTTGATAGAGATACACATGTACAAGCAGTTATTTATTACAGTATTTGGAATTTTTCAGAAAAATTGATTCTATAAATTCAGTATTTTCCTGGAAAAATCTCAGCAATCTGGGGCCAGGACAAAATAACTTTTTATACTTTGGGGAAAAAAAAAAACTGTGTTGTTTGTTCATTTTTCAAACCAGAAACTCAAGGACTAGGACATCTATTGTTGTGACTTCTCATGGCTTACTGACCCCCAGCTGGAGACATTTATTTTCTCATCTATTAAAAAGGATGTTATAGGTGCCTGGTGGCAGTCGGTTGAGCGTTTGACTCTTGATTTCAGTTTGAGTCATGATCTCAGGGCCACTAGATTGAGGTCCTGCTCTGCACTGAGCATGGAGCCTGCTTGAGATTCTCTCTCTCCTTCTCCCTCTGTCCCTCCCCCCAGTTACAAGCATGCACGTGCACTCTCTCTCTTTCTTTGTCTCTCTGTATTTAGAGAATAAATTTTTTTTTAAAAAAAAAAGCATTCCATACACATAATTATTTGGTTCTCACACAAATCTTGTAACCTAACGTGATGGCTACAGGGCTTCTCATTTTATAAATGAGGAAACTGAATGAGTTTGATCTGTTCATTGTCACACAGCAAGCTTTGACTCAAGTCTACTGATAACTAATTTCTTTCAAACTTCAGCAGTCCATCATTACTTTATAAGTTAGGTCACTGTCCCTTCCACTAGTCATTTGCACTAACAAACTTGGTAAAAAAAAAAAAATTCAGCTTGTAGAAAGTCAGTGGATGTGAATTCGGGAAAATAAAGTTTATATAATGGTGCTAACATGTAATTACAAAAGAGAAAATGAAATCTAGCCAGCCACTGGAGATACACCAACCTAGTGATGCTGGTTACTTCTGGGGAGAGGGGGAATGGATGAGATGTAGACTCTAGGTTTTTAATATTATACTGTGTGTGTGTTGAGAGTATGTGAAGAATTGGTATCTATCATTCATGTTCTTTACATATAGATGGGCCTAAGAGGTGATTGTAGTGTTGGGAGTATGGGTGGGGTGGACAGTAAGTGACATCCTGTATTCTCCTCCCAAATTTTTAACCAACTGAGCCATAAAGGGCAGACACAAAATGATCAAACTCAGTTTTATTACTGACAAGGTCTGGGAAGGTGCATGCACCCTAAATGTGTGACCACATGGCCTAATATGTACCTCTTAATTAGGGTAACTTGCCCAGGTACAGGTGCATTTGAATAACCACAGGCTCCCCCACACAGGGGCAGAATGAACCTTGCAGGCTTTTACATGAAAGGGGGAAAACACAAGCAGATAAGCTGATTGTAAGGACAGACATTCTGAAAGGGGCATGGTCGGTTCCTTCTCCAAACTCACCAATCAGAAAATTTATGACTTCTACCCTGGGAAGACACCGGAAGTGATCTTCCATACTTTTCCTTCTTGAGGAATAGACTATTCACTCCATGGAAACACAGAGGGCTACTAGAGGTGAAGTGTTTCTTCCTACCATTTATCAAAATTTGGGGATGTGAATCAGTATTGCTTACACACAGGAGGCTCCCTAAGCTTAGTGCTATTTAGAAGTGCCTCCATCTCTTCATTTGGGAAGCATGGTAACATGTCTTTTTGATAGCTCGTAGAATTTTTACTTGCTTGCTCTCTTTTCCTTGGCCAAGTCCCAGATAGATGAGGCAGTATGAAACTATGGCCTCTCCCCAGTTTGCATCCGTGAAATAGTTTTTGTTTTCCTTTCATCAGTCTTACTATACATGATAGATAGTAATAAAGACTTTCAAACCATGGAAGGACATATGGCTTCAACTTTTACAGATGTTATTTTTCCAGTGCATGTATATATTCCTCTGGCAATATCCTAAGATTTCAGTGACCACTGTCACTGCATCAGGAATCTGACTGTGGAAGCCACGAGGGGATCTCCTGGACTCAGACCTACTAGCTCAGCCACAACTCAACCCTCTCATGTGATGTTCAGTGTTTAGCCACAAGAGTGGCTATTAATGGCATAGCTCTCAAGAAAAAATGATAATTGAGAATTTTACTAAATTAGTTTCCTTTTGATCAAATAACACCAATTATACTTTTAAACACTTGTTTAAGACATTTTCAGTTTGATGTCATCAGTAATCACTCAGAACTTAGAGCAGCTTTCCTGAGGAGTTGCATAAAAGTAATTCATCTAACATTTACTGACTAACCATTCAGTGCCAGGCATCATAGGTAAAAAGAGGAATAACACAGGGTTCCTACTTTTGAGGAACTCACAGTCCAAATAGGGAGAGAATTGTAAGTGAATAATTATGATAAAAAGTGGAAAATAGGAAAGTCAGCAAAAATTAAAGGGCCTTCTATGCTGAACTAGAACTTGACCCTTTAGCCACTAGCCATTCATCCCAAGATGTTAAAGCAAGGGCTGACTATTTATATTTGTGTTTTGGGACTCTTAAGTGTAGGGGCAGGGAAGACAATGGGCAGAGGAGAGAGAAAGAAACATTGCAGTAACCTGGGGGAAAGATAGTAAGAGCCCACATTCCGGCAATGAAAGGAATGAAATGGTCACTTTCTTTGTTTTTAAATCATGTTTAGAAAGCATGAAGTTCTCTACTAAAGATTAAAACTGTCATTAAGAAGTAATGCAAGAAGTCTTCAACCTGAGGGCTAACAAGAAATTGCTTTGCCAGAATTCTTCTCCCATAGCATACCTCACATTTGAAGCCAGAATCAATTCCTACGTGCTGTGAGATTAGAGTTTCTAAAAATTTAACAGATCATGGTAGTTGCTGAAAATATCAATGGAAGTTTAAAATATAATATATATTTAATGTACATTTACAATAACTTAAAGTGCCATAATTTATAATAAAATGAGATACCTATAATAGAAAACTAATTCTATTAAGTCCCAGAAGCCTGCTTAACACAATAGCACTCTATACACTAATCTTTAATCCAATAATTCTTACATTTTATTTTGTATTATAATTTATACATACAAGTCTAATCAGCCCACCAGACGGTAAGCTCTCTCCCTGAGGGCTCAGTCAATTTTTTATATCCCCAAACTGCCTGCTACAGAGACTTGCTTCTAGTTGAGGTTCAATATTTATACACGCAACCATATTTTTTATCAAGTACCAACCAGGTGCCAGATGCTGGGAATCCGTCAGTGCTAGGGAGACTTCCATGATGAACTGACAGTCCATTAGGGACAGGAATTCTCCATATGCTGTGAGGAAGCTTATGACAGGAGGTGTGGGAGATGTTCAGAGCACAGCATCGAAGCCACATGTAAGGAAGGGGGCAAGTAAACCTTCTCATGGGAGTACGACTCAAAGCAAGCAGAAGTTAAGGAGATGGAGAGGAAGCAAAGAGGGTGCCACCCAGACGGAAGAGCATCTGCACAGACCAGGAGGATGGAGGACAGCATGGTGCACTGGCTCACAGGAAGGGGGTCCTGATGGCTGTGGTACAGAGAGCCAGATGGTGATGTGGAGGGTGAGGGCAGCAAAATAAGCCAAGCTCAGATCATGAAGTTGACTGGACCACATCAGCACAGGGGCTGGCACAAAATAAGATGACTTTTCCCATTTCTTATTTCATTTTTCCTTCTTAGGAACATTATTCTAGATGGAGGACTTAGATTAAGTGACTTTCCTGGGCCAACTAATTGAATGACGGAACCAGGACTGGAACCAGCTGTTTCACCATCACCATGGCTTCCACCGGCCCAGCTGCCACTCCATGTGTGGGAAAGAACTCGTGCCATGGTGACTGTCTGAAATGACTTGATTGAAGGGAGAAAGGGGCTCCAAATTGCTACAAATAGCGCTCTCCAGACAGAGCAGAGCAGATAGCATGCTTCCATAGCAGATGCTGATGGTCAGTGGGGTCCACTAAAGCAGCTACAGAAATGCATTGACAAGGTGAAGGGAGCCTGAGTGCCCTCCCTCTTCACGCATTTCAAGGCATTAATCCTAACAGTCACTGTCACTAGATTGCAGTGTTCCAAATCCCCACTCAGAGCATGATTAAACATTGGTCTCTTTAGGTGTAAAATATTGTGTCTATTTGACAACAGCATCCCATAAAAACAAATTAGATGAGCTGGGTAGTAATTCAGGTGCAAGATGTAAAATGAACCAAGCATCAGGCAGAAAGACATGATAATGGTTTCAAAGTGGAATTAACTTACGGACATCTGGGAAGCAGCTCTTTTTTCTTGCCCAAGCACCTTTCACAGGCAAACCGGCTTCCCCCAAGGGCAGGCCCAGAACATAAGGGTTCAGAAAACTGCCACCATCGTTAAAAACTACAAATGTGCATCAGAAAGGCCTTTCCATTTTCGTTTAGCAAAGAGAAATGCAAAGAATATATCAATTGATGGTACACTGAAATTTTTATTTGCTGACACATTTTCATAACTATTAGGCTCGTGGAATTAGTCACTATAATGCATTCAGCTAGTTCAAATGAACTCCTGAAAGGAATTACATATTTGTTCATAAAGTAATTTATAATGAATTATTAACAAGACTCCAGTTCAGTACATACACGGTTTATTAGCAAATTGAGATTGTCCTTCACTGAGCAGAATCAGCATGTCTATACCTGACAGTCCTACCATTTTGAATGAATGGATTAACCATTGCTTCTTAGCTGAGAAAGAAGTGCAATGAAGCTGTGGCTCACTTTTTCTCATGTGATTTCTCTAAGTTTCTATAATTGCTGACCTTCTATTTTAAAAAAAATGAGGGTAGCCAGAGTATTTTGCATTAAAAATTATTTCTATTGAAGATGGTTTGTTCTTTGCTTCTAAGCACAACTGGAATTTCAACCTTCCCCTTGGGTTCAAATACAGCTAATATGTTATACTTTACTCCTGAACTCTGGGCTTGGGTATCCAACTGTCTACTCATCATCTCCACTAGGATATAGAATTGATGCCTTGATTTTACTATGTCTAAAACAAATCATCTTACTTCTTTACCAAAACTGCTTCTTTAGCAGTCTTCCCCAAATTGGTTAATGGCCTGTTCGTTGCTCAGGCCAAAACCCTCAGAGCTTATCTTCCAAGGGCAGGCCCAGCACATAAAGGATCAGAGCACCACCATCATGGAAAAATAAAAATGTTGATCAGAAAAGCCTCTTCAACTCCTTTCTTTCCTTCATATTCCATCTCCTTATAGCCAATATTTCAGGAAATCTTCTTTTGTTATCTATATTTGAAACATATTAGGAATTTGACCACATCTCGAGCACCCGGGTGCTGCAGTTGGTTAGGCCTCTGACTCTTGGTCTCAGCTCAGATAGTGATCTCAGGGTTGTGAGATTGAGCCCTGCATCAGGCTCCACACTCAGTGCAGAGTCTGCTTGAGATTCTCTCTCCTTCTCCCTCTGTCTCTTCCACTCATGCTCATTCTCTCTCTAAAATAAACAAATTTTGAGGGGCCTGGGTGGCTCAGTCAGTTATGTGTCTGCCTTCAGCTCAAGTCATGATCTCCAGATCCTGGGATCAAGCCCCAAGTAGGGCTCCCTGCTCAGGGGAGAATCTGCTTCTTCCTCTCCCTCTGCCCCTCCATCTGCTTATTCTCTCTCTCATAAATAAATACAATCTTAATAAATTAATTAATGAATAAATCTTTTTATAAAAAGAGAATTTGACCACATCTCAATACCACCTACACTGTGACCCTGTTTTAATCCACCATCATGTGTTGCCTGGATTATTTTAGTAGTTTAAAAGCTCCTGGCCCTTATTCTTCCCTGACTCCCCATTAGTTTGTTCTCAAAACAGCAGCCAAAATGCTTCTTCAAACTAAGACAGACTACAGAATTCCTCTGCTCAAAACCCTTTAATACTTTTTCATCTCACTCAGCATAAACCAGACCTGGACCCCGTTACCAACCCACCTCTTCTATCCCCATCCCCACTCCCTTAGCCTGTTGGACAAAATCCATGAATGAATGAATCATGAGTTCTATTTCTGGGTTTCAAGGTCAGCATAGTCCTATAGCAAAGGCACAGGTCAAAGTTGAAATTCCAATTCAGCCACTTAATAGTTTACTTAGCCAAATTACTTAATTTCTTGATTTCCTCCTCTGTAAAATGGAGATATATACATGGACTACAAAGTAAATTATATAAGCTGCCTGCCATATGTTTTGTGGTCAATTCAAGAGAGCTATTTTATAATCATTTGTCTTTAATGGAGATATTTGTTTATCATAGTATAGTTTTGAAGCTTATGTGTAGCAAAAACTGTTTTTTTATTTATTTGAGAGAGAGAGAGAGATAGCAAAAGAGAGCATGAGTGGGAGGGGGTAGGGCACAGGGAGAAGAAGAAGCAGGCTCCTCACTGAGTAGGGAGCCCATTGAGGTGCTCAATCCCAGGACCCCTGGATCATGACCTGAGCCAAAGCCAGACGTTTATCAAACTAAGCCACCCAGGCGCCCCTGCAAAAACTATTTTAAAAACTATTTTAAAGTAGTGGTGAGCCTGGGTGGCTCAGTCACTTAAATGTCGGACTCTTGACTTTGGTCAAGTAATGATCTCAGGGTCCTAGGATTGAGCTCCAACGTAATGTAGAAATTTTAGTCCAAATGTGCCCAACTGAGGGGTTTTATGAATTATATTATCAGTAAGAGGAGAATTTTATTTTTTTTAAGATTTTATTTATTTATTTATGAGATGCAGAGAAAGAGAGAGAGGCAAAGACATAGACAGAGGGAGAAGCAGGCTCCATGCAGGGAGCCTGATGTGGGACTCGATTCCGGGATTCCAGGATCACACCCTGAGCCAAAGGCAGACACTCAACCACTGAGCCACCCAGGCATCCCAGGCGAATTTTATTATACTTGATACTGAGATGAACAATAATCACAGTCTCTGTACCATACAAAAAGTTTGGTAAAAGACTTGGCAAATTTAAAGCTGAGTTGGCATTACTTTCTTTAAATAAATAGAATATTTTAAGAATAAAAATATAGAAATGCTTTCATTGTTAGAAGACGTTATAGCTGACTTGATGTGTTTCTCATGTTAAAATGCTTCATCTAGGGGCACCTGGTGGCTCAGTCTTTTGAGTTTCTGCCTTCAGCTGGTGTCGTGATCTTGGGGTCCTAAGATCGAGCCCCACATCAGACTTCCTGCTCACTGGGGAGCCTGCTTCTCCCTCTGCCTGACACTCTACTTGTGCTCTCTCTCTATGTCAAATATATAAATAAAATCTTTTTTTAAAAAAATGCTTCATCTGTATGCTTTAAAAACTTGGAAAATAATTTTCTAATCTTAAAAACTTTAAAACTTTCTAAATAAACACTTTCAATACTTTTTTAACACATTTCTATTTTGCGGGAGGCGAGGGGGCAGGGAGTTCATATATATGCATATCTCATACCAAAACCTTCCAAGTAGTATCCAGAAGCAACTGATTGACATTCAATGGAAGTGCATATTCAGGGAAGGTAGCCAATTAAAAAAAAAAAAAATAGAAAACTTCAGCATAACTGGTGGTAAGATTTGAGAAAAGACTTAGTAAATGCAGCTAACAATGCACTTTTCTATTTGAAACTACATATCTTTGAGCAAATGTTCAATGGGGCATTGTTAGTAATTGCAAAAAAGATGAATTAACCTAAATGTGCATCATTATAGAAATGGACAAATTTTTGGTCTATTCATTTAATGTAATTCTATACAACTGTAAAAATGAGAGAACTAGAGCTATATGCAATCATATGGATAATTTTCAAAAACACATTTTTGAGCTAAAACAAGTAAGTTGCAGAAGGATATATAAATGTTGAGACCATATATGTCATTTAAGAATGTATAAAATAATATCAAATGCTGAATTTATTGTTATAGGCATGTCAATATGTAATTAAAGTAAAAACATATGCAAGAGAGTGAGACACACCAAATTCAAAGAATGGTGGCTCCTGAAGGAGAGGAGGGGAATGGGATGTGGGGAATGTTCTGTAGGGGTTTCAGTGACTATTTTCGTATAATTACTCACACTGGGTACTAGATACATAAGTTATTCTTTTATTATTTTCTGTACTTGAAACATTTCATATTAAAAAATGTTTTCTGCTATTGAAAATGGTTTTCTTATAAAATCCCTTTGAGGAAATTACAGCAATGACAAATTTGTAGACTTATATCTGTGGCAAAAACATTCTGAGATGCTCTATTAATTTTAGGAAGCTGACATGAAACTGCTGTGGATTTCTGAAAGTGTGGATTATCATGTTTTCTAGCCATTGAGGGAACTCCCTCAGAGTGTTAAATATAAAATACCAGAAAGCCAAGCAACCTAGAAGGATATAACCTCTCAGAATCTAAAAGCAGATAAAAATGTAGGGGAGGAAAATGGTAGCAGATCAGTATTTTTGACTTTGAACTCTAAGCATCTTTCTATATGCCTCTAACAATTTCTAGTACCACAGTGTCTTCTATATTCATAAGAAAATCAAATAAAAATGCATTAGTAATGATAAAACAATCTATTCTCATTAAATCATGTTAAGGATGATTTCAGATTAGATTTTCCAAGAGACCCAAAAAAAATTTGGTAGAAAATCGATGTGCCTAAGCCAAGATAATGAAAGCTTTCTATTTGTTTAACTTGGGGAAATGTTTATTTTCAATTTATTTAATAGATTACTTTCATTTAAGAAACCAAACTCTATAACATTAACATTGTTTACCTATGTCTTAAAACTCAAATAGCAATAGTTAATTAAAAAATATAAATAATAATTTACCAGAGGTAGTCCAAGTTTAAAACCTTGTGATTGAATCTCCAACTCAAAGGTGAGGGAAACCATAGTAAGTGAAGAAATGTGGATTCAGAGTCTCCTGAAATAATCACATTATCACCTTTTAAATAGAAAAAGAGACACAATTAAAGAAAGCTTTCAGGTATGCTATAAAGGTGTGAGGATTTGTGGTCAGAAATATCCAATTATATGCATGACTTGGACAAGTCATTATAACGCGGCTTAGCTTCACTTTTCTTACTTGTAAAATGACAATAATAAGATTATTTTGAGGATCAAGTGAAAAAAAAGTCATTTCATTATTACATAACAGTACTTGATTTTAATGTCAATTTGACCAAAATGTCCAAAAATATCCTAATATAAGTGCAAATGATCTCAACAAAAAAACCCACTGTCATTTTCCAGATTGCTGCACTCATATCCAAATTATTTAGAAAGAAAATCACAGAAGACTCACTTTATATAGATAACTAATAAAAAATATTTTTTTAGAAAAAAAATGGGGTTTTTTTGGGAAATAATTAACAACATGTTTTTGTTAATGGCTTTATCTTTCTTTCATTTAAAAAAAATAAAACATAAAGGCCAGACTTAAAGGAAGTACCTCAGATTTAAAGAAATTTGCACTTATATCATAAAAATATATTGTTATTTTTAAAAAGCTGTGAGCCTTGAGGTTGTAAAACTAGTATCTTGGACACCGAGTTTTAGAGGTTAGGAGAAGGACACTGGGTATTTACTTTCTACAAAGACAGAGCAGGGCTTCAAGGCATTTTTAGTATGAAAAAAAAACAAATATATACATGAGATTAAAAAACTATTGAAGTCCATGGCCACCACATAAAATTGTATAGTTGGGGCACAGCACACCATCTGGTACAATTCATACACACCATGATGGGGAAAGTACAATGCTATTTTCTTATATTGTGTAATGAGTAGTGTTATTGCCAGAAACAAATGTGAGGAAAATATAATTTCCCTCATCAAAAAATTCCCAGCTCAGAGGAGAAGACAGTGCAAGAACAGGCACAGAAACAGATCATTACAAAAGAATGTGGGAGTGCAAAGACAGAAGTAGTCACAGAAGAAGAAAACTTAACACTGCTTATGATTTACAGAGAAAACATACCTCAACTGAACCTGAAATCAGGAGTAGCAGTTAGTAGAGAGAAGGTAGGACAGGAGCTTTCTAGACCCATGGGTAGTAATGACTGAGGTATAGAGACAAGAAAGAGTCTAGTATATCTATAGAGTTGCAAGCAGTTTGGTGTTAGGTCTGACTGCTCAAAGAGCCAGATCTGACATGTGTGTTGTGGTCTAGCATTACAGCCACAGAAATGACCACTAGTCTTAGAATAGTCTGAATCAATGAAGTCCTGCCTTTAAAAATAATAAGTATTGGCAAGGATGTGGAGGAAAAGGAATGCTTGTGCACTGTTGATAGGGTTGTAAATTTCTGCAGTAACTATGGAAAATAGTATAGTGTTTTCTCAAAAACCTAAATAAAGAAGTACCATATGATCAAGTAATTCCACTACTGGGTATTTACCCAAAGAAAATGAAAACACTAATTGAGAAAGATATATGTACCCCCATGTTTACTGCAGCATTATTTACAATAGCCAAGCCATGGCAGCAACTTAAGTGTTCGTTGATTGATGAACGGGTAAAGAAGATGTGGTATATATACACAATGGAATATTGTTCGGCCATAAAAAAGAAATGAGATCTTGGCTTTTGTAACAATAGGAGTGGATGTAGAGGGTATTATGCTTAGTGAAATATGCCCAATAGAGAAAGAAAAATACCAAATGATTTCACTTACATGTGGAATCTAAAAAACAAAACAAATGAGCAAACAACCACAACCAAAAAGAGAGAGAGAGAGAAAGGGATGCCTGAGTGGCTCAGTGGTTGAGCTCTTGCCTTCAGCTCCAGGCATGATCCTAGTCCTGGGATTGAGTCCCACATCAGGCTCCCTGTGGGGAGCCTGCTTCTCCCTCTGCTAATGTCTCCGCCTCTCTCTTTGTGTCTCTCATGAATAAATAAATAAAAAAGAGAGGAAGGGGGATCCCTGGGTGGTTTGGTGGTTTGGCACCTGCCTTTGGCCCAGGGTGCGATCCTGGGGTCCCGGGATCGGGTCCCACGTTGGGATCCCGGCATGGAGCCTGCTTCTCCCTCTGCCTGTGTCTCTGCCTCTCTTTCTTTCTCTGTCTCTCTCTGTCTCTCTCTATGTCTATCATGAATAAATAAATAAAATATTTTTTTAAAAAAGAGAGAGAGAGAGAGAAAGACTCATAAACATTGAGAACAAAGTGGTGGTTGCCAAAGGAAAAAGGAGGATGGGCAAAATGAGTGAAGAGGATTAAGAGGTACAAACTTCCAGCTATAAAATAAATAAATCATGTGGATGAAAAGTACAGCATAGGGAATACAGTCAATAATATTTTAATACACTTGTGGTGAGCATTTCATAATTTATATAATTGTTGGATCACTATGTGGTACACCTGAAACTAATTTAGTATATATCAACTATACTTCAATTAAAACTAAAAAAAAAAAAAAAAAAAAAAAGTTTTAAGTGAATAAATTCCTGTCTTCCATATGTACACTACCTAGTCCCTTAATTAACCTAGAGCTTGATGTTCTGCTTAGGACCATTTTGCCTTCTAGTGTGCTTTCCAATAGATTTATTAGTCCTACTCATTACTTTCTTTGTCTTGGCTTACTAGAACTTTCTTGCACTTTGTTCCATTGATAACTTTCCATTTATTCCCCATCCCAATGAATTAGACCTAGAGTTTCTTTATGATATTTACAACAGACAATCAAATGCTTTTTCTGTATTAATTGAGAAGATCATATGGTTCTTGTCTTTTCTTTTATTAATGTGATCTATCATACTGATTGATTTGCAAATGTTGAACCACCCTTGCATCCCAGGAATAAATCCCACTTGGTCATAGTGAATAATCCTTTCAACGTCCTGTTAGATCCTATTGGCTGGTATTTTGTTGAGTATTTTAACATCCATGTTTATCAAGAATATTGGTCTATAATTCTCCTTTTTGATGGGGTCTTTGTCTGGTTTTGGAATCAAAGTAATGCTGGCCTCATAGAATGAGTTTGGAAGTTTTCCTTCCATTTCTATCTTTTTAAACAGCTTCAGTAGAATAAGTATTATTTCTTCATTATATGTTTGGTAGAATTCCCCCTAGGAAGCCATCTGGCCCTGGACTCTTGTTTATTTGAAGGTTTCTTTCAAAGAACCAGTTCCTTATTTTGTTGATCATCTACTGTACTCCTGGTTTCTGTTTCACTGAGTTCTGTTCTAATCTTTATTATTTCTCTTCTCCTGCTTGATTTAGGCTTTATTTGCTGTTCTTTCTCCAGCTCCTTTAGATATGAGGTTAGCTTGTGTTTTTGAGATTTTTCCACAATGAGATACCAACTCACACCAGTGAGAATGGCTAAAATTAACAAGATGGGAAACAGCAAATGTTGGTGAGGATGTGGAGAAAGGAGAACCCTCTTACACTGTTGGTGGGAATGCAAGCTGGTGCGACCACTCTGGAAAACAGTATGGAGGTTCCTCAAGAAGTTAAAAATAGAGTTACTGTATAGATGCTGCAATTACACTACTGGATATTTACCCCAAAGATACAGATATAGTGCAACAAAGGGTCACCTGCAGCCCAGTGTTCATAGCAGCAGTGTCCACAATAGCCAAACTGTGGAAGGAGCCAAGATGTCTTTTGATAGATTGATGGGTAAAGAAGTTGTGAGATATATATATATAATATTTAAAATATGTTTTTAATATATATATTTTTATAAATGATATATATTATATATATTAAAATATGTTTTTAAAATATATATAATGGGATATTACTCAGCCATCAGAAAGAATGAATACTTACCATTTACACTTATGTGGATAGAACTGGAGGGTATTATGTGGAGTGAAATAAGTCAATTGGAGAAAGACAATTATCATATGATCTCACTTATATGTGGAATATAAGAAATTGTGAAAGGGGCCATAAGGGAGGGAGGAGAAACTGAATGGGGAAAAACCAGGGAGGAAGACAAACCATGAGACTCTCAACTCTGGGAACAAAATGAGGGCTTCGGAAGGGGAGGTGGTTGGGGGGATGAGGTTATTGGGTGATAGGCATTAAGGAGGGCATGTGATGAGATGGGCACTGGGTGTTAGTTATACTGTATGTTGGCAAATTGAATTTAAATTTAAAAATATACTAGGTATAAAATTAAATAAAATAAAACATAAATCAGTATAGAACTAATTGTCTTTCATTTAAAATGATATTTATCTATGTTTAATTGTAACAGTGATGTGGTACATCATGATTTATTTGACCAATTTGCTATTTTAACATTTTTTCAGTATTTATATCATAAATTATATGAGGTGAACAATCTTATATGAACCTGTATGATTTTAAACACCATGTCATTTAACATCTGTCATTTTTCTCCTGTGAATACATCAAGTATAATTGTTGAGCAAAAAAGTGTATTTTTTTAATTTAACATATTGCCAAATTGCTGTCCATAAAATTGTTCCAATTTATCTTCCCACTCTCATGTGAGGGAAGTGCCTGTTTCTCCATCTTCCTAGTTATTTTCAATCCACACTGCTAGGCTTAGGCTATAAAGTGGCTCCATATCTTGCTTGGGCATATGTAGTCAGCATAGAGAAGTTCCTGTGAGATGACTAGAGAACAGATATTCTTATCCTGATTAGAAGAAATACATTCATGTATTGAGAAGTTAAGCAAGTTGTGGAAATTCTACAGTAGCAAGCAGTCAGAGGCCAAGTCCTAGTGCTGCTTATCCTAAATCAGTGTTTGCTCCATGCAAACAAGTATGACTTCTTTTGCCTACATTTTCTAAATCAGGAAATTTAACATAATAAATATAGATTTATGGCTTTTGTAGAAAAAAAATAGAACATATGGAACAGTAGGCTCAGCAGGTACAACCAACTAGAGCTAAGAAACGCTGCCCCCTACAGACAGGGCAGGTACCTCCAGGTGATCACATACATATTCTACCTACTAGGCTTCACTCATTTATGTTACCTGTCTCACCCCTGTCAGCATTTGAATTTGAAATTCTACCCTGAATACTATCTTTTTACAGAAAAACAGAATTCTGTTGGAACAGAATTATAACAGATCAAATCGTGACCTCTGAAATATATCAACAACAGGTCTTCTGAGTTGGTGCATATTATACAGTTCTACATTATAAAAATATTTTACCATAATGTGTTTACATAAACATATACATAATTCTTATATGAAATGTGCATAGCAACAAATATAATTGCTAATCTATTATTAGAAATATATGTAACAATAGACTTAAAACAAGAAATACTAGAATTTTGTTCACACATACTTTCCAATTTAATTCAAACTCAAACTGCAGTAAGCTTACTTGGAAAAATAATAGCCAATTAAAAATTTTAAATATCTAGCCCGTGATCTGAGGATAGAATTATATTCATTTCATTAAGTTCAAAAGTGTAATTAGACATATATCTGTGCATGGTGTCAGAATTCTGCAGGCAGTTAGTTATGCAAGACCATGCAGGAATTAAAGCCTGTGAAATAGGTGTTCTGAAATCTTTCCAATTGCAACATAAATATAATCATGCAGAGTAAAGATGGCAAAACCCTCAGGAAAAAGCTGAACAAATGATAGGGGTATAAGCACATACCTTTGTTAGAAGAAATAGGCCTGAGGTTTTATTTTAGTAAATCTTAGTTAAACATATCAAGAGGATTTATGCTAAGGTTTGCAAGTAATATAGAGTTACTTTAAAGCACAAGGCATGGGTCTTAAGATGTCCTATATAAAGTGATTTATATGACAAGTAAGAAAGAAAATGTTTTAAAGGTTTGTTTTATTTCAATGACTTCTGAGATAAAAATAAATGCTTTCTTCACTGAAGCATCTACTACCCTGTGAATATACACATACAGCAGCAAAAGATTAAATGAATAAAGAATTTAGAAGTGTGTTAATCTCATTAACTTAAAACATAATAGTGCCTGCTATTCCAGCTCTCCAGATTTTAATATCTACTTTAGGTTTTTTTAATTTCTTAATTATTTATCAAGGAGAATTTCAAACATATACAAAGATAGAGTGGCATAAGGAATTCCATGTACCCGTTACCCAGCCTTAATAACCATCAATTTTTGGCCAATCCTGTCATACCCACAACCCCAACCACCTCACCTCTTTTGAATTAATTCAAAGCAAATCCCAGATATTATGACATTTTACCCATAAATGTTTCAGTACATATCTCTGAAAGATAAGGTTTCTGCTCACACCTGAAAAACAAAATAATTCCTCAATATTGTCAAATATCCTATTAGCATTCTAACTTCTAATTGTCTCAAAATGTCATAATTCTTATAACCTATTTTTAAAATCAGGCTTGAAATAAGGTGCTTACACTGTAATTGTTTCTTTATCCTTTTTGTTGCTTTATATCATTAGGGTACTCCTCCGTCCCTTTTCTCTTAAAATTTATTTCATAAAACAAATTAGGTTTTAAAATAAACTATAACTATAGGAAATACAATTTAAATACAATTTAAACAATTTAAACAATTTAAACTTGGTTTTTGTTTTTCAAAAACTTAATATCTAATTAAAACAAATTAGGTTTTAAATAAACTATAACTATAGGAAATACAATCTAAATACTCTCTAAGCACTCTATATGCCAGCATTCCTATAGCTGGTAGGGGCTACCAATAAGACGTTACTCCTTGCCCTCAAGCTGCTTGCTCTTTGAAGAGTCAGAACTACAAATACAGTGTGACAGGCGCTCCAGTTGTTTCTGCAGCCCAGTTACACAATAAAGAAAGAATTACCTCCTCATGCTCCATTTCTAAAGCTATACTTGACTTCTGAATCCCCCAGTAATCTGAGTCAATGTGGACATTCTATGCTTTGAGGATTATTTCCAGCTCAGCACTTCCTCACACAGGAACAACAATACCCTCTCATTACAGAACTTCTGTTCTTCAGAAGGCACTGATTCCAGTCCTCTATGTCTGCACACATTATCACCTTCATCAATTAACCTCATGTTTGTAAAGCATCCATTGAGCTCCAGTTCACTGTGCATGATGTATGAATGACCAGCTGCTGCACCAGGTGAGCACATACAGGCATATACTCAGACAGTGCAAATGTGACCTCACTGTGCCCCCAGGAGCTATTCCTTCACACTCTTAGAACAAAAAGTTGGCTTTACAGTATTGACTTCTTCATTGAAAAATCAAAGGCCTTTTCTCCCTCCTCAGTCTATCTGAGAGTTTCATATAATCCTTTCTAAGAACCCACAGGAAATTTTGATGCATCCTTGTCAGGTCAGGAAAGCCTTGCAGCCAGGTCTCCTCTCAAACAGGGTAAGACTTCATCTTGCCCAGATTCTGCATCACTCCTATCCAAGCAGTCTGCAGTTAGCTTCTGCTTAAGCATACTAATCTGTCAGTAGACCCGAAGACCTATAGCATATACTCCTCCAGAGTTGCTGCCTTCCTTAAGCATCCTACCTCATCGATATCCAAGCTATCCTTTTTAGGAGATGGTGGGAATCTATAGTAAGCCTCTGAAATATGTGACTCTGGGAATTGTGTACAAGGAGAAGTCTAAGCCCAAGAGAAATATGGGATCCCCGGTGATCCAACAGGAAGTAGCAGATGCAGGCAGTCAGGGAAGGTACAGAGGCTGGGGAGACATGGTGGGCTAGTACATTAGCTACACTGCATAGAGTCAGTCTTCCTCTTAACACTGTGTATCCAATAAACGGTAAATCCTGTGGGTTCCTCCTTCAGAATATTTCCACGATCTGACTCCTCTTCCTTATCCTCACCATATACACCATACCTGCAGCCAACATCATCTCCTAACTAGATCAATGTCATGGCCTTCTAACTGGTCTGCCTACTTCCTCACCAGATATTGTCCTGTCTCTGGACCTTTGCATTTGCAGTTTCCTCTGCCTGAAGTTCCTCCCTAACATGCCCTTGCTGCTCACTCTGCACCTCTTTCAGGTCCTTGTTCAAATGTTACTTTGCTAGTGAAGCCTTCCTCCAAACCCCCACTCTTAGAAATCACACACACACACACTCACACTCACACTCACACTCACATCCATTTCTTCCTGTTAACTTCCCTAGCTAATTTTTCTTCACTTTGTTATACACCTTATTTTTTCTTTTGCAGTTTGCTTATGGTCTGTTTCCCATCTTCTCCCTAGAAGGTTAGGTAGCTAATGAGGATGTGAATTTTGTCTTTTTGCTCACCTCTGTGTTCTTACTGCCTATAAGTACCCAGCACATAGGAGCCTGGTAAATGCTGAATGAATCAATAATCAATGACTTCCCCTCTCAAAGAGTTAGGGAGACTTCTATGTGATACCTAGTTAGGCATAACTCTTCTCTTCTAGATACTGAAACACAGTGATACTTTAATGCTGATAGCAAAGGTGTATCTAATAAGCTTATGAATTGAATTGGGAATGTTAGCTGTTGGAGGGGGTCCTTGGTAAATTGGGGCAAGACTCAGCTAAAATTCTTAGTTATACTAAGGTTTCTCAGTGTAATAAGGAGAAAATACTAGAGAAGAAGGAGGCATGGCTATATGCCATTGCAGTTTAGTTTGGTTTAAAATAAACCTGGTGGGGCACCTGAGTGGCTCAGTGGTTGAGCATCTGCCTTTGGCTCAGGTTGTGATCCTGGAGTCCTAGGATCGAGTCCTGCATCAGGCTCCTTGCAGGGCAGCCTGCTTCTCTCTTTGTCTATGTCTCTGCCTCTCTCTGTGTCTCTCATGAATAAATAAATAAAATCTTAAAAATAAAATAAAATAAATAAAATAAAATAAAATAAAATAAAATAAAATAAAATAAACCTGGTGACCTGTCTAGACTGAAGTAACGCTAGGATGTTACAGCTCCAGCATCTGGCAGGACAACCCAGATTTCCCTGTGGACAGCTGGGATGGGCTTATTAGTCGATGCCCCGTTAAATGATTATTGTTCACATATTTGTTCAACATTCATTTAATGAGCATGTGGAAAAAATACTTTTATTAATAAAAATTGCAACCTTTTTATTCAAATTCAATATGAAGTATCACTTATTTTATTCCTTGATATACCGCCATATTTTAACGTATTTAGAATTCTTCACATCACAGTTTTTCTACCACTCACAACTAGATAGTGTTAGTCATCTAACTCACTGAAAATAAATTTCACTTACATGGATTTGCTCAAAATATATTTGTTTTCTTTACTTTTGGACTTCGTGTTGACAAAATATTTCTCACATTTCTCTCTGACTTTAATATATATTTCTTCAAGTGAGACAACTTTTTGAAAGACATAAACTTAAGTGGATGAAATCAATAATTTGTTCCTAGGGAACCTCACCAGTAAATACTTTATCCAGTTTCTGTTTCAGCTGACTACAACTTCTGAGTAGGGGACTGTCAACTGGTGGGTTGTAGGATATTAGATGCAAGTCTGTGACTCCAACATCCACAGCAGTCATAGGTTGTATGGAGAGGAAGTGTCTCTTTTGTTTTTGAAAAGCATAGTTTTCCAACTGGTGCCCAACCTGTTGGCATCTTGCCAGTTTTGTAAGTTGTGGCATTTAGAAACCTGAGTTAGCCAGTTTTGTGTCCAATTATCTAATGGAGATAACTGGGCATTCTGAACAGTTCTCTTTTTTCCATTCTTATTGCTGTGAACACTGTTATGCAATGTAACCTGGCAGTAGTCCAGGACTGTAATTTTTCAGAGTAGAAGAAGGAGCAAGAGGAGGTCTCTCTACCAGTGTTAAACTCTGAAGCTCTGCCTTGATCACCTATGTCACCATGCTCCTGTGATCCAATGTTATAGCTCTCCAGTTAATACACACCTCTACCCCTACCCACCACATACACACACACATACACACACACACACACACCTATATTTTCCCTGTGCTAGGTTTCCAACTCTCACTAAAGAATGTTCCAAGTACCAACCTTTTGTTCAGATGCCCTCATCCTTAAGTTAAATTTTATTTTACAATTTTCTAGGATCTTCTTTTCACAGTTGACTTCTATCAGGGGCAATTCTTGCAAGTGAAACACTGAACCTCAAAACAGAAGGGATAAAAATCTCTGTTGAGGAAGTCCCTTGGCCCTCATGCAAGTTTTCCCTGCTCTGTCTCCACAGGTATTTGATTTTCACAACCAAAACGGTTGTGAAAACAGGGCAATTGTTAGTCCAACAAATGTTCAGTTACACCCTTCCCCAGTATAGTACCACTTGCCTATGTGTCCAGACCTAAGAGGGAACACTCAAAGATATTCCTTTGACAGAGACCTCTCTCCCCAAGGTGATGTTAAAAAACAAATGACTAAATGACCAAACAAATTCTTTTAGCTGTGAGCATGTATGGATTTAATGCTGAAAATTCCCACTGAATTAAACTGTTTATTACTGCATGCTTCTTGGTATATCTGTTTTATAAAAACAGAAGTTTTCTTTGGACTCAACTATCTATTAATAAAAAAATGTTGACACCAGTAAGGGCTTGAGTTTAGGTATGGCCAGTTGTTGCCTATCTTAAATGAGGCAGAAAATCTATTATGCTAATGTGCATTTGGAATAGGCAAATTTTGTAATAAATTGTTTGTGAATTAAGTGGGTTTTAATTGGAGAATGTGAGTGATGTCCAGTGTGATTGATCTTATTAAAAGGATAAATCTTTCATGCATGAAGTTTTAATATTTCAACCGTGAGATTAGCACTGTTACATTGCAAATCTCATTTAAATTGTTTGCCAAAGGCTTGAATTAAAAACAATTTATGATAATATAAAGTCATCACAGCCAAAAAGCAATGACAGATAACTTTTAGTGAGTTCAGAATAATTGTTCATTTAACAAAATGGTTTCCAAGTCGAATTTGATACATCTGTGAAAGAAAATGCTTAGTGGTATGCTAATTACCTTAGGTGGTTTATTACTTTTAAAAAGTGTTAAAATTAGTTGTATCTAGAGAAGGAACTCCAATTCCTTTGTTGCAATGAATAATGCAAAGGTTTGTTTAAATTCAAGCACTCCTATTTATAAAAGAACACCTGGGTAGCTTTATTTTGAGCTTAGAACAAAACATAAAATTGTTGAGAACATGATATTTAAATGTACTCATTTACATTTTTAGGCAGATCAGCAGCGGTAAAATAGCCTTGCTGAGAATATAGAAATCTAGATCAATGATGCTGTAACAACCAGTAGCCTTCAATGAGAGGAAAAGAGGAGAATGTTAAGACCATCAGGATGCAGGTACTGACCCTGTCTCCCTTATGGAAGGAAAAAGGGCCAGATCACCCCCTTAAGTGATGGCAGAGAGAGAACTGCTGGCCGCAGGGTCTCTACCTTTACTCTTCTTTCCCTGCTGCCCTCCTTTCACCCACTCCAGGTGCAAAGGTGTCCCATCCTGCACCCTCTCCCTCCACCACCCACCCATATGTGCACATATACACACCCTGATATCTGCTGAAATCTCCTCCCAAAATTCTTTTCCCACCTTTTTGGAGACAATTGGTTTTATGAGCCACAACCAACCTCAGAATACCCCATACCCTGAGCTGAATCAGAGGTGGGGGAGCTAGGCAGCTGCCTGGAGCACCAGCCCATAATGGGAATGAGATGTGTCAACTCGAGAATAAATCTGACACATGTCCACACATGACTCCTTAACCTTCACAATGTAATTTGGTCCTGCTCCCAGGGCAGAAGAAAGACTCCTCAAATGAAAAGTGGAAACCAAAACAAAAGTCCTCACCAGAACATTCCAACCTCTGTTAAATAATATTTCTATGTGCACATGACAATTTCTATATTTGGAGTGAATCACCAAAGTGAGACTGGCTACCCAACAGCCTCTGATGCCAGCTATCATCAGAAACTGAATACTGCTGTTTACCACTAATAAGCCTTAGTACCCACATCCATGTACATTTCTACTATTATCACAGAGTAAGAATGCCGAACACTATCCAGGTATGCATGACAGAAAAGCTATAGAAGTAAGGCGATATCCAAATGAGTGAAAATCGTGGTAGCTTCAAGGCACATCAATCCTTTATTACATACATACTACTTTTTATTAATAGAAAAATCACCCCCTCCCCTCCTTAACTAAATGGATTTTGAACGAATATTGAATCAATAGAAGATTGAAGGAAGACTAAATCACTAGTCAGAATAGAGGCCCACAGCATAAATCAGAAACTAGGCTGGAAGTAAGGCCACGACACCTGAGCAACTGACAAAACCACCCACCTTTGCTGCCTCCCACCTACTCTCTTGCTCTTCCAGGCTGGTGGTCACTCCCAAGTCATCTGAGGTCTCAGCAACCTGCCTTTCTCTAAATTCTTTCTCCAAAATGCTTGGACCAGTAGCTTCAAGTCCAGGCCTGAGAGCAAGTTGCTGAAAGGAGGTCAGTCTAGCTTGACTGCCGTCTTAGGCCTGGCATCATCACCGTTTTTGCATAGTACCCTCATTCAAGATTGGAGGATCAGGCCCATTTCCTTCCTCTCATATCCCAGCAGGGAGCCCACTTCTTCCCTACTAGTACCTACAGTCTCTTCCACCACTAGCCTTCCTGTTTCCTGGAAATACTCATCTCTCCCCATTCAGGCCACCACTTCCCCATAGCAGGCACTAAGCAGATTCATCCTTGGGTTTCATTTGTAACTTCTCTCTATTGTGTCCTTGGAGTGCTATCATGGAAGCCCACTATGCAAGGAAGAGTAATGAATTAGTGGTGAGCATTGACAGAAACCCATTTCTTGTTTTTTTTAAAATACATCCAGCCCATGCAGAGGACAGAACCTCACATTGCTCCTCCACATGTTTGCCCTCTATTTGTGTCCCATTTGGGCACTGCCCTGCCCAGAATATTATTAGATTCTGCTCACCAGAGTCCAGGAGATTGAAATCCACACACAAAGGGTGGGGAGTACCCGTCTTTGTCACCAAGGGAGCAATAATTTTTACCGTGGTAACAACAGCCACATTTCTGCCTCTAAAAATCCCCAGAAGTAAACCCTGTTTCTGACAGTTCATTGCCCTCATTCAAAGCCTCACCATAGTTGAACCTATATACTGATTTGTGATCTATAGTACTTAGATTAATCCCTAGAGACCCTAAAAGATTTCAAGATTATATTATAATGAAGGTTGAATAATTTTTAATTAATAAAATCTTTATGGAATAATTTTTAACTAACACTCATGAGAATCAGACACTACTTATAATGATAAAGTATCATTTAAAATGCAAACTCTGCAGACATACTAGGGAATAACCACATTAATTACTCACTACAAGCCATTAAAATGTTTCGTAGAGATGCTTCATGCAGTCTCCACCACCTGGGATGCCCTTCTGCTTTCTCCCTGATAATTCAAGTCTATTGTTGCCTTCAAGACCCAACTTCAATCTCACTTTTTGCAAGAAGACTTCTCTTTCCAGCTCCACTAGCACATAAATGCATACAGGTCACTCTATAATTAAGTTCTTTTAGGTTTAACACTATCTCTTCTATTTTGTTTTCTTTGCAGAGCTTACTAAAACAGTTTAAATACAAAAGATTAAATACCCCACAGAGTGCAAGATACCATACTGTCCATGCCAATGGATAAATACCAAGAAAGTAAATTTATCAGTTCATCAGTCAATGCATAAAGCCATATATTTGGAACCCTGAAAGTCATACACTGGAGCTTAAGTTTACCAAATAGTATTATTCTTGCCTAAAAGGTATAGATTCAGATTGGAAGTAATGAGATAGGAGTTCAAGCTGTGTTTGGCCATTTAACCAAACATTAGACAAGTTATTTTACATGTCTTAGAAATCATTTTCCTCGTTTTTTAAAGTGCAATACTAAATTAAATGAGAGAATGAATGAGCAAAGATCTCATAAGTGATGTGTTAGTCATCACCAGTATTATTTAAATGAAGAAAAAAGAAATTAGGCACAGGAAAAATCTGTGCAGTAAGCTTGGTCTAGAGATTCTGAAACATGCACTTAGAAATATAATATTTGAACCAAACAAAGGTATTGTTGTTCCTTAGTATTCAGTGTATTTGTATTCTCTAGCTTATTATGTTGTAATTGATAGCAAAGCTATAAATGGCTTTGGGGATTGCTTCATATCTCACATTATTTCCTTGCCGTGGAATAACGTAATCAAGTGGAAATAGAGAAAATTTTTTGTCAAAGATTTTTTTCTCTAGGCAAGATGCTGCTTCTTTCTAAGTATCTTTTGGCTGTTGACTATTTTATAACAATTGGTATAAATATAAAATGGTAAGCAATGTTTATTGTTTGCACACAAGTGAGTCTGAATTGGGGGCTTTTACTGCCAGTCATTCCCAATGCAATCTCAAGAATGTAATAGGCAATCAGACAGTGATTTATCTGACCCATTATTGAAAAAGAACCAAGAAAAATCTAAACATCATTTGGCTCACTCATGTGCACATTGCAAATGCAAAACAGTGAATTATCTGAGCTTTGTCATGATTTTCTATGCTATAAACATATTTAGTATTTGAAAATTTGTTTTTATTGCTGCCCTTAATTTTTCTTTGTTCAACTGTAGAAAGATAAACAGGAGGAAAATAAATGTAATGGAGTTTCCTAAAGGAAAGATATCTAAAAATCAAGCCAGTGGCTGCACTAGAAAATTAATTTTATAAGCTTTCGTTGGGTGAGGTGTATTGTTGCAATGTCATGACTAAATTCCAGCTAGGGTGATTACTTCCGTCTATACTGCCAGCAGGAAATGCCTCCCGTGGTCTGGCCATTGGACTCTATCACACCACTAAAACTGTTGGGTAAGTGGTCCACTAAGCAGCCGTCACGTGGTTACATTTCAACTGAAGGTGAAGTAGGCTTGTGCATTGAGTGTGTTTTAATTCCAAAACAAAGGCCAAATCACACACTATGCTTTTAGTTATTTATTTATGAAGAATGATTATGTTATTAAGTTCATATAACCAAAAAAAAAAAAAGTTCATATAACAGTGCCGTGTTATGCCACATAAAAAGAAGCCACAAATGAATTACTTTACTAGTTAGTTTAGTAGCTAATTAGCAGTTGCTTGTGTGCCTGTCTCACGGCTTCCTAGCCTGGTGTGCAAAATGCACACATCCAACTCATGGTACAAATGAATGTATGAACTGCACAGTGAGAGAAGTGATACAAAGGGTAAAAGCAGGGTTCAATGAGAGCACATAGGCCAATGAAGCTGACAAGGGTAATTGGTGGGGGACCTCAGAAGAAACTTGAGACTGGAAGGTGGGGAGCAGACAAAGCAGGGGGTTGAAGAGAAGCACAGCAAACAGCAGGTTTAAAATCTCCCCAGTGAGAGAGAACACATGCACTGAGAGAAGCCCAGAGTGCAGAGGTGAAGGGGACGTGAGAAGGAGGCAGGAGCAAATCATCCCAGGCCTTGTAGGCCTGATGCTATTCCTAGAAGGTCTTTTACCCCTGATTTTTAATTAATTTTTTTTTATTTATTTATGATAGTCACAGAGAGATTGAGAGAGAGGCAGAGACACAGGCAGAGGGAGAAGCAGGCTCCATGCACCGGGAGCCCGACGTGGGACTCGATCCGGGGTCTCCAGGATCGCGCCCTGGGCCAAAGGCAGGCGCCAAACCGCTGCGCCACGCAGGGATCCCTACCCCTGATTTTTAATGGACAGACAACCATTTGTAAGACAACCATTGCAAATAGAATGAATTTTATAGAATTCAGATAGTGCTCCATTCCTTTTCACTATATTTATTACCTTTATTTTTTTAATAAAAATAATTAAAGATTAGGCACTACCTTAGGTACTTTAATACATCATTTTGTTTTCTTCTCACAGCAAACAACAAGGCAGACGTTTTTCCAATTTGGGTATTGAAGGCACAAACTTTGTAACCTGCCTGAGGTTCACAAGTAACATGTGGCAAAGGAATAATTCACACCTTAGCTGGCCTGACTCCAGAGCCTCTTTATTGATCTGTCTGCCCACATTTGTTCTCTGGCCCTGAATACTGAAGTGGTGTATGGAACTATTTGGTCATAGTTTCAAGGAAATATTAGAGTATCCCTTCAGATCAATGATGGGTTGTTAATGCTGCAGTTTTAATATTATGGTTTTCAGTGGGCATAGTTAAGGCCAATTAAAATGTGCTCTGAATTCTGAAGTTTCCTAGCTAAGCAAAGAGGCAAGGAGGCAACTGTTAGTGTGTAACGTCTTCTGTAAGCCCAGAATTGGCCAGATATATGTATGTCAAAGTACCACAATGTATACTTTAAGTATCTTACCATTTTATTTGTTGATTATACATCAATAAAGCTGGAAGAATGAGAATTAGGCAGAAAAATAGATTGAAACACTTTGCAACAAAACTCTACAACAGCACTAAATTAGATTTCGAAAGTCCAACCATAGCTTCATGTGCAGAAGCCAACCCTGATCCTCTGTATAACTGCAAATGGTTTGGTCATCTTCATTCCTTGCAAACCACAACCAACAGCAAGGCCCATATGGTGAAAAAAAAAACTGAACAATAATCTAAAATAACTGTTTTTTTTTTCAAAATAATGATTGTTATATATACTTCATTCAAAAATTCTTTTTTGAGAAGATTTTTTATTTTATTTATTAGAGAGAGCAAAAGTTGGGGGGGAGGGGCAAAGGGAGGGATAAGCAGACTCTCCACTGAGCAGGGAGCCCAACACTAGGCTCAATCCCAGAACCCCAAGATAATGATCTGAGCCACCCAGGTGCCCCCAAAATTCTGTCTTTTAATGGTTCGCCTTTTTCAGTGGTCTCTGGATTATTATAGGATTCAGTCAAGAGTCAGTTTCTTTCCAGGGAAAAATGATCTGCTCCTACTTCAGAATTTTCTTCCAAATGAAAGAACCATACTTAGTCATGCCAGTAGATGAACTAAATAAGTAATGTTTCATGGTGTTGATATTGAAGCAAAGTAGGTGGGGATTTGTTTAAGTGTATTGACTGCTATGATAGACGAAATCTGAAATCTCAGTGTTTTGACTCAGTGTCTTGCTCTCAAAATTCCAACAGTGGCAGGAGGTCAGCTATGTTCCATGAATTCCTCAGAAAATCAGGCTGATGGAGGCTCTTTCATCTTCAACATGTGCTTCCCAAGGTCATCCTGGATGCAACATCCAATTACAGTTGGGAGAAAAGGGAAAAAGTGGAGGATGATGTGGGTTTCTGTGGACCCACCCTGGGAGGGAACTTTCTGCCATACTCTATTAACCAGAACTCAGTCACACAAACACACCTAACTAAAGGGGAGAATGGTACATGTGCTCTAGCTGTGTGTCACAGACGAAAGGAAACAGGAAACAAATATTCAGTCTCATACAAGAATTTAGGAGAATTCTTTCTTTTCTAAAATTTCTATTCAATCTGATAATTTGGGATATGAGAAACTATAATCCATGCCTTCACACTAAAGCCAGTTTTATGTATCTATGAAGGCTTCTCTTCTTCATCAATCCCCCAAATTAACAAACACTCCACATTTCTCCCAATTCTCCCTTTGACAAGAAGGAGCTTAACGACACATCCTCTCAGATATAGACCGAAGCCAACACTACTGCTCTCCATTGTTCAGTTTCCAGTTTCCTCCACTATAAAACAAGTATGATACTTAACATTTATTGGGCATTTTTAATGTACCATGATACAGAGCTAAACCAGGCAATGTATTGTAGAAAAGACAATGGTAACAGTGTCATGTTAGAGGCAATTAAAATTGCATAATGTATTTACACACACCCACAATGGGGCTGAGCACGCATGTATTATGGCATCCAGAAATTCTTAGTAATTTCCCCCACTTTTCTCTCTCTCAGAATCTTACATTTTATTTATTTATCTATTTGACAGAAAGAGAGAGAGAGAGAGCACAAATATGGGGAGCAGCAGGCAGAGGGAGAGGGAGAAGCAGGCTCCCCACTGATCAGGGAGCCCATCGTGGGGCTCGACCCAGGACCCTGGGATCATGTCCTGAGCCAAAGGCACACATTTAACCAACTGAGCCATGCAGATGGCCCTATCTCTCAGATTCTCAACTCATTCATCAAACCCTCATTCTTCCAGAGGCATATATAGTCATAGTCATTATTTTAGAAAGACTTTTCAGGTTCCTATTCTTTTTTTTTAAATTTTTATTTATTTATGATAGTCACAGAGAGAGAGAGAGAGAGGCAGAGACACAGGCAGAGGGAGAAGCAGGGTCCATGCACCGGGAGCCCGATGTGGGATTCGATCCTGGGTCTCCAGGATCGCACCCTGGGCCAAAGGCAGGTGCCAAACCGCTGCGCCACCCAGGGATCCCGCAGGTTCCTATTCTAACTTTGGAAGCTGGGCCAGCTTAAGTCCTGTCTGGAGCCTTGGCCCTGCTGCAATTTCAGCCTAAACTGACTCTGAGCTGGCAGCCATGAGGACCTGTCCTCAGGTCCTTGCTTTTGCTTCTGCTCTCGCATGGCCCTTTGATCCCCAGTCAATAGGCCCATGTGGCTTCCCTCTGTTTAGTGCCTGTCTTATATTATCAGTACCAGGACTCCCCTATGTTAGCCCGGAAGGGGACCTCAGAGTAATAGAGAGAAGACACAGACTAGTCTGGATTGTAGAATCTTAGGAAAATCTACTGACCTCATTATGCTCACTGTCATTAGAGAATCAATTAATTACAATGTCTAGAAGAAAGGTTAACAAACATTTTTCTATAAAAAGACGCATAGTAAATATTTTAGGCTTTGCAGGTCATATGCAGTCTCTGTCTCATATTGCTTGTTTGTTTTTCTTCAATTATTTAAAAATGTAAAAGCCTTGGGATGCCTGGGTGGCTCAGTGGTTAAGTGTTTAAACACCTTTGGCTCAGAGCGTGATCCTGGAGTCCCAGAATCGAGTCCCATATCGGGCTCCCTGCATGGAGCCTGCTTCTCCCTCTGCCTCTGTGTCTCTCATGAATAAATGAATAAAATCTTTAAAAAAAAAATAAAATAAAAATGTAAAAGCCATGCTTAACTCATTGGCTATACAAAAACAGGCGACAGGCTGGATGTGGTCATAGCTTGCTGACCCTGGGCCTAGAGTGGCTCTGTTCAATATGGTGATATCTAGCCATGTATGACTATTTAAATATATAATTAAGTGATTTTAAATTGTATAACATTCTACTAGTTGTATCAGTTCAATAGGCATATTTCAAGTACTCAAAAGCCACATGTGACTATTGGCTACTTTATTGGACAACAAAGTTATTGAATACTTCCATCATCACAGAAGATTCAATTGGACACCACTTATCTACAGCCTGGCTCAAAGTAATAAGCTTTTCCCAGTGTTTTTTTTAGACTAATCCCTTCTCCACATTGTAATCCCCTCTCCACATCTATTCCATACCTCCCAGTTAACTTACCCCCCATTGCCATAATAATCTACATGATTTCCTCATGAGCAGTGGGGGCTGTAATCAGGAGAAATGAAACAGCAATCTGGCAAACTTGAATTTCACCGCAAGTTATTTGTTTTATAATGCTCTGGGCTTTTAATAGAAATGAGACAATCAGCCTTTGAAACCCCTCTTCTAGATCAAAGCACTTGTACTTCTTGGTATTATCTGTACCCTTCCCAACTTCTAGCATCAATCTATAAGGCCAACACCAAGATGCTCTTGATCCCCCCCAGCAAATAGAGGGAAAGTAAGGAATCCTAATTCTGACAATCTACCTGCATCCCAATCACAAAAGAGAATGGAAACAGGGAAGGTGGAGCTTTCCCTCCAAGAGCCAACACCCAGAGTGCAAAGCAGGGAGGGGAGGCAGACAAACTGAGGAGAGTATTTTAAGGGGAGCTTGAGCCAGCTCCATCTAGGGTATGATATCCAATTGTTAAATGTTTAGGAATTCTTTGAACCTATTGTTAAACAGCGATTATTTAAAAAGAAATTATATAAACCATAATTAAGTAAATTATAAAGAAAGGTAATAAATGCATAAACTCATCTCTTCCTAACTAGTTTACTACATTTTACTATCATCTATGTTCTTGAGATTATGTATGTCTATTGTATACGTGTGATAGAAATATTACATAATAATTTGTTGTTGCACATCCCAACTCTGTGTCCAAGGATGTCATGTTGGTAGTTTAAAATTGGCCATGATGGGAGTACTTAGACCGCAGAAGAAGGCAAATACTACAATCGGAATTGTTTATTTGTTTGTTTATAACCCAGAGAGTGAGTTGTTAAACATGTACCAGAATACCATGCTCCTCCACGAAGCCAAAGAGAGAGAGAGAGAGAGAGAAAGAAAAAGAAGGAGGAGGAGGAGAAGGAGAAGAAAAGAGGAGGAGGACTAGGAGGAGAAGGAAGGGGAAGGGGAAGGGAAGGTGAATAGGAAGAGAAAAAGAAATGCAGACTATTAGAGAAATATGAGACATCATCAAGGAAGGGCAGAGGAAAGGAATTCAGACCAGGAATTTAGAAAATTTCTGCTAACTATAGACCTCTGCTCCTGAAGGCGAGTGCTGATTAGAATTCACTCAATTCTAAAGAAGCATCCCCCCATTTAGAATTTCCCCTACACCTTGAACCAGTCTGCCTCAGTGCTTTTCAACCAGGATACCCATTGCCATGCCTACTTACTGCCAAACACCTGTCTTATGGGGCCTTTGTCAATCACTTGCCATTTTGACCTGCCCTGATTCCCTAACCCATCATTACTTAGACATCATAGATTATGGATCCTCTTCCAGTCATAGCTAATAATATTTGCTTCTCTCCCATCTTGTATCCTCTGGATTAACCTCATCCTTTCAGATTTTCTTTCTGATAATCTTGCTGTTCCTACAGGAGTAGACACCTGTCATGCTGCCCTCACTGGCCCTAGCTTAACCTTACAGACTGCCCACCTGACCCTAACCTTTCCTGATCTGACAGTCCTGTTGAGGCCCTTTCCAGGTATCTTTCCATCACGTAGGCTTGGATACCAAGCTATTAATATGGCTTCTATGGAAGACAGAGAAAGGCTAGCCTCGATATAAAACTCTGAATGACATCTTAGCACAAGATTAACATTTATGCTTTATCCAAGTTTGGAAAAAGTATTTTTATAAAAATAGAGTGCCATTTTCAAGGAGCTTAGAAGAAATTAATTATTATTAGTTTTAAACAACCAAGCCTAAGTATAGTTAAAATAGCGGAAATGTACATATGTATTATATTAAAGGCAGTTCACAGAAGATCAAATAATGAAATAATGAAAGTGATGCATAATATAGAATCTAACAGACACAGACTGATTTTGCCCTTGACACAAATTATGAAATATCATCCTTTTCTTGTGACCTCATATGTACCCTCTCATGGATCAAGGGAGATTAGCTATGTTGCTGGAGTGAGGATTTTGATGTCCTCATTGTAGAAGGAAACTGCAGAAGCAGAGCACATCACTTACATGTAATTATAATAATTGCAATGAGAAGCCCTTGAACTTAAAAAAGGAAAACCATGCAATATAAGAAGTCACTATTCTAAGCAAGATAACCCAAGCATTAGTCAATATTACTGAGAAAAGGGAGGAAAATTTTAGGATATAGTTATAAATAATTCAAGTACAAAAAAATAATTCAAAAAGTTACTGTAGCATCTTGTTGATGAGAAGGTAATGTTGAGCTAAAAGTTTTATTATTTTTCTGTGCTAGTGATTTAAAGAATTGATTTTTATCCCCATTATTTTCCTTACTTATAAATTATTTATGAAATAATAAATTAGCTAAGTAAAATATATTTTTATGTCCTTTTGCAAATTCTTTGTATAGAACTGTACTTGGGAATTTTTCAAGGGATATTTTTTGTTCCTAAACACTTAAAACTTCCTCTTGTGTGACAGAAGCAATAATTTACTGTATATAATACCTTGCATTAGCCAAGAAGCTAAGGAAATATTTCATAGCTTCAACCTTGACACAGTGAAAGCACAGTCATAAAAAGATAAAAGGAGCATTGCAGTAGCCTTAGGTATTTAAGTTTTAGAAAGCATTGGTTTTGTATGTCTGTACCTACTGGTGATGCTGCTGTCTATAAATACTGATTTTAAAACCATTGAACATTGAAAGCCACTATTATGGTTATCTATACCTATAAATGTTATTTATTGATGAGATTATTCATTGAAAAGTCAACGTCATTTTTATTCTTGTTGGGCTTCATTTGCCTATAACTGTCTATAATCTTATTTATTGACGAGATCATTAATTGAAAAGTCAATATTATATTTGTTCTTGTTTGGGTTCCCTTTCCCATTGGAAATGGTTTCTAATGAGCAGATTTTTGATGCTTTATAGGATATTTGCCCTTATTTTAAAATAATCTCTTGCATATATCCTATCTATACCTCTATGAGAATATGCTTTATCCAAACAAAGTGACCTCGTGGACAAGGCCTCTGGTATACTTATGATGCTTTTTCCACCTGATCTGTGGATGCTTGTACAAGTACATGTAGATTCCATCCAAACAGTATACATCCCTACGAATACCTGCTAGTAAGAATAGCCTTGAGTTTAGGCTTCAAGATAAAAATCACTGCCTGTAATGCTATATTGATCCATAAAGATAGTACATAAGAAAGTACAGTGCCCACTGGAAATTAAAATCTATGTGAGTCTATCTACATCCTAAAACCTACACTTTTTCCAACATTTTTTGGTAGTCAATAATATTAATCAATCTTTAAAGATGAGCAATTAACTTAGTGTTATTATTTTTTATTTGTAACATTCTTTGTTTCAAATGGAATTTAGAATATTCACAAACATGTGTGCAAGGCAACAATAATATTAGAACAGTATATGTAGGGACGCCTGGGTGGCCCAGTGGTTGGGCATCTGCCTTTGGCTCAGGTCATGATCCAGGATGGAGTCCCGTATTGGGCTCCTCGCAGCGAGCCTGCTTCTCAAACCATGGCCTACGTCTCTGCCTCTCTTTTTGTGTCTCTCATGAGTAAATAAATAAAATCTAGAAGGAGAAAAAAAGAACAGTATGTGTAATGAACCACTGAATGTTTGTTTCAAATGTGGTGAGTGTATTTGGTACCTGTTTTCTTCCCCGTCCCCCTTCATAAATCTTCTCAACAATAGCAGATCCTTGAGGCTAGATATATACAGTCCTTGGGTATCCACAGAGTGCCTGTACTATGTCATGGGGCCGCTGTAACTCAGTGATGATATAACAACAAGATTTCACTTTCCATTCTGGCTTTTTCTGTTTCCTTTTGCACATGCTTTCTCTTCTGCATGGTTTCCCCGTTTCACTTAATCATTACTGTATACACTACATAAGAAAGGGGGGGAGAAATTCACTATCGCTATAGCACATACATTACAACAGATAGGAACTAAAAAATATGTTTGCTGTAAATCTTAAAGTGAGAACAGTGCATACTCTAAAGAAATGGTTCCTCTTCAGAGACAACGCCATTTCATGTTATTCTAAGGAAATGAGAGTTTCTTTCAAATTAGGAAAGACATGTAATTCTCTACTCTCCCCACTTTAAATTCAAAAATCTAATTAAAATAAAATTAATAGTATATACATATAAATGTATTTATTCTTCCTTTCTTTTCTCTCCTTTCCTCATCAGGATCTCTAAAGTATAAAAAATCTAATATAATTTCAAGTAGGGAATTCTTTTTTTTTTAAATATTTTACCGATTTATTCACGAAAGACATAGAGAGAGAGGCAGAGACACAGGCAGAGGGAGAAGCAGGCTCCATGAAGGGAGCCCGACATGGGACTCAATCCTGGGACTCCAGGATCCCGCCCTAGGCAGAAAGTGGTGCCAAACCACTGAGCCACCGGGGCTGCCCCAAGTAGGGAATTCTTAAGAGCAATACATGCACTGCACTGTCACCTCTAGCTTATCCATTCCTTGATTTTTAATGATGCCTATGCTATAAAACAAGGTATTTTTCAAAAGAGCACACAATAATGCATTTCTGTCCAAGAATTGTCAATGTCTTGGCCATTTTTCCTCCCCATCTTCTTAGAAATGCATGAGAAGTCTTCCTACCCACAGGAATTTCCCTACCTGCTACCAGAAATAAGGTAATTAAGGGCTAGGCTCTCATAGGAGCACATCGAAGAATTTTTGAACTCCCCGAAAATTGGTTTCACATTCACTTACAAAATTTGGTCCCTCTTCCATTTTGCCCCCTCCAGGTGGCTATCTTGAATTCATTTCAGCAAAGTTTCCAAAATACTGAACTACTCATAAAATTATATTCAGGAGAAGTGGTCAAGCATCCCATTTTCAGAAAATTTACAGGAGAAAAATCAGTATTATCTTTACCTAGAAGAACTTTAATGCAAGTGAAAGAGTAGCTTTTTAAATGAAATAATGGAGAAAGGCAAGGAATATAAAATAGACTTTGCTATATTGCCTGGATGTAAATTGCTTGAACATGTTAGTTTGTTTGTTTATTTTTAATATAGTGAGTGGCCACAAGGTACATGAGCATCTTTTAGGATTTATGGAAGCAGAATAAAGAGACTCATTAAACTATTTTAGTCATTTTCTGGTGTCAGCCAAATAGATTTTCTAAGCTCAAACTAGAAACGCCATTTGCTCTTATATTTGTTCTAGGTTTCTGAGAAAAGCTTTCCCTAGTCTTGCAAGTGACTCCAGCTGCGTCCAAATCTACAAACTGGTGTCATTGTTTTATCTCAGACAGTCTGGTAACTTTTAAAAAAAGAAAACTTAAAATCCTTAAAACTTTACTATTTGCTTTGTATAGTTCATAATGCAACATAACATCACACAAGGGTAGCCAATCAATACCTCCAACTATGGAGCTTTTTCAAAATGTATGTTTAGATTTAAAAATAACTTTAAGCAGAGAATTAAAAAGTGGAAAAAAACTCACCCTGTCAAGCTATTTCTGTAGATATGAAATATGTCACAAAAAAAACTGGGAATATGTAAATAACCATATAAGGCAGTTTACATCAAATTAAATAGCTCTGAATCAGAGTTCAGTCCATATGTCAAATTATAACCATTTCAGAGAGGACATAGTTTTCATTCAAAAACTGGTCCAATCTTCTTGTTATAGGCTTTATTAAAATAACTATAATAGCATTTCCATTTTGTAGAAACTGCTCTGAATTATAGCTTAAAAATATTTTTTGGTCTTTGCTTTTTCCTCTTCCTCCTCTGTCTTTACATTTATTTCCTTCATCTGTCCCTACCATCCCTTCCACCTTCCTTCCCTTTTACATCTCTGACCATTTCCGTGCGTTTTAGGGGGTTCCATCCCATCCTTCTTCAGAGAAGGGAAAAGTTTCACCATTTGCACAGTGCCCAGGCATGTTTTCAGAAAAGGAGCCCAATCATTGGTGATGACCTAGAAATGTACTTTCTCTCCTCGGACCTGTGAAATTTTCACTGTAGGAACACTGTAATATAGTGTACTTTTCTAGCAAAGTAGCTAAAAGGAGGCCAATGCATTTTAACCATCACCTGTATAAATGAGCAAAATTGGGAGCTGAAAACTGGTGATATGATAAAAATATTTCCGACATATTTACAGATACTTAACCCCATATGGGCCCTTTGTCCCAAGGCGAAGCAGATTTTCTAAATGGCCTAGCTCATTTTCAGAACATACAGACAACATTTAAGTAACTGTAAGAGCACCATGGTGCCATTTTGACCTCAGCTATATCCCCTGGCTGGAAGGGGCCAAAAAGGTTCTCTTAGTTTCTGGCAACATGACTCGTAGAGGGTTAGAAGAGAATTTTACACTAACCTTTTCTTTTACTTACATATAAGGTGCAGGTGGAGATGGCTTGATGGAAAGAAAAGGGAAATATGGTCTGGGTAAACATTTACATTTTAATTTTCTCTTAATTTCTTGAGGCCCATTATGTGTTTATCAAGGCGTGTAACAGCTTTAAGTTAACAATGCAACAATGCATCGTTAAACGTACACCAGATGTTTCTTTTCTGGCACCTATTACTGAAAGCCCTCAACTTGCCTGTCAAAGAGAGGGAAAAAATGTGTGTTCTCCTTTAATAACGAACACTAACCCACCAAAACAAGAAGCAATAACAGAGAGGCTCTGACACATTGCTTTGATAAAATACTGCCTAGAAACTCATTAGTGTAACCGGCTGCAGATGAACCAGCATACCCACTCCTCAGCCATATTCTTGAGTTGCTGGTAATAAAGACTCTCAACAGAAGGTTAAGCCTAAGGATTGAACTGCTGATGCAGTTCCAAATGATGGGCATATCAGTTGCCCTTGTGAATCACAAATATGGAAGACTTGGGAGTTAGATGAAATTGACAGCAAAGGGTATCAGCAAGCCCACTCAGAAAACTGGTAAAATGTGTTTTGGAGATCATAAACTAAAATGATACAAAGAAAGTTGGAGCAGATGGCTACAGGGGCATAAACGTTCTAAAATGTTGTGGGTTTTTTTAAGCACTTTTATGGAAGATGTGCTGTTAGATCTTGGAATGGATTAAAAGTGGAGGAGTTGTAACTAGTTCTCCACTTTTTCTTACTTGATTAATTTACCTCCCAGAGAGAAGTTACTTAAACGGACTTTCATAGATCCACTGTAGCAAATCCTGTGAAAGATGACAAATTTCCCCTGTGGCTAATAGATTTATGGATATTTCTCCAGATTAAATCTCAGCCCGGAAAACTGTTTTCGGGGGGGAGGTAAAGAAGGGAAGTAGTTGGGAATAAATATATACATGAAACTCGTGCCATTCTGTAACTGATTCAAATTAATTAAGACAAGTCTGCTTTCTGGTTTTGAAGGAAATTTTAATGAATGTTGAACTGCAGATGTCTTAGAAGTAAAGTAAAATCAAAGCTTCTTCCGGTGTTGAACTGTTCCATGCAGTTTGCCTTCTATAAGGGAAAACATTCTCTTTTACCCAAACTGATAAACTCAGGGTGTATTCTGAGAGAAAAAAAAATGGAAATAATAAAATTAGAAGGAGCTGTAAAATTGCTTTGAAATATGTAGAGCACACATTTTCAAGGCTGAAGCTTAGCTCAGAGTTTTATGATGATACAGCAAGAAACAGAGAGAGTACCCCCTTTGGCACTGGGGGTAGGATATTGGGATTTCATTTCTCCTCTCCTTTGATTCTCCCTTCCTCCTATTTTCCCTTATAAGTGAAAACAAAATGCATCAAAGTTTGTCAGTGTTGTGTCCGTGAACTGAAGCTCTGACCTCAGCAATGAAATGCAGAAATCCTCTGTTGGGCAGTGTCCTCCAGGTGATGCTGAACCCTCTATTGAAAAGAATCTAGGAACTGAGTTGGTGTTAGAAGGAATCATGCCACCCACAGGTCCGTTCAGCAAGATGCATGATGGGATGCTTAATGATAAGTTATATCCTCCCACAAAGGAATTTCTGAACCTGCCATTTGAGAACTTTGCCATTGAGAAAATGGAAGCCCTGCTTCCCACTGAGTGACCTGATAGGTCTTTCAGTACTGAGAACAAAATAAAGGAATTAACACAAATAGTGCAGATTACAAGTATAGTTGTTGCCACAACAAAATCAATAAAAGCAAGTGTCCCGGGTGTTTTTGGACCTTTTCCAAATTCTGTTGGATTGAAAGTTTTCAAAAGATTATTATTCTGAGCACTAGAAACTAGGATACTAAAAGAATGGTTTGGAATAAAAATGAGTTCAGAGCATTTTATATATATAAAATATATAATTATATAATAAAAAATATATACATGTAATTATATATTACAGAAAATGTTTAATATATATAATACATACAGAAAAATCATAAATGACATGTGAACAAATCAATGAATGAAATTAATACAACCTTGCAAACACCAGTTAGATCTAGAAATAGAACAGTATTGGCACTCAAACAGCCCTAGGAGGTCACCTCCCAACCATTACCCTCAAAGGTAACAACTAGGGCAACCCAGGTGGCTCAGCGGTTTAGGGCTGCCTTCAGCCCAGGGTGTGATCCTGGAGACCTGGGATCAAGTCCCACGTCGGGCTCCCTGCATGGAGCCTGCTTCTCCCTCTGCCCCCCCCTCTCTCTCTCTTATGAATAAATAAATAAAATCTTTAAAAAAAAAAAAAAAGGTAACAACTAGTCTGACTTCTATCACAATCGTTTAGTTTTGTTTTTGAGTTTTATAAGACTACCAACATCCTTAGGTTTTGTGTATATGTGTGTATATATGCTTATACATTTATATATATGTGTTTATAATATGCATATGAATATATATCATATATATGTGTGTCTATGCGTGGGTGTACCTAAACTCTTCCGCTCCACATTATGTTCATGAGATTTCTCCATGCAATAATTTTTCATTTTCATTGGTGTGTAAGTTCTGTTGAATTAATATATTAGAATTGATTTATCTATTTTAATGTTTAAGAATGTTTGAGATTTGTCACATTTATGTTCATGACTGAGATTGCTAGAAATTGCTAGAAATTGCCTGTTTCTTTCACTTCCTTCCTTCCTTCCTTCCTCCCACCCTCCCTCCTTACTTCTTTCCTTTCTCCCTTCCTTCCATCCTTTCTTTCTTGCAATATTCTTAAGGTGTTAATTTTAAGGTTATGCTGGCCTTGAAAAAAATAAGAAGTACTCCCTCTTTGTGTTCCGAAAGAGTTTGTAAAAAATTGGTTTTATTTCTCCCTTAAATGTTTGGAAGAATGTGTTAGAGAAGTCATCATGGCCTGAAGTTTCCTAATGATTTTTATTTACATATTTTATATTTTAATTTCTTTAGTACTTAAAGTATTATACATATTTGCTATTTATTCTTGGATTTGCTTTAAGAAGTTTTTTTTTAAGAATTTAAGTATTTTATTTAAATTTTCAAAGTTATTGTCAGGAAGCTGTTCATAACATATGTTCATTCTGTTTTTAAGGGAATCTGTATTACTAACCCACTTTTCTTGCTTCTGTTGGCCACTCTCCCTAGCAGAGACCAAATTTTTTTTCTACCCCATTCTCTCTACTATCTCCTTTTGGAACTCAATGACATGTATCTTAGACCTTTAGATATTCTCTCATAGGTTTCTGAAGCTCTGTTTATATATTTTCAGTTTCTTTCTAGCTTCTTTATATTGGATTATTTCTATCAATTTCCCTTTAAGTTAACATAAACTTTCATCTGTCATCTCCCTGCTGCTGTTATGTACAACCATTTTTTAAAATTTCAGATATTTTGCATGTTTTAAGTTCTAAAATTCCATTTAATTGTCTATAGTTTTCTCTGGTGAAATTTCTTATCTTTTCATTCATTGTGAGTATATTTCCTTTTCAATCTTGAGCACAAATATAATAGCTGCTTTACAATTAGATGTTGCTGATTTCAGCATCTGAGTCTTCCCAGGTTTAATCTCCATTGATTTTCTTTTCTCTTGAGGGTGGGTCACATTCTTTTGCTCCCTCATATGTTGAAGATCTTGAATTATATCCTGAAAATTGTGATTGTTATGTTGTGAGACTCTGAATTCTGCTCAGCTCTTCAGAAGAGTATTGATGTTTTTATTTTAGCAGGCATTTAGCATGGTTGGACTGAAATTGCAAACTCTATCTTTTGAGTAGCTGTTCAAAGCTCAATCCAACTCTTTTATCCATAGCTGGAGTCTGTCCCATGCATGTGTAACCCAAGGGTCAGGTAGAGATTTGAGCAAAGTTTATATGTAGGACATGAGGCTCCCTTTCTCAGGTCTTCTCCAGGATTCCCTACTCAATTTTTATTTTTTTATTTCTATCCTTAACTCTATTATCTGATTTTTAGGCAGAAAGACTATGGGTTTTCTATTAGAGTCATAGCTACCCATTTGGTATAGACCGAATGTTTGTGTCCCAAAATTCATATGTTGAAACTCTAACCCTAGTATGTCTATATTTGAATATGAGTCCTCCACGGAAGTAATTAAGGTTAAATGAGGTAATAAAAGTGAGGTAATGATCCAATAGGATTAGCGTCTTTATAAAAAGAGACCAGAGAGCTCTCCTTCTCTTCATACACACACAAAGAAGATGTCATGTGAACACTCAGTGAAATGGCAGCCATCAGCAACCCAACTAGACACTGATTCTGCTAGCACCTTGATCTTGGAATTTCAGTCTCCAGAACTGTGAGGAAATAAATTTCTGTTTTTTAAGTCACTCAATCTGTGGTATTTTGTTAGGGCAGCCCAAGCAAACTTATATACCTGTTGACCTGTTCTCTGGCTAAAAGCCATAAAACTAAGGAAATCACTTTGTGTCATTCCCTTCTCCCATATGTTGGTTTTCTTCCAGAATCTGCTTGGTAGGCTTCAGGTTGTTGGTTTCTGTATCTTGTCCAAAGTTTATACTTGTTATCTGGAGAAGAGTCAGGTCTGGTAGGAGTTTACTTGACCATATGAGAAATGGGACCCATCTTGACCAATTTTATTTCTCTTTTCAAAGAACTATCTTTTTGCTGCTTCCCTACACTATATATTTGTTTTCTATTTCATTATTTTCTGTTTTTATCTTAATTATCTCAAGATCTCCTAAGATGATTATCTTAATTACCCTTTTTATGTTTGTGTAGGAGGCTTAGTTTATAAGTTTTTTTCCCCAATGTATGGAAATGGACTAAGATCATTAATTTTTTTTGCAGCCTTCTTTTTTAACACATAATGTTAGCTGTGCTTTTCTAATCTTTTATATTGTTTGTTACATTTTTTAAGTGCTTTTGTTCTATTATTTACTAAACAAAGTTATAAGAATCTTATGGAAATGTCTATTTCTTCTTTTAGTTATGATTTACTGTTTTGTATATTTTCAGGGTGTAAGATCGATTTTTCCAGACTTTAATTGTTCTATATTCTAGAGACTTATCTTTTTTAACAGTGTGGCATATACTTCTTTTATTGCTACTAATGCTTCTTGTTTTAAAGACTACATATCTGATATTCTTATTTTTAAAGATTTATTTATTTATTTTAGAGAAAGAGAGAGAGAGAAAGTGGAGTGCAGAGGAGCAGACAGAGAAGGGGAGAGAGAGAGTCTCAAGCAGACTCCCTGTTGAGCACAGAGCCTGATGAAGGGCTCAATCTCATGACCCTTAGATCATGACCTGAATCAAAATCAATACTCAAATGATTAACCCAACTGAGCCACCCAGGTGCCCCTGATATTGTCTTATATTCTGTTAGGCAACCCAGCTTCCTTTTGTTTCTTGTTTACATAGAATTTTTGTATTCCATTTCCAAAAATAAAGCAAAAGCTGTTTTCTTATATTTAAGTCTTTTAAAAATTAGCAGCATAAGAAAAAATGTTTTTAAATAAGCAGCATAAGGTTAGAGTCTGTATTTGTATCCAGATTTGTATCCAGCTTAGTTATCTTCATCCCATTATTGGAATACTGAGGTATTTTGTCTTTTTACATTTAATATCTGTACTTACATATTTTGTCTTTATCTAATTGCTTTCTATTTGTCCATACTGTTCCATATCTTGTTTTTTCTCCTTTCTTACCTTTATTGGGTTAACTAATCAAGTATTTTTTTTAATTTATTTCATTCTGTAGCTTGCTAATTATACATCCTGTTTAATGTTTCCTATAATTTTACTTGAGACGTACACTTGCATTCTTGACTTGCTAAAGCTAACATAAGATTGTTCATTTACCATTCCCCAGATAATGTAAGGACCTTAGAACAATTTAAATCTTCCTCCCCACCTTATATCTCATATATGACTGTTATTATCTTAATTCTACATGTATTTAAAATCTCACAATACACTATAATTATTACTTTATAGTGTCAAAATTAATTTACATTTACTTATCCTCTCTGTTGCTCATTGTTCCATCCTATGTTTCCATGCTTCCATCTGGGATCATTGTTCTTCTGCCTAAAAAAATCCCGTTAGTATTTCTTTTAGTGCAGGTTTACTATTAACAAATTCACTTAGTTTGGGTTTTTATTGGTTTTATCATATTTTTTCTGAGGAAAAGTATTTTGCCTTCATTTTGGCAGGATATTTTTGCTCAGGATAGAATTCCAGAAGGCATTTATTTTCTTCCAGTTTTTGAAGTTATTCCAATTTTCTGGCTTTCATTGTTTCTATTGTAAACTTTACTGCCATTGCTATTCTTGCTCCTTTGAAGTAATATGACTTATTTCTCCAGAATCTGAAGATTTTTTTCATTATCCTTACTTTCAGGAATTTGCTGTGATATCCTTGGATGTAGTTTTCTTTGCATTTACCACCTTATTTTTCATAGCTTCTTGAATCTAATGCTTTATCCTTTGTCAATTTGGGAGAAATTCTTAGCCATTGTCTCCTCGAGTAATACTTCTTTCCTGTTGGAACACCAGTAATATGTATCTTAAACTATTTTATCATATCCCATGCTTCACTTCAATCCTTTTCTGTATTTCCATTATTTTCTATATCTACAGTTCAGCTTACATGTTTTGTCTAAACTACCTATTAGCTCAGGCATTCTTTCTCTATCCATGTCTTATCTTCTATTAAATCCATTTATGAGTTTTTAATTTATTTGATGCCTTTTAGAATTAGACTTTGTATTTGGTTTTTTTAGAAAATAATCTTCAGTATTCTGCTAAAATTATCCATCTTGCCATTTAATTTCTAAGTCCTTTTTTTGATATCTGCAATATAAGATTTTCTGATTCTATTTTTTAATGTCTATTTTTTCTCTTTTTCAATTCTTATTTTTAATATATTTGGTTAGGTTTTATTAATTGTTGAATGTTGTATATGAAAATTTTAGTGATAATTAACATCATTTAAAATTGTGTATGATGATATTGTCCTTCAATGAGGATTTGCTTTTCTTCTGGCAGGTATTTGAATAGGAGTTGCTTACGAAGCAAGCATTGTATTTATTTAAAGCTGAGCTCCAGCGTTTGTGAGAATTGGTCAGTTTTAACTTTACTCTTAATCTTGAAAGATAGCCCTTCAGGAGTGCACCTGAATGTCTAGAGTGTTCGGCAGGGTTACTTCTCCTTGGTGAGCACTGAACTTCAATTTTTGGTGCTCTCAGTTCCCTGAGACCACCAAAATTCTGGGCTTACTTCTCAGCGTCTCAGCTTTTACATTAAAATTGTCAAATGCTTTGCCAAATATGAGACTCATCTCTCTAGGCTTTTCTTGTCTCTGGGATTTTAGCATCTTAAATTTTTCTTTTCAAATCAATTTTTCAGTCTTTATTTTCCTTTCACTTTTTCTACTTATCTTAGGGGTGGGGCTCAACTAATAAACTTAGTCTACCACAGCTGGAGTCTCCAATCTATTTTAATGAAGAAATTAAATTTCTTCTAAATTAAAATTCTCCAAAATATTTTAATGAAGAAATATTTTGTAAAACCTTATGATTTTATCGAGTTTACCTGAATCACAGACTAAAATCTTTAACTTATGTTAAAGAACTGTTATTCTTTCTCTGAATTGTGACCAAATTTGTTTAAATATAGCCACTAAAAAACTTAAAGCAATGACTTTTACTTTATCATTTAATTAGCAAATATTATTTGGGTCACAAATAAAGATAAGAACTGTGAGTTGTACAGTTCACCCTAGGTAGAGGGTTGAGTCATTGGTACAGTGGTGCACAAGACAAAGTCCCTCTCTCACACACGTGAAGATTTTCTAAATGTATTGAACTGCATGGTTTCAGCAGTGACATGGCTGTTACAAGGAGGGAAGTATAATGGAATCATCCTTTCCTTCTTTGTGTGAATCAGTTTTAGCTTGGGAACAGCTACCAAGAAACCTTTTCATTTTTGTAGAACAGGCATAGCTTGGAGGTACCTGAGTAGGTGATATATGGGCCCAAAGCAGAGAAGCAGATCCCATATCAAGTAAAAAGCCATGACTTGATGAGGAAAAAGAAAAAAAAAAAAGACTAAAAAAGAGCAAGCATTCAGTTGACCATATTATAAGGTAACAAAATCGATTGAACTCAACCCTCTACTTGGGGTGAACTGTACAGCTCACAGTTTTTAGAAGCAGACTTATTTAACTATTTTATGAAAAACTATATTATGAGGAAATGGCACCTTGACAGAAATCAGCATTTAATAAGACTAATATGTGGCACACATAAAAAACTAAAGAAGTTTAAAGTAGTTAAAGAGGAGAAATCTTTACTGAGCCAGACCAGTAAATCATTAGAAATTAATACAACCCCCACATATAATATTTCTACTTATTGAAAATAACTATTAAGTATTGGGAGTTAACTTTATATTCTATTACATAGATTATTTATTTATTCTCAATGAGATCTTTCTATTATGTTAATAAAGTCTCAAGTTAAAGAGTGACTCTAAATTATCTAATACAACAGAGATTATTGAGGTCCTTTTTTCTTTTTTTTAATTTAAATTCAATTAATTAACATAAAGTATTATTGGATTCAGAGGTAGAAGTCAGTTATTCTTCAGTCTTGTATAATACCCAGTACTCATTACATCACAGTCCCTCCTTAGTGTCCATCGCCCTGTTACTCCATCCCCCATCTCCTCCCCTCCAGCAACCCTCAGTTTGTTTCCTACGATTTAGAGTCTCTTATAGTTTGTCTCCCTCTCTGATTTTGTCTCGTTTTCCTTTTTCCTCTCTTCCCCTATGATCTTCTGTTTTGTTTCTTAAATTCCACATATGAGTAAGAACATATGGTAATTGTCTTTCTCTGATTGACTTATTTCACTTAGCATAATACCCTCTAGCTCTATCCACATTGTTGCAAATAGCAAGATTTCATTTTTTAATGGCTGAATAGTATTCCATTGTACATATATACCACATCTTCTTTATCCATTCATCTGTAAATGGATATCTGGGCTCTTTCCACAATTTGGCTATTGTGGACATTGCTGCTATAAACACTGGGGTGTAGGTGCCCCTTTGGATCACTACATTTGTATCTTTGGGGTAAGTACTTAGTACTGCAATTGCTGGGTCATAGGATAGCTCTATTTTTAACTTTTTGAGGAACATCCATACTGTTTTCCAGGGTGGCTACACCAGCTTGCACTCCCACCAACAGTGTAAGAAGGTTTCCCTTTTTCCACAGCCTCGCCAACATTTGTTGTTTCCTGGCTTATTAATTTTAGCCATTCTGACCGTTGTGAGGGGGTATCTCTTTGTGGTTTTGATTTGTATTTCCCTAATGCTGACTGATGTGTTTTTTTTAAATAAGTCCTTTTATTTTTTTTTTAATTTTTATTTATTTATGATAGTCACAGAGAGAGAGAGAGAGAGGCAGAGACATAGGCAGAGGGAGAAGCAGGCTCCATGCACCGGGAGCCCGACGTGGGATTTGATCCCGGGTCTCCAGGATCGCGCCCTGGGCCAAAGGCAGGTGCTAAACTACTGCACCACCCAGGGATCCCTGATATGGTTTTTTTATGTGTCTTAATACAATAGGGATTTTTAATACAAAGTTGACAGACCCCTATTAGCAGCTATGTATAAGCTGAAATTCTATACCAAATTTTGTGTGGATGTGTGGCTAAGCATTTTTCTGGGGAAAGGGATTAAAGCTTTTATCTGTTTCTTGAGAGAGTCTATAACCCCCCAAAAGTTTAAGGACCACTACTATTTCACCAGTATCTGGATTGTGTTGCCCAGAGTGAATGAAACATGGAAAGCAATGCCCTTACAGAATCTTGCCTTGACAAGGTTTACTTTTAAAAGAGTAATGCCAAATCTTACAATGGGACATGATCATTTGCACCACGCTAAATCTCTTCTGAACTATTATTTCAATCCAACCACCTCAAATAGCCTGCAGTTTTGGCAGTTTTTTATAAATTTAGGTTCTTCTCCTGCCTTATCACCAGCTTTAGTTTACTGTGGGGGGCAAACAATCAAGACTGAAAATACTGTTATTATGAAGGAAAAACAGACTTCTTCCAGTAGAATCTACAGCTATTAAGATTGTTCTTCCACTACTAATTTTAAAAATAATAATGAATTATAAAATAGTTTTATTTTAAGGTGTATGCCTTGCTCAATAGAAATATTTACAGCACATGTATTTTTCAAATATGGCATTTGTTGAATTTCACCACCATTGAGATTTTATCATTACAATGCTATTAAAATGTTTTTTGTAGCTTTCTAATTATTTTCTATTAAAAAAAAGATTCAACAAATTTCAATGAAATTGGCTAAAGAGTAATCATGAGGTTAAATTGGTTTGCATTATGTCGGTACATGAAACCACATTAGAGATGAGATGCCAGAATTCAGATTAGAGGCTAGTTATCCCCAGTTGACACTAGTGTAGTATGACATTATATTATTTACAAAATTAGCTTTTGGCTAGACATTTTGTGATACATACAAAGAGAGAAATATCAAATTACCTAATTTGCACCTGCTTCTGGTATAGTAATTTTATGTGAACCGATATTCCTCTAGGCTACCACATTGCATTTTAATTAGGATCTTTCATTTTTGGACAATGACCGAGGAGTAACTCAGCTGACCTTGAGTTTCTTAATCATCACTCTCTGGTAATGAGTGAATCAACAAAAGGGAATAGTTTTAGTTTTCCAAGCCTACATCTAAATGTGACATTACATCCAAGTTAAATTGCAGTCCATTCAGTTTTAAAAGACCATTCTACAGAATAGCTAGGGGTGAATAGAGGCAATTTCTGGAAACATTCTTTACATAAAGTCAGCATGCCCCTGAAAACAAATGCTAGGGCAGAGGATTATGTGATTAGTATTTTTAAGGAGCTTAATCCATCCTTCTTGCCTTTTAGTTATTTTTTTAAAGAAATTACTTTCCTAAATATAAGCAGATGCAGGTCTAGAAATAGTTGAGATAAAATTATAAAATGGCATTAAAATTATACCTGTATTCAAACTCCAGCACCTTATGTAACCTTACCATTGATTTGAAGAACTTCCTTTATTACCTGACAAGCTTGCTCATTCTGTACATTTATTTCGATTTTGTTGGGCTTTCAGCCATGCCTGTAATGTTGCTGAGGAGTAAAATATCTTTCATAACCAGAATCATAAATCTTTCTTATAACCATGAGACTATATCTTTATGGCCATAGATCATTTTAGTTACTGTCAAAAAGTGTCATCATATCACATTACAAATTAGAAAACTGAAAGACAGTGTATGGTTGACAATACCTATTAGGTGTAGGCAAAGAAAATAATTTTCCTTTCTCATAAACCAACACTTCTAATTACAAGTATTTTTTTTTTTAGGCAGAAGTTATTTGGATATGTGCTTTAGCCAAATTTTGAAGAACAACAGGTTTGATGGGAGCAAATAAAACTGGTATTTATGAAAAAATACTTGTTCAAATAGAAAAGGTTAAAAAAAAAAAGCATGGAAAAGACCCTTTTACCTTATGAGGGATGAGAGAAAAAGATTACCTTTTGGATTTCAATCTCCCACACAAATGTTGAACGCAGATTCAGTAACGGCTTAACTCTTGAGTTATTTCTTGGCAAGAACTGATGATTGTCTAAATGTTCAATGTGTGACCTTTATTGATATTTTGAATTATGGTCATTATTAAGCTACTCTTCCCAGGAAGGGAAAATAAAAATTCTGATAAATAGAGCTTTGTTTATTTTGATTAATGGAATTTTTAACTTTTTTGTTATTTTAGTTAAATTCTCCTCTTGCTCTCAACCTTATGTGACAATAGTTGTATTTTTAAAGCACTTTGCTTCCTTAGAATTCATAGTATCTGCTGTATCCTGATTGTGCTGTTCTGATGAAAACTGGATGTTATAAAACCATAGAAGAGAGTTAGCCACAGCCTTCATATATTGTGCCTGTCTTCCCCAACACATCTATGCATAAAAGAGCTTTTATATAACCAGGGGGCCTTGAATGGGGGCAGTGGAAAGAGAAAGGAAACTCAGGCAAGCTTTTGTACCCTAAATACATTTCCCACCTTCCCCCTGCTTTGCTCTATATTGCAGGGTACTGACTCTGGAAATTATGTTCATTAGACCCTTTTGCCAACTGTCTTCCAGCTACCTTTAGCCAATGGCAGATACTAGAAGCAAATAGGATGTAAAAGAAAGTAAAAAGCCAGGCTGTTTCTCCTCTTCTCATGCTATGATGACTACCCTAGCAGCAGCTATTTCTGCTCAGTGGTTCTGCCTTCCTATAGGCAGAGGCACTGTGGTTCTAGCTTCCTGACTTTAATGCACCACTTCTCTCCTTTGTCTCTCCAGCCCTAGGTGTGGTGCTGGCATCCTGAAGCTGCTCATATCTGGGCTGCCTCACCTATCCCTAGATGCTCTTTTAGTCCCTGTATCACCTTTTAAACTAGGGCATCTCCACTTTACTTTCCAACGTGTATTACAAATACTAGGCCTACTTCCCTCTGTGTGCTCCTACCTCTATTTCCTTTATTGAATGAAAAGGAACTTTCAATCCTAGGAGAGGGAGAAGAAAAAGAAGGGACCAAAATGTATGTGGATATAAAAGGGTAAGAAAAGGAGAATAAAAGCAAAACTGATATTTACCAGCACAATGCATGCATGCAGGCACACACGGGTGCACGCGCGCACACACACGCACACACACACATTAACTGAAAAAAGAAGATGCTTAATTTTCTCTTTATGACTGGTCCTTCCTGACCTCTGCTTTCCTGTAAGTGAAAACTCAGATTACTACTGTGTCACTATTTAGAATACTACTGTGTCACTATTTTCCCATCTAGGTCCCTAGGTCCCTGGGTAGAGTTAATTCTCCTCTGCATACTAAAAGATACAAGGGAGATTCAGTATTGATAGTGACTCTGGCCTTGGTTGTAGTGGGAGGTTAATGAAGCCAAAGACATGTGCTTGGAGAGCCTAAAACTCCCACTGAGAGTTAATTTTGTTTGCCCATTTCCTAATGGTCTTTGTGGTCATTAGGCTTACTGCTGTCTGGCACTTGATGCATTTTCTTTTTACTTTTGGCTTTTGTTATACTGGGTTCAAAGCTAAAAGCATCTACTTCTTAAAACTACTGAGTGGTTTTCTAATGGTCACAGCGTGTAGGAACTGGGCACTCTGCAAAGCTAAATGTCATTTGGCACAAACTATATTGAGTAATTTATAACAAGTATAGCTGTTCTTTCTTGATGAGCAAATTGTGTGTGTGTGTGTATGAGTGTGTGTAAATGTATATATATCGTATATGTACAGGGAGTGAGTTAAGTCTGTTGTTTTAAGTTAGACTTTCATTCTCTATCGGAGGCATGAATTGACCTGAAATTCATAACGATCCTTATGATACAAAATAAATATGATTATTGTAATTCAAATTAGAAAACCAAGAACATGTTGTAATCTGAGCCACATGTGTCTGTCTCTATGGTGATTGTTTTCCAAACCAAGATCTAGGACACATGTTATGGCAAATAACTCCCTTTAAAAATGTTCTTAAAGCTTGCATATAGAATTATTCTTATAAGGGTGTAAAAATTCAATAATGTTTTATGCACATCTCACACTTTTTAAAGAAAATAAAATTTTTGTAAATAAGAATTAGTTTAGAAAGGCTATGGCATTTTGAATCAGAGGGTATCTTCTCTTTGCTCCAAGGAATGATTCTATTTGTTTAATTTGCCTTGCTTAATCTGCAAAACTAGGAAAGAATAGAATGGTCACCAGTTTATCCAGAAAACAATAAAACACTGGGATAGTAGGTGCTTAAGCATCAAAATTCATATGCAATTAAACTGGAAGCTGGGGATTAGATCCTTTAAAAATATCTTCCATGTTCTGAACTACAATAATATACTCCCAAGAATTCAGAAGAAAACAGTACATAATCTTTGCCTATGGAAGAGATATAAATGAGCCTTTTCCAAAACCAGATTGAAATCAATCTAGTAAAAATAAGTATACATCTTTTGTGCAAACAAGTTTTCCAAGTCATCAAAGGCTTAAAAAGGCAGTTGCTGGGTAGAATATAAAGGCTATTGAGCAAGGAGTCACTGGCCAAGGGATCCCCAAGAGGTAGCCACCCATTTGGGAACAACGTGAGCCTAAATGGGACGTGCCTTGTAATCTCCCTCTGCACCTTCACCTGGAATGTTTGTGTAAGAAAGAGTCTGTAGCACCAGATATCAAGAGATCAGAAGAAAACAAGCATCAAAAGCCATATGGCGCTTTGAGGGACTCTCCTTCAGGAATAAAACTAGAAGGTAGTTCTCTATGGTTCCTCAATACCAGCTGGTAAGAAAAACAGAAAATATATACATCAGAAACTTTGACCATGAGAAACTATGTGACTTCTTAAACCTTTGTAGCTTCTCCATGTCTATTACTTATTCATCTATTTTTTAATAATAAATAAGAGCAAACCCCTTAAAAGGAAGTCCGACTTTCTCTTGTTTCCAAGACAATAGGAAAGAGACTTTGGGGAGACCACATCTAACTTGGTATACCAGATTGAGGGAAGAAAATATCTGAGGATAAGAGAGGAAAGAAAAGGATAGTAAATCCTTGGAGATTGAGGAAAGGTGCTAAGGAGGGTAATTACAGATTATAGGCTGAGGACACAGGAAAGAGAAGAGCCCAAGAGTTAAACATCCAGAAATGGATGCCTTTCTTCACCCAGGAGTCTCATCAGTTGCCCCAAGCTCCCTGACGCCACAAATGCAACAATGCCAACACAATCTGTAGGAGAAAACACTTTATCTTAGCTATTTTGTTACTAGGTCATTTAACCTTATTTTCTAATCTACCTCTCCAGCCCCCAATACAATCCCTTGAAGAGCAGAAACTGCTCCATTCATTTCCTTTACATTCTGTATCATTTATAACTATGGCAACCACATACTTCTCATGAATGTAGTAATGATATTTCTCATGCTGCCCTTTCAGTTCAATGCCTTCTCCAAAAGTAATCGACAAAAGAATGTCCCAAAAGGACAAAGGAATAGGACATGGGCAAGATGGATTGGGACACCAAGTGCTTGATATATTTTTTAAAAAAAGAATTTCTCTCCTGGAGACCCAACTTTGCTTACGTGGAGAACTACTGATTTGGTCTCAAATTTGCATTCAAAGTCCAGGTCTCAACCCAAAATTCTTTCATTTTAGAGTTTAGAGTTGTCTGCAGTACAGAGTCATTTTCAAAGAAAGATAATTCTTCTTTTTTACTCCCAGCATTTTATTATGATTTTTTTTCAAATTTACAACAAACAAAAGCATTTTAGTGTTAACACCCACATACTCGCCTCCTGGATTATATCAATAATATTTTACTATGCTTGCTTTGTCACATATCTATCCATCTACACATCTGTCTAGCCATCAATAAACCCACCGTTTTATGCATTTCAAGATGCAGACATCAAAATATTTCTCCCCTAAGTATTTCAATATAAAATATTTAATATTTTATAAAAATAAAATATTATAAAATATCTAATATTGTATAAGAATAAAATATAAAACATTTTATATGTTATTAAAATATTATAAAATATTTAATATTTTATGTTGGCTAAAATTTAATATTTGTTTATAGATTTTAATGTAAAATTTGCATGCAAAAAATGTACAAATATTAAGTGTATATCTGCTGAGTTTTTTAATCTGCTGAGTTTTAACATTATATACATCTATGTGATCCTAATCCTTATCAAGATATAGTATTCTATATTATATTAAATTCTGTCCAGCTTTGCCATCATTCCAGAGTTCCCTCATGTCCTCCAGTCATCTGCTAGCTCTATAACTCTTCTGATTTTTTTTCTTAGATGAGAGTATTTTTCATGCTCGCTAAAAAAAAGTCATGTAAATAATGGTTTCAGAGATAAGCCTTGGGACGCCTGGGTGGTTCGGCTGTTTGGCACCTGCCTTTGGCCCAGGGCGTGATCTTGGAGACCCAGGATCAAGTCCCACATCGGGCTCCCTGCATGGAGCCTGCTTCTTTCTCAGCCTGTGTCTCTACCTCTCCCTCTGAATAAATAAATAAAATCTTTTTTAAAAAAATAGAGATGAGCCTTTATGGTTAGTCACACTTTAGGGACATTTGGCTTTAACACAAGAAAAAATTAACATTTCTAAATGACTGATTATTATAGATAAATGGTAAAAGGAGAATCATTCTATTGCATAAGTCATCTTCACTTCTTGCCCATTCATATCTAATAGCCTAGGTAAGAAATAAAGTACACATTGTCCCTGCTTGATAAATCAGCGATTTCATTTGTCTCACAATGGAGGGTCAAGGTAGAAGTTCTTCAAGTCCTGGATATGGTCCCCATGTGATTATAGACTCAAAATATGAAGCAAAAGAGAACAGATTATAATACTACCAGTGAGCTCCTTTGGGCATGGTCACTGACACTCACTTATTAATATTATGACACCCTAGAAAAACATGTAAATACAGGAACTACATCTTGCCAAATGGCTAACCACTACTGGGTGGAAGAAAAGAATCATGAAAGGTGCCTTTCTTCCTCTAGGCTGGCAGCAAGCTACTTTCACTGTGCTCAGTAATGATACCCTAATGGCTCATGAGAGTGAATTCTACTCCTAAAGTGGCAACCGCCTATAGAAAGTAGCTTTCTGGCCCATTGTTTTGCAAATTAAATGGAAAGTTTCTGACCACTGTGGCATCTTTAGAGCCAGTGCTTGGTCTTTTCTGAAGTGTTTATTGGTTTTGTTCTCTTATAGCTAGTATCATTCTTCCTCTTTATCATATTGAATCTCTTTTCTTTCAAGTTTCCTTTACCGAGGCTTTTGGAGCATGCGCGTGCGCACACACACACACACACACACACACATACACAGGCTTTCTTTCCCTCACTTCACTGCACATTTGATTCCCCTCATCAAACTTGGCTGCTTCTTCATGTAAATTCCCACCCCTCGCATTTTCCCCATTGCCACAGTAACCCCCCCTTCACTTATTATGCTTTTTGTTCCTCTTTCCTGCTGCTTAATGATTTTTCCTGCTGATAAGCTGTGCCCAAAATACTGAGAGGCCTGAAGCACTTGCAAGACAGTTCATTGGGCTCATTGCTCTTTGCGTGTTCCAGAGCAGATGGAAGTAGGGCTCCAGTCATGCTCATCACAGGACAGCCTTGTAGTGATGTGTAAATCTTGTAACATTCCATCAGCATTTTGGTTAATGAGCCTATATGCTTCCCATTTTTATTTCCCTTTTTTTTTAAGTTGGAGCATGATACTTTGGAAAATATTTTCCTGTTGGAGACTTACTTTCAGTGCCATCTTTTGGAAGCAGAAACAAAACCCAATATTTATTCACTTTACAAACTGGAGTCAGGTGTTTTTGTTATGATTAACACTGGGATAAGAGGATAATAATGACTGTTATTTGTATAGCATGGTTCTTTGTCAATGTACTCTTGTACATTGCTCTGCTTGAGGCTAATAGCAACCTTAGCCATTATTTTCAGGATTCTCACTTTCTTACTTAGATAAGATATGTCTGCAGGCGTTATAGCAAGAGAGTGCTAGGAACAACTAACTATACTTAGGCTGTCAGTACAGAAGCCAACCAGGAGAATATCTCTTTCAATAAGGCTAATACAAAATTTGCTTTGCTCCTTCTCCTCTGGGTTTTCCTCCCCTGTATCAGCATTTACAATACAAAACTTTCCATGAGGCTGGTATCTTCCTTAAACACCCTGTAGTGGTCAGGAAGTTGCTACTACAATAAGTCATCCGACACCAATACAATGTATGCTGGGGCATTTACCCACATTGACGACCATTATGAATATACAGGCATTCCACTCCTGACCCTGAAGATGTGCTCCTAGAAAAATTGCATGTAGATCAAATTATGGCACATAAAATCATATTGTAAAACACACCAGGGTAATTTGTTATTTAAAGAAATCCTCCAGTTTATCTTTGTGTAAAGAATTCCTTCATGATGCAAATAATCCATATTTTATTTGTAAATTTAAGACTTTAGACATGAGTTTGCGTGAAGTGAAGGACACATCAATTTTAATGGGCTTAAGTAGATGGTGGTCTGAGACACACTTTTTTGAACCACCTAGGGGATCCTGGCAACCGTTCAGTGAAACAAGGGGACAAATTAGTCCCTCTGGAACAATAGAACTCTGCCATTATTCTTAATATAAGTTGATATGAGAATAGGAGGTCCTTTCCCCTCTCCCACAGTGGTTTTACCTTTCCCAGTAATTGTTTCCTCAGAGTAAACTTGAGCTTTATATTTGTGAAAAGCACAGAAATTCTTTTCTAGCAAACCACACGAGCATCACATACCCTTGAACTAAGCATACAAGGGTACACAAGTGCTTTCCTTGCATTTCCGAGACGAGATTCAAAATGTTACCTTTAGTCTCTGAATGTTCCTTAAGCAGGCTTTGCATTTCCTAACTTACAACCTTGGAATCAACTCTAAATTCCCTCAATCCTTTGTCCCTATTTCCAGTTCATGGACAGACAACTGCCATGCCCTTGGATTATTTTCTTCCTTTTTGTTTTCAACAACTTACGCCATATTCCACTTTCATTAAAGAATTTCCTGTCTATACAATAAACAAACACCATCCTTGCTGTGAAAATTATTTCTAAAATGCTCACTGCTGAGGAAAGTATAACACATAGCCAAATTGTATTATAGGGGTTGTACCATCTTCAATGTAGGTAAGTGTCTTTCCCAAGGTATCAATCTCAAGACTGTTAGAAGAAACCGTTCTTGAGGAGAGAAGGAATCCACTCATTATCCATCAGTTGCATACAAGAACATGCTGAGGATAGAGTAAATTTGTTTCAGCTCTCAGGATCCTTTGGAGCTATGCTATCTGATTCCTATGGGAAAATCTATCAAGACAGAGACTTTGTCCAGATATGAGGAGATTTTGTTGGCTATTTTGAGTTGTACCCTATACCTTAAGAGTTAAGTACTATCTTAGTCCATGTCCAGGAGGGATATTTTCATGGAGATTTTATAAGTTCTCAACTTGAAATAACTTCACAAGTTTGCTCCCAAATTCTCCCCCTGCCAAAAGCAACCACATGAGAGAAGATATGGAAATTATACCAAGAGAGACAAAATTAGTGAATTTGGTTCTACAATTGCTGCAATTTTTACCTTTTTCATTGAAGTTCTTTCACCTTACCTTATTCTGTGACTGAAGTCCAGTCTTTGGTATGTAGCTAGACCATGGCCAAAATCCTTTCTTTGCTCCCCATGTCACACCTCCAAAATCCCAAACTCTAGATTTGGCAAAATGTATAGAAAAAAAGCAAACATTTTTCACCTTTCTGATGGATACCTTTATTTGGGAAGAATGTGATTTGTAACTGGGTTAGAGATCTTTAGACATTTTGTTTTACTAGAGATATGATAACTCAGTTTGTTGGAAGGGGAAAGGAAAAAGGGATTGCATCATGCAGATGCTGTTCTTAAGATAATGTCAGCCCTGTGGCAGCAAGCTGGAGTTGGGAAATATGCAAAGCTTAAAGGTCTCCTGACTCATCCAAGATTTTTGCTTAAATTCATTTTAAAAAATATTTTATTTATTTATTCATGAGAGACAGAAAGAGAGAGACAGAGACATAGGCAGAGGGAGAGCAGGCTCCCTACAGGGAGCTGGATGTGAGTCTTGATCCCAGGACTCTTGGATCATGACCTGAGCCCAAGGCAGATGCTCAAACTCTGAGCCACCTGGGCGCCCTTAAATTTCTTTTATGTTAAATTTCCATAGGATTAATGTTAATCCTCAAGTTATGTCTACACAATTTTCCATATAGAAACACAGAGGCTCCTATAATGTTATACCAGGAGAATGGAGTTTTAAGTGATTTTTTTTCCTTTATACTTCCCTATTTTTTTAAATTTTCCATAAATAGGTAGCATATGCTATCTATATAATTATATGCATAATTATACATATTTACCCATGTTTATATAGAAGTATTTAATTATTATATTTATATATAAATAAAAGTAGCATATGCTACCTATAAAATTATTTTTTAAAAATTAAAAATGGTGAAAGAAAGAATACCAGTTCCCTATTACAAATCAAAATCTAAATTTCCTCCCCATTGTGTCTCATCATATACACTCCTCTTTATGTATCATTGTTGGATTTCCACCTCAACAAAGCAGAAATCCGCATGCCCTCTGCATGCCCCATTTTCCCTCTCTGTAATATATAACACACTTATTCCTACTGCTTTAAGCCACCCACATTCTTTAGCTGAATCTCAAAATTCACCTTCCTCAACCAATCTTTCTTTATCAGCCCCATCCCAAAATTCACTTTGCCAAACTTCTGTACTGTGCACTCACATATACTTGTCCATATGTTGTTTTTTGAATATAAAAATTTTACTAAAGTATAATTCACAGACAAGTGCATAAATTCTAAGTGTGCAGTTAGATGAATCTTCACAAAGTGAAATCCAGGTCAAGAAACAGAGCACCATCAGCAGCCCAGAAGCTCTCATCATGCTCCATTCCAGTTGCCTTTCTCTCACCTCCACCAAGAAGAACCACTATCTTGAAATTCAGTACCATAGATTATTGTCATCTATACAGTCTATATTTTTTTTATGTCTGCCTTCTTTCACCCAACATTATAATTGTAAGATTAATCCATGTTGTCCCATATGGCAGTACTTTGTTCATTTTCATTGCTATGTAGTATTTTCTTAAATAATTTTTCCTGTCCATTTGAATTTGGATGGACATTTAATTTCCAGTTTGTAGCTATTATGAGTGGTGCTGACACAAACACTCTTATACATGTCTTCTGGAGAGCATAACATTTTTCTCTTAGGCATACCTAGGAGTGAAATTGTTAGATCACATATGTGCATATGCTCAGCATTAATAGATGATTCCAAATAATCCTTGAAACATGTTATATTGATTTTTAAATTCTTTCAAGCTGGAGTTCCCAACTGGTCAATCGTGAGTAAGCAATCAATGTTGACATCCAGCCCAGTGGACAGCCACACTCAGCACTCAACTCCCAGTGTTCAGACTATTGGTAGGTAGCCACCCACTCATGTCTCTATGAGTGCATGTGGAAGAATTTCTTTAGGGAATATAATTCCCATGTCCTAAGGGCTAGTATAGCTTACTTCGTGTCATCACCACAGCTAGGAAAAAGGCAAGTCATTTTTATCTATGTATTATACTCATAACCAGCCATAAGCCCATTGAGAGCAAGAATTTTATACTATTTTAGTTTTTAGAATTTCTCCTCAACTCATCCATCCCACCTTCCACCTCCCTTGAAGAATGCAGCTTTAGATGTTTATAATGTGATATTAACACCCACCTGACTATGAACTTCTGCTTTGGGCATTGGTGTGTGCCCTAACTTTCTAGCAGCCCATGTTCCTCTGTTCCGCCATGATAGCAACATGTCAATTCTGTCTCTCTCTCTTTCCCTCTCTTTTTCTCCAAAAGACAGACAACAGTTGTGGATACAGATAGGCTGTGTTTGTTAAAAGATTTTACACTAAGGGGGCTTCTTCATCTTTACATGGGCTTATAAGTTCTGTTGACACTAATAACCATTAGGTGTTTCTATGGAGTATGCAGGCCTCTGTATTTTATAAGGAAAAGCTCAATTATCTTCCTTTAAATGCATTTTTCTTGTCTTCATTATAGGCTTTAAACAAAGTGGAATAAAAGGTTCTGTTTAATGAAATGATACCATATTATGTGGTTACAGTAAATGCATGTAATGTACAACATTTATATTCTCAGCATTCTTCACAAGCCTCATATCATGAACATCTTACCATTAAAATTCTCACAGTAAAATCCACAGTAGGGTAACCACTTACCTTATATGCATTAGAGCAGGCATGACTCAGAGGCTTTGGCATTCTATTTTGCTTGAAGTAATTCTTATTTATGGAATAAATTGAAATTCCTCTCCAAAGTAATACATTTTGTAAAGATTACATAATATTTAAAGGAATAAAGTTATTTGCCATTCTAATATTTTTCTTACTAGTATATATTGAAATGTGAAATTTATTCAAGTTAGAGACAGGGGAGCTTTCTATAGTTGAGACTGTGCTGGACACTTGCTCTATGACTTTGGACAAGCTTCTCTCTTCCGTATCTCAATTTCATTTCAGTTTACAAATGGGAATTTTATTTGTCCTACCGTATTTCACAAAGCATTGGAAGGATTACAAACAATACTGTCATAAACATTTTATATACCTTTATTCATATAACAAGTGTTTATTGAGCATCTACTATGGGTCAGGTATTATTCTAGGTACTAGGGATACTGCAGTGAACAAAAACAAACCAAAACCCTACCTTTATGGACTTCCATCCCATAAGTAACAAAATTTACATGATGTTCATAATTGCTAAGGTGAAAAAGAATTAAATTGGGGAAGGAAATAGAGATTAAAGAGCTAGGAAGACCTCAATGGGAAGCTGACGTTCAATCAAAACTGGAAGAAAATGCAAAAGGAGACATGGAGATACCTTGAGAAAGAGCAGTCCAGGCAGAGAAAACAGCAAGTGCAAAGGCCCTGAGGTAGGAATGAATATACCTGGTGTGTTCTAGGAATAAGGAAGCCAGCATGGCTGATGCTGAGTGAGGGAAGAATAATAGAAAATAGGATCAGAGAGGTAACCAGGAGCAGACTACACAAGGCCATGTCTCTGTGAGTGCACATGCAAGAGTTTCCTCGGGATATATAACCCAGAAGTGGTATTGCTAAATTGTAACATATAAGCATATGTAATTTTGCTAAATACTACCAAATTGCTCCTAAGTGTACAATTTTACACTTTCATGAGCTTTTATTTGAGTTACTGTTGTTCTACATCCTTCCAACTATTGATTTTTTTCAGACTTAAATTTTTGGTCTTTGGACAGTTAGGAAATACTATCTGTTGTAGTTTCAATGGATATTTCCTTAACAACTAGTGAGTTTGAAGATCTTTCCATCTGTTTCTTCAGATTTCTCCTTTTGTAAATCTTGTTCATATTCTAATTTTCTATTAAATTGTTTTTTTCTTGTTGACATGAACTTCTTTATATGTTCTGAGTATTAAATCCTTTGTAAATTAAATATGCTGCTATTGTATTCTCCATGTCTGTGGCTTTTCTTCTTTGTTCTTATGGTTATGTATTGATACATAGAAGTTTTAAATGTTAATATGTTCAGTTTTGTCAGTCTTTTCCCTTATGGTTTATGCTTCTTGTCTTGTTTAATAAATCAGTTCCTATACACAAGATATCTATCTCTATACATTCTCCTAATGAGCTAAAATTTTAGTTTTTAATCTTGGAAATTATTTCTTTCTGGGATAATATGCGGTAGAGATTTTTTCTCTTGCTGTGTGCTGGGCCAACCATCCTAGCTCCACCTTCCTTCTTAGAGAAATGGCAGTTTTCTAATTTATTATGTTTCTATACAAGTGTGGGTACCTTTCTGGATACTTTAACCTCTCCCATTAGTCAAATTTTCCTTCCCTAAAATGGTAGCATGTTATTTTAGTTGCTACGGGTTTATAATAAACCTTGAGATAATATATTTGAACAAGTGGGCAATTTCTCTTACTCTTCTTCAACGTTCTTGGGTACTCTTGACCCTTTGCTCTCCAATGAAAATATTTAAAATTACTTTGTCAAGTTCCATAGAAAAACCTCTTGGCATTTTTACTGGAATTGCACTGAATTTAGGGGTGTGGATGTCTTTATGATACCGAGTCTATTACAAATGTGGTACATCTTTTCATTTACTTAGGTATTTCTTAATGCCATTAATCAAAATTTTGCAATGTATTTCATGTACATTCATTGTTAGATTTATTCTTAAGAGCCATTTTTGCTATTGATTTTAAATGGTGCTTCTTTTTATATTTTTATGTTTTGTCATTATTTATTCCTAGTGAATAAGGAATGCAATTTCTTACATTGATCTAATACCCAGTAAGCCTACTGAACTCTCTCATTAATTCTAATAATTTTATTATAGATGCTCTTGGGTTTTCTATGAAAATCATGTCATAGATTTCATATCATATGAATATGATTTCTAAAAAATCATATCACCTGAGACTAAAAACAATATTGTCTCTTCCTTTGTAATTCATATATATTCTATTTTTTTATCTTATTTTAAGTCATTGGCTAGGTCCTCAGTACAATCTTAGAGCAAAGACGGGAGTATTTTTGTTTCATTGCTAATTTTAAAAGGAATAAGTCTAATATTTCATCTTTGTGTAATTACTAGAAGAATTTATACTGTTTATTAAGAATAGATAATGTTATCAAATGTCTCTTCTGCTTTTGAGATGATCATATGGTGGGTGTTTTGGGTGAGTATGTGGTTTTACTTTCTAAATTTTATAGGGTAAATTTTACTAGTGAATTTTTTGTCATGATGTCATGATGTACTTTCTAATGGATTGCTGGAATAGATTTATTAATACTTTGTGGTCAGGTTTTTAAATATTCCATGTTGTTGAGGGGATGGAAATGTGTCTTTTAGTTAGTTAGTGGGTACGAGTCTATGTGTGTGGCCAGTAGATCAAGGCTCTTAATTATGTTGTTAAAATTTTCTATAGCCCTCCCAAATTTTTGTCTGTTTCATTTATCAATTACTATGAGTAATATATTCAGATCTGCCTCAACAATTGTAGATTTGTCAGTTTCTCCTTATAACATGTAAATTTTATCCCTGAATATTTTTTACGCATATGCAAGTTAGAGATGTTATATTTTTCTAGGAGGTGAACCTTTTATCATTGTGTTGTGATTCTCTTTAGCTCCACTATGCTTTTTGCTTTAAAAACTATTTTATCTAGGGGCACCTGAGTGACTCAGTGGTTGAGCATCTGCCTTTGGCTCAAGTCATGATCCCGGGGTGCTGGAATCCCCACATCAGTCTCCCCTCAGGGAGCCTACTTCTCCCTCTGCCTATGTCTCTGCCTCTCTCTCTCTCTGTCTTTTAAAAACCTTATTTTACCTAATATTGATTTAGCAGGAAAAGCTCAGTTTTGGTTAGAATTTACCCAATGTATCCTTTTGTATCTTTTTTCTTTCAACATTCCTGTGTCCCTGTATTTTAGATGTGTCCCTCAAAAGTGGACTATAGGTGGATTTCTTGTAATCCAATCTCACAACCTGTCTTTTCACTAGCAGATTTAGACTATGTAGATTTATTGTAGTTTCCACTAAATTTGGGACCATATTATTTTGTGCTAGTTTCCCTGATATTTTCTGTTCTTTTTTCCCCTCTTCTCTCCTCACTTCTCTCCTCACTAATTAGATTGGATTATTTTTATTCTATTTTTCCTTCTTTCCTCACCTTGCTTGGAATGTTCACTTTTAAAATCCAAGTTAATCAGGGGCGCCTGGGTGACTCAGTTAAGTGCTCAACTCTTAATTTCAGCTCAGGTCACAATCTCAGGACCCTGGGATGTAGTCCTGGGTGGGGCTCCACTCCACACTCAGCAGGGAGCCTACTTCAGGATTCTCTCTCCCTCGTCCCTCCCCCTGCTCACTCATTATTTCTCTCTCAAATAAATAAAGATTAAATTTTATTTATTTCTTTGAGAGAGAGATAGTGAGCAAGAAGGAGACAGAGAGCGTAAGAGAGAGCATGAGCAGGGGGAGGGGAGGGACAAGCAGACTCCCCACTGAGCAGGGAGCTGGATGTGGGGCTCCATCCCAGGACCTTGAGATCACAACACAAGCTAAAAGCAGACACTTAACCAACTGAGTCACCCAGGTGCCCCTAAATCTTAAAGAAAAAAAAAGTTAATCAATACTTCTACACTCCACCTAATAAAAATCAACCTTGATCACCCTTCTCCCTTTCACATGCTATTAAGTATTTTGCCACTATGTTTCTGTACCACAAATGAGTCATTAGTATAATTTTTGTTACTGTTTTATATAATCAGTATTTGTTTATATGTAACCTCATGTTTTCCAATTACTCTGTTCTTTTGTCCTCCCTATACCTGCATTTGTTCTTCTAGATTCAATTTAATTTTTCAGACAGTACATTCTTTGGGGCTTCATTTAACGATTGCCTCACAGATTTTTTTTTTTTTTACCATAAAATGACTATTACACCATTTCACTTGAACGATAGGTTGATAGATATTTCTCTTAGTACTCTGAGCATAGTCTTCTGGCTACTGTATTTACTATAGAGAATTCTGCTATCAATCTGTTATTCCTTTGAAATAATTTATCTTTTCTCCCAGCTGCTTTTTTGATCTTTCCTTTTGTCTTTTATGTTCTTTTATTAAAGATGCACTTTTTGTTCTTTTATTAAAATCACACTTTAATGTGTCTATATGTGGATTCATTATTATTTATCTTCTGGGATTTGTTATGGCTCCTGCTTCTGAGGGTCCAGTTTGTTATGGCTCCTGCTTCTGAGGGTCCCATTCTGCAAAATTGTCACCCAATATCTTTTTGAATGTTAACTATCCCCAATTATTTCTGTTTTCTCGATCTGGCATTCTAGCGAGAGACTTGGTCACCTCCTTTTACCCACAGACAGAATTTTTTAGTCTACCCTTTCACTGAAGTGTGACCCCTCTGTGATCCTGTCTTTATGAAAGGGCCTCAGTTTCACCTTCTGATTTCAAGTGGACTCAAAGCTTTGCCTCCTTTCACACACCTACCCCCACATTCTGCATCTGTTTAAACACCTACTCTACTACCATAGGCACATACCCTGAGAGCACCAGCAGCTAACACTAAACACCATTTTGATTCTGGTTTTGCTTCCGGGGTTTCTCTTACATTCCTATGACCTCAAGTGTACATTTGAGGAGATATCTCTTGCATTTTATTCAACATGTCTAAGTCCTTTGTAGTTGAAAGGTACACATATAAAATCTAGACTACGATATCACCAAAAACAGAACTCTAGTTTTTATATTATAATTTTAAAATTCCTCAGCCCTTTCCCTTGTCTTCATCATATGCTTAAGTAATAAATAACATTGTCATTACTCCAAAGCACTTTCCAAGTATTACAAAATGTTATGGAGCTTGTTCTTCCCTACTGTCAGCTAAGGATTTATTTCTCAACTTCTCTCCCTTCAACCAGAGAGAAAAAAAAAAAAAAAAAGACAAGAAGACAAATTACCAGACAAAGGATGAAGTGTGAGCCCTGTGGGATTACATTCAGTTCCTTCTCTTGCCTAGTTACTGAAGTTCACCTGAAATTTTAAATGGCACTCATTTTGTCAAGTAATTCCACTAACATTTCTAAGCATCCAAATTTATTGCTCTCAATTTGCTGATCAATCACTCATCTTAAAGTATGAAAATCATAAAATTCCAGAGAAGGGATGCTGGCTACCCTAAGGAATTTAGAAAAGACCTTTAACATTATTGGCAATTCCTTTTTACATATGAATAGTAGGGTTGGATGATACTGCACATTTCTCATGGACTACTTTCTATACCATTATGAAAAGCAAGGGGGGATTTGTTCTCATGCATTCTCACGTGGGGCTGCAGGTCTACTCAATGTGTCATACTAGCTTTTGAATAGACTATTCTACTTTGAAGGCAGCTACAAGAAATACCACATCTCATCCCTTTGCAAGTGATTACCTTAATAGTGGTCCTTCACAGTGAAGGACCAGATGAACAGCAGAATTCTATGCAGCCAATCTTGGGTTTTCCCAACAAGCTAAAATGTTACAAAGAAATGATCAGAAAGTACTGACCACTTAAGAAAGAGATGATTAAAACAACATTTAAGCAACTTTTCACATGGACAATTCAAGCAAAAAAAAAGTTTTATCCAATATCTTGAGTATTGCCTCTCAAAATTTAATAAGCATATGGATCACCCAGGGTTCTTATTAAAATAAACATTCTGCTTCCATAGATGGGAAGTAGGAAGGGGATCACTGAGATTCTACTAACAAACTTGTCAGTTAACTTCACTTTGAGAGACAGGGACCAAAATAACTGAGATAAAATGGGTTACACTTGCGTAATCCTGGTCTGGACTATGCAGTACAATAGCAATATACTATTGAACAATTGAAATGTGGCTAATCCTAATTCAGATGCGCTGTAACTAGAAAATACACACTGAATTTTGATGACTTAGTAAGAAAAATATTTATAAAATGTCATTAACTTTTAATTTTGATTACATGTTGAAATAATATTCTGGACATACTGGGTTAACTAAAATACATTATTAAATTAATCTCAGGGTGCGTTGGGTGGCTCAGTTGGTTAAGTAACCAGATTCTTGATTTCAGTTCAGGTCATGACCTCAGGGTCTGAACTTGAGCCCTGAGCCATGCTTTAGGCTCAAATTAGGCTCTTGCTGGGTGTGGAGCCTGCTTAAGATTCTCTCTCTTCCTTTGCTCCCCCTCCCCCACTTGCACATGCTCACCCTCTCTCTCTTCTCTCTCTGTCTCAAAAAATTAATCTCACCTTTTATTTTTTACTATATTTAATGTGACTACTAGAAAATTTTAAATTCCTTATGTGGCTCATATTTGTGACTCCCATTGTTCCTATATTCCTTTTCTATTGATGTTGAATGAATTATCACAAACATAGTGACTTAAAACAAATTTACCAACTTATATAAGGTTCTGGAGGACAAAAGTCCTAAAATCAAGGTGTTAACAGAGATCTAAGGGAGGCTTTGTTTCCTTGCCTTTTTCAGCTTCTAAAGGCACTTGAATTCCATAGCTAATGGCCCCTGCCTAAAAGCCAGCAGCAAGCACAGTATCTTCAAATCTCTCTCTGTCTGTCTCTCACATGTATACACACACGCACGCACGCACACACACACACGTCTGCTTCTGTCATCATATCTTCTCTCATCTTGATTCTCCTACATCCTTCTTATAAAGACTCTTGTGATGACACTGGGCCCACCTAGATAAATCAGGATAATCTCCCATCCAAGATTCTTAACCATATCTGAAAAGTCCCTTTTGCCAGATAAGATAATCTATTCACAGGTTTCAGAGTTTGGGGCATGGATATCTCGGGGGAGGAGGCATCATTTCTACTGGACAGCATTGATGTACATAATTCATTAGTTTTGCATTAAATAATAGCCAGTTGTGTCCCTTGATCACTATACAAATGGAGATAGGAATATAAAATAAAGGATTTTGTTATTTTGGTATTATAATGTCAAACATTAGGTTAAAACAGATTTATTTTTGAGTGAAGTACTTCTGATTTTGGCACAGATTCAATGTCATATAAACAGGTTTTGTGGTTGTAAATATTGGCAAAAAATCCAGATTTCTGTATTCTCCTAATTCAAGAGATTTTCATTGCCCTCAATTAATTCCCCCTATTAATTGGCACATGAAGAATAATAAATGTAAATAATTAATGATTGTAAAGGACAAAATCTGGATAGATTATTTGAAATCCAGTGATAGTGTAATATAGCTGAAAGAGTATCTTTGGGGGTCAATTTAGCTTGTAGATTATTCATAAATGTACTCAACAAATATTGGGGGGACTGCTATATGAAAGCCATTATAGGAGGATTATAGGTCCTGTTTGGACCCTAGAACTTCACAATCTAGCAAGAAAATGAGATGTGAACACCAATGGCAGGCATCCCAAATAGCAAATGATAAATATCACCTGTGTGGTAGTGACAATAAAGATTTAAGAGTGAGGAAAAACTGTAGTCGGAAAGTCCTCTTAGCTCAAAATTATCAGGGAAAATTCCTGGGAAGAAGTAGACTATGACCTGGGTCTTTAAGAATAGAAATTAATCTGGATACCTTAAGCATTAATTCCAAACAATTCTGTGACTCTTCTGTTTTGTTTAAAAGGTACATTTTTAAATATTGCAGTTAATACTATTGAGTTTCCCTTTTTTCCCATCTCTTAAATATTAACCTTGGAGGTTAGATCAATGAAGTGAAGGACACAGAAAATGAGGGCAAGGGAAAAAAAAAGAAGAAATGGAAATTATTGCTGGTTTTTCCTCTGCATACTTCCTGTATACAATACAAAATAACTTGTGCTTAGATTTGAGGAATACAACCATAAACTAACTTGTCAGAATAACAGAAACTGGCCGATTTTCAGGATACTGAAGGCATATAGTCTAACTTACTATACATTTCAAAACATTTAAAATTCTGCTATGGTCTAAATATACCACTTGTGTAGCAGATTTCCATATTCATAAATTATACATGGACCCACATTATCATCCTATTTATGTATTCATCCATCCATCTATTAAATAGCAACTTTATCCTGAGGGCGCTACCAGGATTCCAATTTGAAGAACCTGTGGGGAACAGCCTAAAAATCCAAAGCCCTATTTTGTCATGGTTATTAATTAAGCATCCATAAGTGCCAGGCATTTCCAGAACCTGCACAGACATAAGGCCTCTCACTCTGGCTTATACTGGAGCTCATTTGACTGGACAGTAATTGGTCCCAACTGAAAGAAGGAGTAGATGAGGACAGTGGCTGTACTGAGCTGTGATAGAGGGCTAACCCAGGAGGTGGAGCTGCTCCTGACACTCCAGAGTAGCTTAACAATGACTGTCTCTTTACAAGGCTATTGAGATGTCTCATAAAATATTTATTGGATGAAATACAGAAAGTCCCATAAATGCTATCAAATATTTTCAACAAAAAATAATAATAAAATAAGACTAAAGTAAAGATGCTCACTTCCATGGAATTTCAGTTTGGTCAGGTCAGAGCCTCAACAAATGGGTTTCTTCAACACTCTCCTGAGAGCAGCAGAATTTGGCCACCTTATGAAGAGGATAAGACATAGTTGTAAGTGCCCAGTGATCTCCATATGGCTTCATCTATCAATGGCTTAGGGTTAGTTTGAACCTCTCAAAGAGATGGTTTTCTTTTCCAGAATTAAAATTAGTGGTAGGAAGAGAACTGAAGCCAGAACTCCCTCTTAAGCACTTCCCGTGATCTTTGGTACTTCTCGGAAATGTGAACCAAATTAGCATCCGTGCAGCATTTCATGGAAAAGATGGCAGGGAATTCTGAAAACCTGGTTTGTTGTTGTTATTGTTGTTGCTGTTGTTTTTAGAACTTCAGCCTACTGCCCTAAAAGCCTGCTATCGAGTATGCCTCATTGCTCTTTACTACCTTCATTTTACAATTCATGTTAAGTACTAAGCAATGTTGTAGCACTTTTTTGTAGATAAATATTAAAAATTATCAGAGGGAGGACCTCTGCTTTAGGGACTATGCAGCTGACATACTTATCCCTAATCCTGTCTGTAAGTGCAACTAGAAATCCTAAACATTATACATACAACAAACATAAGAAGGCATTGAAAGGAGGAGAAACGAAGGCAGAGAGGCCTGAGACCTCAGGACCCACAGAATGGAACAACACAACTGCATTTCCCACATTTTCTTTTTGCCTCATATGTCCCAAACTTGGTGCTGAACAAACAGGCAACCAGGAACACTGAGTGGGTGCAAAAGCTCAACAAAGGCTGGCTCTCTTTAGCCAAGGGAATTGCAAGGGCAACTTTGTAAGACAGAAACATGTAATATAATAACCCCTCTACCTTAGCCTGACCCTACTGAAAAATCTATAGCCCCATGCCCACCCATACCATCAAAGAATGAGGGAGGAGCCCAGACTTCCACCCTCTTGGGGTCATTATTCCTTTTCTTTTTGATGAATTTATTTTATATGAAAAATACTAACTGGGGAGTTGAGGGGTTTTCTCCCTATACAAAATCTTCACAAGTGTAATGAAGATGAATTAAAACTGAATTATGGATCATATTTATGTAACACTTAGCCTTCCAATTTTTAGATACTTTGAATATGAATTGTAAAGTTAAAATCCAGATGCAAAGCCCAGATTTAGTCAACTATCTAGACAGCTTCAACTACCTAGATTATCTAGATAATTTTGTAATATGACCAAATAAGAACAATTTGTAAATTCAGAACTAAGGATTCTATTTATAGTTGTGCTCTGAAGATTAATCATATGGTAATTTAAGTGGAACCCTGTGTCTGAATTACCTGTGTCAACATATAATAGGATTGAGATGGTCAGGGCTACATGGTAAAATATATATATAATATATATAGCACACATTTTTTCTTAAAGATTTTATTTCATTATTTATTCATGAGAGACACAGAGAGAGAGAGAGAGAGAGAAGCAGAGATACAGGCAGAGGGAGAAGCAGGCTCCATGCAGGGAGCCTGATGCTGCACTCGATCCTGGGACTCCAAGATCACGCCCTGGGCTGAAGGCAGGTGCTAAACCACTGAAGATAAACCCAAGGATCCCCATATAGCACACATTTTTTTAAGGGAAAAACATACTCTCAAAGTTCACAGCCATCATTCTTAACTCATGGGAACTAATTTTCATTCAGGACAGCTCACTAAATGCAAATGAGCATTAATTAATACAGTTGGTAATTGTTCAGTTTTAGTCAGTAAGCACACTATCCAACTGGTTAATTCAGTTTTACTCCTAATGCAATAATTTATTGATGTGTAAACAGTCAGCTTATTTAAAAGCTGTGTGTCCTTCAGCAACATCTCTGCAAAACTGTGTAAATTGTGATCTTCATATATAGATAATACAAATATCAAACATTTGTGTAGCATTTGAGGATTTGAAACACATTTACACAAGCCAACATTTACCTCCAACAACCCTTTAACTAGAATCGTTATGCAGACTTTCCAAGGAGTGTAAGTGATTTTCCTAAGGTCACACAGCCTTGGAAAAGTCTAACGGGCACACCATAGCCCCACATCAAGCAACTTTTGCCAGTCACCAAACTGACTTTCTACAGGTGAATATTTCAAATCGACAAAGTAGTCCAATTGATGGAATAACTCTTTCATTTGGAATTGATATTCCTGTGGTAAAACATTCACAAAAGATTAATAATTAAAAAGTAGTGCTCCATGATTTCTTTTGATAAGTAGAATATCAGTATACATTATGGGCACTTATTTGAGAGGTGGGCTTAGCTGAAATGGATAGCATATTGTTCCTTTGACTTCCATTGGAAAAGGGGTATTGTCTCTGAACCCAAAGTGTAACAAAGCAGAAAGAGATGAAGAGAAACACACGTATCTGAAAATACCTTGGTAATTGCTCCAAAATATGAGACGCTGCTTTATAATTTAAATCTCCCTAAGGCCTGGTATTCCTTAATCAGTTGTACTCAGAAATCAGCATCTCTGAGTCAATGAATGCTTTCAACTGCATAGGCTTCTCCATGGTAGGAACAGTGAGTGTTTGTCATAAGGAAATGATCACATTAGTTTCCTGCATGTTTTTAATCATCCCCCAGTTGTCCTTGCTCACCCGTCAGAGCATGTCTGTGTCCTAGTTATTTGCATTCCTAACATGCCAATTGCTTCTTTATTCTCTTGCTGAGTCCCTCTTTTCTAAGGTGTCCTAGTGATGCATACTTGCCCAAGCCCAGCCTATAGATCAAACTCCCATGTAATTTGCAAAACCAAGTAAATACAAAGTAGGTTACATGTAATTCAGACTTCATCTTCCAATGATTAAATTATCTGATTCTAGCTTTCACATTTTCCTGTTTTCTGCTTGATATTCTCCTCCTTATCTCTTTGCAACAAACACTGTCAGGTCATTTCGGTTTTTTGAACGATACTTCAGCTTCTCTTTAAAAACAGTCGCAAATTAATTAATTAATTAATTAATTTAATTAAAAAAAACAGTCACAAAAATCTTTTATTATTTAGAAGTCTAGAGGATTTCTTGCCTCTTTTTCCTTAACTTCAGGGTGCTATCCTGAGGAGGATACACTATGGCACTCTAGTCTTTAATCTTCCTCTCTTGAGACACAAACAGAGCCCTATACTATTTCAGAAGGTATTAAATCAAGCCAATTTTGTACCCTATAGAAAGGCTTTTAGTGCTTCTTAACATTATCTTTAAGAGGCCCAAATTTGTGTTTGTAACAAAGCACTCCACAAATTCTGGTTCAGTAAATAAAATAAAGTGTGATTATGGCAAGGCTAAAGAGATACCACTGTGGCTGAGAAATTAAATCGGAAACCTTATCAGAAGTTTTTTTACCCTAACTTGAGCTGGGGGTCAAACATGTGCTTCACCTGGTTGGAAAGATGAGACTGATGCAGGGCTTCAGGGTGATCTGTGGGTGAGCGATCCAGTCCAAAGTTCCGTAGGGTCAGGATTCCCAAGCTGTGATTTCAGGCAGACTTTAGGAGCCCAGGAACACTATTAAAACATGTTTAAAATAGGGTAACTGTATTCTAGGAGAGACGTTCTCAAGGCATGTTTCCCACACCAGCAGTATCAACATCACCTGGAAATTTATTAGAAATGTTAGACGGTCTGGGTGTGCGCCCACAGGAGCCGGTGTTTTCCCAAGCCTTGATGCATGCCAAAGTTTGGGAATCACTGTTCCAGAGAAAGGATGGCTAGCTTTCCTCAGGTTGTCTGATCTCATCTCCTGATGAAGTACTGGAATATAGGTGAGGTCCAGAGCCGACAACAAAGAAAGAATTCTTGAGACACCTTTGGTGCAAAATGGTAGTTTTATTAAAGCATGGGGATAGGGCCCATGGGCAGGAAGAGCAGCTGCCCCCCGGCCTGTGAGGGGTGGCTGATTATATACCTGGGAGTTGGAAGGGGTTTGAGGATAGGGTGGTCTCTAAAGAATTTTGGAAGCAAGGTTTCCAGGACCTTGAGGGGGCTAGCTATTGCTGGGAAAAGGTCACTTATTACCATCTAATAAAACCTCAATCACAAGACCCTTCAGGTGTATATCGGTAGGCCATGTGCTTGGAGGATGATTGCCAATACGCACCTTGGGGGTTTAGAGATAAAAGAAATTTCTAAAGGAATTTTTATATGTTAAAGTAGACTTATAGGATCCTGGGGGTCAGGCTAAGATTGCCTTTTGCCCTTAGCAAAGTATTAACATTTAGGCAGTTGAGTCTGTAGAGGAATGTTCCTTTGCCTGTTTCAAGGACTTGTCAATGTGCTGCCTGGGCTCATGCTTTGTGCTCAGCAAGCCCTGTGCTCCCCCATCATCTCCTACTCCTCTCTGCCTGGCTCAGCTCCAGCCACACTGTCCTCCTTGCAACACCCGAGGTATGTTCTGCTTTGGGGCCTTGACATTGGCTGTTCCCTCTGCTTCCACGTCTCTTCCCTCGTATACCTAGGCAGCCAGTTCCCTCACCTTCTTCACATCCTTGCTCAAATTTTACCATATTAGCGAGGGCTACTCCTATCACCTTATTTTAAATTAGGTACCTCCCCACCCCCACCAACACTCTTAACCTCCTTACTGTCTACTCTTTTAATTTTTCTGAAGCATGTAATACTTCTTACGTATTAGATAATTCACTTGTATATTTCTTGCTTATTGTCTATCCCAACCCTCAGAATATAAGCTCCAGAAGGGCAGCAATCCCTGCATTGTCCCTGAGTGCCTAGAAAAATGTTTAGCACACCGTAGGTGCTAAGTAATTATTAAATCAATGAATGAATATTCAAAAGGATCCATGACTCTAAAAAGTGAGAAAAACACTGTTCCAGAGGCAATTGGGTCATCTTTCACAGAGGAATTATTTCTTAAAAACAATGTGTTGGCACATTTGGTTAAGCGTCCAACTCTGGTTTTCAGCTCAGGTCCTGATCTCAGGGTCATGAGATCAAGCCCTGCACCGGCTTTGCATTCAGCAAGGAATCTGCTTGGCCTTTCTCTTTCCTTTTCCCTCTGCCCCTCCCCACCTCAAATAAATAAATAAATCTTAAAAAAAAAAACAATAACAACTATGTGTTTACCACATGAATCTAGGTGTGCAGCACTTGGGAACACTGGAGGAAAAAGCTGTAGAGATGGTTCAAGAATGATGTTGGGCAGAAGTTAGAGGTATTTGTGTAAACTCCCTGTTTGGTTATACTTTGCCTTACAGGTTATCACTTCTGAGTTTTTAAAATAAAGATATATTAATTCATCTAATCCTCCTAGAAGGTAGATACCTCACTTATCCTCCTTTTATAGTTGAGAAACTGGGACATGGAAAGGTTAATGTTTTGCCCAAGTTTTTACAGAAGATATAGGGAAAAGACAGGATCTGAACCTAGCAGTCTGGCTTGAGCGTATAGCTCGTACAACGATACTATATCAACTTAACCTTCCAAAGTTAATGAATTATACCTGTGTTAGCATTTAAAATGTTTTATTATAATTTTTATGGTTCTATCTTTTCTGCTAGGCTGAACAACCTTAAAAGGGGCACCATTTCATATTCATCATCTCTATTTACACAGTGCTTAGCATAATGTTTCTGGAGGATGGATGGATGGATGGATGGATGGATGGATGGATGGATGGACAAACGGACAAAGCTAGAAGTCTGAGGCTGGCTGCTCCATTCAGCTCTAGGATAAACAGTCCCTTGAAACTCCAGAAATGAATTAATCAGCTTTGGTTTTTCCTCAACTTCAATCTGTCAAATAAGCCGGAGGTTTTGTAATTGAAAAAATGTGTAGGTGATCAGATAAGGGAAACTGAATGATAAGGACATTTGTCTCCAGTTCCTTTTGGCCACAGGAGTGTCTGTCTCCCCCCCCCCACCAGCACCATCCTGCCTCCTTCCCCAGAAGATAAAGAGCAGCATCAGCAGGGGAAGCAAAAGGTTGCTAGGCTGTGCCCTTTTCCTCTCTCAGTGAGGGATGAGCTTAGAGGGATGAGCCAGCTTAGCCCAGACTGGGCCCTGATTTGCATATGTAATCAAGACCCAATGATAAAAGTAAATTAAAAAACTATGCCTAGAATTGAAAGAATGCAAAGGGAATGCAAAACGCTCCTGGCTGCCTGGCCCCCTAATGAGTCCTCTAGCTCTATTCTTCCTTCTTGCCTCTGTCTCAGTTTACAAAATGCTGCTTCATAAGCCATTTTGTTAACATTTAAACCTAAATTCTTACAAATGGAAAACGTCGCAGCAGAGTTCCTCCAGATGCTGTAAGGCTCAGCCCTCTTACCCAGATGGCTCCTACTTGCTGGGCTCATTCTCCCGCCTCCACTCCTCCGGGCGTGGCTAGAACAAGGACTGATCCCACTTCCAGGTTAGGCCTGTGGCTCATCCAAGGCCTTGCTCCCCGGACCCTCAGCTGGGATGGTGAGGCTTGGAGCCCTTCTGTCACAGATTCCAAATATCCCTTTTAAAACACTTCAGTAACTCTTCCTGAAATAAGCACAGTGGCGCAACTAAAGGTACCGGCATTTAGGAAATTTACTGGGCAGCAGCTAACTTTAGAGAGGTGGTTATTTATCCTCATTAGAGTTGAATCGCCTGCAAGTCAGCACACAGGGCGGGTGTCTCTCCACACCTGGGGAGCGTGTGCTGTTTCTAAGTCACTGGCTCCCAAATGCCAGTCCAAGGACAAATGCCACTCGGCTGCATCAGAACTACTTGGGAAGCTCTTCAAAAATATACAGATTCTGGGCCTAGCTCTGGAAATTCTGACTCACTAGGTCAGAGGTAAAACCCAGGAATCTGTCTGCGTTTTTTAAGAGCCTCTCCTTTATTTTTTTTTTTTTAAGATTTTATTTATTTATTCACGAGAGACACACAGAGAGTGAGAGGGAGAGAGGCAGAGGCACAGGCAGAGGAGAGGCTCTCCCATGCAGGGAGCCCGATGTGGGACTCGATCCAGGGTCTCCAGGATCACGCCCTGGGCTGAAGGCGGCGCCAAACCACTGAGCCACCTAAGAGCCTCTCCTATGAGCGTGATGCCCAACCGTGTATAGTCCTCCACATTTATCATTGTCTATCTCATCATTTTCATCTCTTTTTCCCTTTCCTCTGCATCCTGGGGGAGCTTCCCACATTTGCCCAGGACTTGATTTTATAAATCAGTTCTGCCCTTACCGTGTCCCTATGGATTTCATTTTGCCATTGCATTCTTAGCATCCTTGCAATCCTGACTCATCCTCCCTGTCTCCCTTTTTTTCTCTCATCCTGCTTCTACTCCTACCTCTTCTTATGGTTTCTGCTCTCATTTCTTATCGTACTTACCAAAGACCCCTAACGCTATTCTAAAAACGTTCTTCTGGTTCCTACAGCCTGGCTGGGTATTGGCCAATGGAAATTGAGTGTGGATCACCCTTGGCCCTGCTTGGGGGCTGGTCAAAACCCTTGCTCATTTCTACAGCAAAAGCAGGTAGGTGTGCTGGCTGCCGTCTGGGCTACCCACTATAGTAAAGCTTTCATCTTATATATGGGTACTGTCGGGTTGAAATGGGACTTTCTCATCCCTCTAGTTCCTGTTTCTTTTACTTGCTGAACAAAAGGAATCTATAAAAATGTATTATCTCAGATGTGCTGTGCTCCCAGGACTTTTCTTCTCACTTATTTACTTGTGGGCAAGGGATTTCCCAACATGCATTTGCTCCAGAATTTTCCTCACCTCTCTGCTTCTCTCTCTCTCTCTCTCTGTCTCTCATGAATAAATAAATAAACAAAATCTTAAAAAAAAAATTGCAGTTCAATTCTCCAGGCCTTTTGGGTGTATTTTGGTTTTCTTGATTAACCCTGGCTTTAGTAATGCTATGATTTTCAATCTTTTGATGAGTTTCCTATCTTCCTGGACATTTTTAGATCAGAGGAAGCTTTCCATTTGAAAGCAGAACTCTGAGAATGTTTTAGCTTGCTTTATTTTAAGTAAGCAACTTCATATAAAGAAATTTCAGGGGCACCTGAGTGGCTCAGTGGTTGAGCATCTGCCTTTGGCTCAGGTCATAATCCCAGGGTCCCGGGATCTAGTCCCGCATTGCGCTCTACGCAGCTAGCCTGCTTCTCCCTCTGCCTATGTCTCTGCCTCTCTGTGTCTCTCATGAATAAATAAATCTTAAAAAAAAAAAAAGAAAGAAAAAAGAAAAGAAAGAAAGAAATTGATTTGATTGGAGTAACATTAATTTAACCATTACTAGCAACAACAAAAGCACCTTGATAGATAGATGTAAATCAGGAAGGATAAGAGATACTTGAAATGCCTGGGAGGCTCAATGGTTGAGCACCTGCCTTCAGCTCAGGTCTTGATCCCAGGATCTGGGATCAAGTCCAACATCAGGCTTCCTGCGAGGAGCCTGTTTCTGACTCTGCCTCTCTCTCTCAGTCTGTGTCTCTCATGAATAAATAAATAAATCTATAAAAAAAAGAGATACTTTGCTGTGTTCTGTTGGATAGTAGTAAAATCTTTAAACTGACCTTACCCTAATGCATTATAACATAAAAGCCCAGAATATAATAGAAAAAGACAACTGGGGAACCTCAGGGTACATAATGCAATCATCAATATGAAAATATCTTGATTTCAGTGGTTCTGTGCTGGATCCAAATATCCTCAAGTTATAAAGTTTTTAAATTCTTAACAAATTATAATTTTATCTTACACTATAAATAATAGCTTAGACAAGCCTTCCAAACTTCTTAACATACTTTAGCATCCTTTCTCAACTGGTCCCTTCCCTTCTTGTCTTTAAGATCCCTACCTGCATCCCTGACCGGGCAGAAACACCAGGCCTCTCCTTTCTATGAACACATCAAGCCCTTTCTTATCATCCTGCCTTTTGTACCTACTCTCCTCTCTGTGCAGGTCCTGTGCCCTCCTGCACCTGGACAACCCTTACGTACACTCAGGACCCAGGTACCAGGGTTTTTTTCTGTGAAATCTCTCTTGTTCCCCAGGCATTGGTGGCTCCCTCCACTTTTATTTAACACTTGGTACCAAAACCTCTCTCATAATGCAGGTCATGGTCAGTTGTCCTTACATGATATTCAGTATATACTGAATTAAATGAACCGAGAAGAAATAATAGGAAGCTGATATTTATGCTCATCTCAATAGCAATAATGGTCCCTACTGGCCCCTCTACTCTTCCAGACTGGCGGACCTTCCCTGAACTTAGTTTATAAAAAATAGAGGGAACATATGAGCAATTTTTTTGGTATTACACTGAAAGGCCATCCTGAAAGAAGATGAGAAGTCTAAAGTCTGTCACTTTTTTTTTTAAGATTTTATTTTATTTTTTTTAAAGATTTTATTTTTAAGTAATCTCTACATGCAACATGGGGCTCAAACTCACAACCCTGAGATCGAGAGTCACATGCTTCACTGACTGAGCTGGCCAGGCACCCCCAAAGTCTGTCACTTTTGAACTGTATGCCCTTGAGCAAGGTTCTTACCTGGTATTCTTCATCTACAGAATGAGGATAATAGAAGTTTCCTTATAGGATTGTTGTGAAAATAAAGGAGATGCTATCTTAGAGTCCTTAGAAGAGTTCCTGGCACATAGTAAAGTTTCAATAAAAATTAGGTATTAATATTATTCAGTTGGAGAAGACAGACAAATTGATCATACCAGGGTCAGGCCTAAATGGAATCACAGAGAGGCACTTGGCCTGATTTTGGAGTCGAGAACCAACATGCCAGAGGACATGACCCTTAAAAGAAACTTCCACAAGGAAGCACCCCTCCTTGACATGCAGGCTGCCCTCTTTACAGCATTTCTTTCAGCCCAGCCTACCTGCAGGACTAATCTGATTTAGGGCCCTTATCTCTAGGGTCAACTGCTGCAGCCCAGAATATCCCAGACTTTGGACAAGAGTAAGGATTCTGGAGGAAGCTGCCTCTGTCACCAGTCAGCTGTGTGAGCCTGCAAAGCAGCTCAACGTCTCTGGGCCTCCAGGACCTCATCTGTGATGCTCCTTCCAGGAGAGGTAGTGGAGCAATGAGAAGTCCCTAGGGTATCCACCTCAGCAGATGAGGTGACCTAAGGCAAAGCACAGATAAGTGAGGGCCTTCCTGGACAGACAGACCCTGACTCTTTTCCCTACCTCCCTATGTGGATGAAGAGATCTGAAAGAGAGGAACAGGACTATAATTGGAAATGCTGTGCCCTTCTCAGCAGGAATCAGAATGGAAAAGGCAAGAAGTATGGTGAAAGTATTTGCATAGATATTATTTCTGGACACCCTATTTATTTCTTCTCCGGATGTTTCCCTCTGAAGTAATGAAGGGCACAAGCCAGAGAGCTGTGTCCAGAGCTCTTGGCTCAGCGTGGCAGATGTAATTCTCTCTTGATTGCCTCTGTGGCATCTCTCCCTCTGGCCCTGTCCCTTACCTGTACAGAATAGGGACCTTCCCACTCACTTGGAGCTGCTCAGAGAATGCCCTCTACTGACCCCCGGCTGCTCCCAGTGTGCAGAAAGGAACTCTGACATATTTCCAGAAACCCATAGAAGCCCAGGATGCAGCTGCCTCCATCTCTTTGTCAAAGTGTGGGTTAGATTAATTCATTGGCTTCCTGTGTTTACAGGGCTGGAAAAAAAAAAAAAAAAAAAGGTAACTTTGTTAAAAAAGGAAAGTAGCCAAACAAAAGGCAGGCTTTGATGGCTGGGAAATAAATTAAGAAGAGAAAATCACCAATTAATTTTTCCCAGGCATGTTTGCTTTGTCTTCGAACATTTTTCCTCATGTTATGTCAATGGGTTAATTGCCTTCTGACACTGAGTGACAGTAAGACATGTTTGCCTGCTAAGATAAAGGAAAGTTAATTGAGGAAAGTTAGTAATGAAAATATTGGACTCCATCCATTCTAGGTAGAATATGACACTTGAAATTATAGCCAAAGTGACTCTTGCAGTCATACATAATGTTTCTAAAAACTTAGCTTCTAAGAAACCAGCTATCAGTCACCCAGAGTTCCACGTCCGTCACAAACAACCACTGTGGGAATCAATGAACCATGACTCCTGAGCATCACTGGAGTACAGAAAGCTATGGCGCTCATCTCTAGAAAATCCATTACCAATGTCTTCAACATGAAGGGAAGCCAATTGTTTCTATATTTAACCATAATTTTATTTCTCAATATAAACTCAGATGGCTGAGTGAATTCATTTCTGAAATATGCTCACCCCAAATACAAATTGTTCAGTATGCTCCGTCCTTCAGAGATGGTAACAGTGTCTGATAAAGCACGAAGCGTGGTTGTTCATTTAATTGGCTGTTGTGTTGTTGGGTCTGCAGAGATGAAAAATGAGGAGAATGTCAGATCTCCAGCCCTGTGTTTACCAAGGAGCTCCAGAACTTAATTCTCTTAAAATACCAAAAATCTACCAATTTCTGAAGTGCTCTTTGGCCAGCATTTGTCATAAATTAAAAGAAAAGTACTACAATCACCCAGTGAGCAATGAAGCAAATAAGATTCAATTAGTCACTGGCTGGAGCATCATCTGCAGGTGATGAGAATTGCATGCATGCAACATCTGTAAATGCAGGTCCAGGGGGAGCAGCCCCTGTACTGCCGACCCAGTGTGACTCTGCCAAGAACAATTCTCAGGCCTACTGACCTTTCTATTTTCTTACTGTCTTTAGAGTGGAGGGACATGTGTCCATGGCTCTCAAATCAAGCAGTTCGGAGGGGAATATCTATATTAATTGTCTGGGAGTGTTCTTTCATTATTCAGAGAGTGCTATCCCTTCTTTGATGGCAAAGCCATCAAGACTTAGCAAACAGCCCTACATGAGTGATTTCAGAATATTGATTAAGATTCTTCAACTTCAAAGGGATCCATCAGCTCGGACCCAAATAATATCTGAAATTTACGTGAGACTGGAGCCTTTAGTTCTATAATTAAAGACAAAATTTGAAAGGGTGAAAGATTGAAAGGAAGGTAAGCTAGGAAAAGATATGGCACCTATTGAATATATATATATATATATACTTTGCATTCTGTGATATATCTTACAAATATATTCTCATTTAATTATCACAGTTGTACTTCCTGATAGGAAAGAGTTGACACCCTTAAACTAGTACTGAAAAGACCATAAAGACATTATTTACAAGCATGTATAGCAGAGTTTAGGAAAACTGAAAACAATAATATCCTGGAGGGAGCAAAAGTGAGGAGTGTCCTCCATCTAGGTCTGCAGGAATAAGAGTTCAGATGGTTACTAGCACCCAGAAAGTAGATGTATTGAGAGGGCCACCTGACAAGAGATATGGCCAAATAGGAGTGACCCAGAGTGGGAGCCAGGGGAGTAAATACCCCACCTCTCTCCTACCATGCTCCAAACTCCTGCTGGTGCTCTCTACTGGCTAAACCCAACCAGATGGCAGAGGGCAGGGAGGCCTACTGATGATGTATCTTCTAGCAAAATAGAGAAAAGTGAGAAGTGAGTCTGAAGAAGCACTTGGATGACACTCAGCACCATAGGTATGTAATTGTCCCTGATTCACAGATAAAGAATCTGAGATTCATAGGACACAAGGTCCACAGTCAGCTAACCAGGATTCAGATTCACAGCTGCCCCACTGAGTAAAATGGACAAGTTCTGAGTGAGACGAAGGCAGACTTAAATTCACACTAAAGCTCTAAGTGCCTGATGGCAGAAGGGAAAGGGAAGATAAGCAGATACTGAGAAATGACAGCATGCAGGGAGGAGGAGCTCCAGAGGGTGAGGAAGGATGTAAAAGAGGAGACCAAAGTATCAAGTCTGGCCCTGAAGAGGTCAGCTTCCTTTCAAATGTTATGAATGTTATGCAAACCTGGGTCCCAAGGCATTAGACAATGGTTACAGTTCCACCATCAGACACATAGTCAATAGGGTCCTTAAATGAAATTTCAGATTTTCAAGCTTAGGTATCATTCCTCCAAAGCATTATTGTTTGAAGAAAGAATACCAGAAGGTAGATATGGAAAGATAAACTGCTTTTGTCCTAACCTAAAAAGGAACATTAATGAGCATCTTTGCAATAAGGTCAGTATTTGCCGTGAAAATGCCTGGCACTTGGTTGTCCTTGGGACAAACTAAATACAACACAACATCAAATCCAGGGACCCAGTTAGCTTCATGGCAGAGTGAAAACAAGCCCTAGGCTTGAATTCAAAACCTGGGTTGACATCTTGACAAGTCATTTCCTAACCTACCTCAACTTCCTCCCAACACCAGTTATTCTCTACTCTTATGAAGTGGGGGAAAACATTACGAGCCCAGTGCACACCATAAGGATTTATTGTGGAAATCACTGTAATAAGATATAGTTGTAAATGATACAATACACAAAATATCTTTATATTATGCAGACCTTTCTTAAATAACATACACAGAGAGAGAGAGAGAGAGCCCCAAAACAAAACAGGGGTTGTGTTGGGAGAAGTCTCTATAATCTTTTAAGAAATTCATTTCCAACTGAATCATTTTCAACTCCACCCACTACTTATGGCCCCACGATCTAGTACAGGGTTGAAAGAGAAAAATTCACCTAAAATGTAAACTTAACTATGACTCTTTTCTTGGCAATTTTCTTGATACATCTGAGTGAAATGCAATAACAAAGTAACATCTGTCTTTGTCTTTTCTCTGCCTTGTGCCTTTCCTTAACCCCACATTTCTAATGACATACTAGACAGCCTGCGAATTCCGAATTCCTTTGTGACTTACTGTAGCATCTTATTTTGAGTAGATATAGTGTGGAGACCCAAGAAAATCATTTAGGTAAGAGAGGCTCACATCTCCCTCTCCCTAATATCCTCTGATGACAAGAACTTAGTTACAGGAGGGCAACAGAGTGATACAGGTACCAACAGTGAGTGCCTCCTCTGTGCCAGGTACTGTACCAGGGGCTGGGGATACTGAGATAAGTAAAGGCAGATGACCACAGCCTGCCCTAGAAGCACACTCACACTAAAGCTCTAAGTGCCTAAGTGCCTGATGGTGGAAGCGTAGGGGAAGTTATTCAAGTAAGCCAGCAATTGATGTTCATTATGATCTTACCATGATAGGGTTAGAAACAAGCAAATGAATTCTATCTACATTTGAAGTGGTTTCAGCACCTAAACACATTTAAATATAAAAATATCAGACCTTGTTGTCATGTTTTGCTAACTAGTTATTGACAATCCAGATGTTTCTCATCATCAGAATATTTGGCATGACATGGATCCAGATTATCATGGTTTTTACAGTAAAATGTTCCAAGAGGCTGGGATGCCTGTGTGGCTCAGCGGTTGATCCCTTGGTTCAGGGCGTGATCCCAGAGTCCTGGGATCAAGTCCCCACATTAGGCTCCCCCGCAGGAAGCCTGCTTCTCCCTCTGCTGTGTCTCTGCCTCTCTCTGTGTGTTTCTCATGAATAAATAAACAAAAATATTTTTTAAAAATTAAAAATTAAATAAAATGTTCCAAAAGGTTATTTGAACATAGTGTGAACACAATCCAAGGAAGTTGATTTCCTATAGATGATGATCAGTAACCTCAAACCATTAAAATGATCCAATCTTATTATGAAATAAAAATAAGCCACTCCTTGACCAATAAATTTTCAATGACATTCAGTGACAGAGTCACTGATTTAATTAATTTGTTTCTTCTACCAGAGAAAAACAATCAAGGGACAGAGGATAAACCAAACATGCACCCAATAGAGTGTTCCAAAATGATAAGCAGGGAGGCCCAAACTGGTGAAGCCAACACTGAGATGAGGCTAAAGCCAGGGACAGTTCCACCATCAGAGACAAGATTTAAAAGGGTAAAGCATTAGAAGGAGGGTGGGCTGGGAAACAATGAACATAGGCCTTCGGGAATCACCATCCTTTTAATGAGGATTTTAATCAGATATGTTACTAATCTTCCAAATTAGATTTCACAGTGACACATGAACATGCATTAAAATGCTAGCAAAGATGAATTAAAACCCCACTAATTAATGTAGGGTTTGAACTGGTTTTGAACTCCTGAATGAATTCAGAACTGGCAAATAATTGAGGCTCATATCACAGACTATAGAACTGGAAAAAAATTTAGAGATCTTTCTGACCGACCCCAACATCCCTAAGATGAGGAAACTGGGTATCTGAGGGGTTACAGTCACTAGGTAGTTCATTGCCTTGACAGAATTAGAAAACAGAGACTACACTTGAGGGTAAGTATAAAAAATTTACAAGTTAAGACATGAGATAACAGAGCCCCAATAAGGCAATCACATGCATAGAAAAAAACCCAGCTGTGTTAAAGTTAAGGAAGTAGAGCTAATCAAACTGATGAATTAACATTAAGGCTTATTTTAATAAGCAGTAAGAATTATTTAATTGAGGACAACCATTCCTGTTCACTCTGATCATATAAAGATATTCTCCTCAGGTGAGCATGTAGCTATAGGATCCCAGAGAGGATGCCTAGAGCAGCCTACAGCCCTGGAGACTCACTCTTCAGGAAAAATAGCACATTCTGCCCCGTGTCCCTACTCCAGGTTGGTGGGAAACCCAGACGCAGGCCCTACAATCCAGGGTTCTTCTCTGGGAACCTAAGATCTCAATCCCAGCTTTTCAGGAGGAAAACACTGAGCTAAGATGCAGCTGCACCTACACCAGGGAAGCATTAGAACTGTGACAGCAGGGGCAGAGCAGTCTTACGTGAACTTCCCAAGGTAATTCTGTTCACAAAATGCTGCAGAATTGGCAGTCTCTGTAAACATCTTTCTGGTAGATATCATTCATAAACATTATAAATGGCATAGAGTCCAGTGGTCCCTTCAACCTTTGGATTTCATAAACTAGTACATTTTCGTATCAATTCTAGGCAGTCACTGGTAACTTTCTACTTTGGCAGGTAAAGGCATTTTAAAAACATACATTCATATCATGCAAAAAGGATCATTTTAAACCCCAGAAAGTAGAAAGGAAATGTGTAATAAAAAATATAGTACAGTTGTCACAGTTATCTCCAGTCAGTCCACAGATGGCATCTGGAGACCATGATCTTATTCCATTAGAAAATACCTCTACCACCACATATATTTATCCAGAATATCTACTCACCTCTTTAAAAAAAAAAAAAAAAAAAAAAAACAGGGCAGCCCAGGTGGCTCAGCAGTTTAGCACCACCTTCAGCCCAGGACATGATCCTGGAGACCAGGGATCGAGTCCCACATCCGGCTCCCTACATGGAGCCTGCTTCTCCCTCTGCCTGTGTCTCTGCCTCTCTCTCTCTCTCTCTCTCTCTCTCTCTATCTATCTCTCATGAATAAATAAATAAAATCTTTAAAAGAAAATAAAAAAGAAACAGATCCCAAGTAAGAGGAATTGAGAGATTTTACCAGCAATACTACTTAGAAGGGTGTGGGTAGAGTTAAGGACCCAAGGGTTATGACAAGTACTAAAAAAAAAATGCTGTTATAATTCACAGGCCTGAGGGCTACTGGTAGTGTTACCAGGACCCAGGAGAGCTGGTTCCCTAGAGAAGGGACCAGGCAGATATTGTAGTCATATAGTAATATGGCCACTTTCAGAAAATGGAAGGAAAGGAGTGGGGAAGGCCCTGCAAAGGTATATCTTGACCTCTTTCTTATCCTGTCCTCCGGTTTCTTGCTGAGCCTTTTATTGGCCCAAATCTTCTGGAAGCCAGGAAGCAAGAAAGGCCAGGTTACCACATTGGCTCAGCCTCTGAGATAGTCAAAAGTAGAAATAATAATAAAGAATAAATAATATAGAATATAGAATAAAGAAAGGATCTGCTGGTAGAGGGAAAGGGAGAGAGAATAGCCAACATAAAGTTAATAATCTCAGAATTATAATCTAGGCCATCCTTCTACTTTTGAAGTCCTTCAATTGTTAGAAACTTAAAAATTTATTTTATGGGCTCATCAGCAAAAGAATAGATGTGGGAGTGATTTCATAGCTTTCCCTTTCTTGTCCCAGTGTTTTCTTTCTAGTCCCATTTTTCTACTAAAAATTTCAGTGGGATGTATGAATCAAATTCTAGATACACATAAACTTTGTTTTATAAAACTTTTTGTCCCAAATATATCTGTGATGTATAACTATTAGTCATTCAGTTCTAATAATTGTTCATGTACTTTCTTATTGACTTATTCTTAAATCATATGTAGTGATCTTAGGGAAAATTTCTATGTAAAACTAAAACTGATTTTAGCATTTCTAAGGAGGTTGTTAACATAATTCACATCAGCAGAATGTTAAATCTCAAAACCATAACAGAGACTGATGAGAGAGGGATAAAGGAAATACTCAAATGTCAGAGCCTCTGTCAGCTGTTCTGCTCATAAAAGGCTGAAGCTTTTCTTTTCTCTCAGCATATTAACAAGGTTCTGGGTATCCAAAGAGAGGCCCAGGGCCACAGAGAATGGATGCACAATGGCTCTGCATAAAGATGTGAAAAAAAAAAAAAAAGAGCTTCTAGAGGATGTCAAGAATTAGAAAATAGAGGAAAGAGACAGGAAAACTAAGTGAAAGAGGGTGTGAACAACATGGCAAAAAATTGAATAGTAGCCACCAGTGGTGGGAGAAACAGAGGGCTCTGAAAAACAGGAATGAGTATTATTTAATTCTAGTTTGTTTCATATTTTATAATGCAATGCTTACTCCATTAACTCAAACTTCACGTATACATATAAATGTCTTCTAAGGGTGGTCGGAGGGAAAACCAAATATCGGTGAGTTGCACTTTGGCTTAGCAGGAAGCAGGGGAAATCAGCAGTTGTGGAAGGAGAGACCCTGGCATGATTGAGAATCCAGATCAGCAGACACTAGGAGCTCTACGTAATCAAGAGAATATGAGCCCTCAGGGATTCACAGAACACTGGTGGAAGCCCCTGGACTGCCTTCAGAGAATCAGTCATTGGCTTGGTGGCCCAAGCCAATGCTAGCTAGTTATTTTATTTATTTGTTTGTTTGTTTATTTATTTATTGAGAGAGATTGGGGGAAGAGGCGGAGGGAGAGGGAAAGAGAGAATCTTAAGCAGTCTCCATGTCCAGCACAGAGCCTGATGCAGAGCTAGATCTCATGACCTTGAGATCATGACCTGAGCCAAAACTCAAGAGTCAGACACTTAACTAAGTCACCCATCAAGCCAATGCTATTTAAATCTCAGTGAGATAGAGTAATTATACTGCCTATCTAAGTTAAACACTAAATTCCAGAAATTCAAGAATATGGATCTGCTATTGGTCAACAGGACCCAAGTTATTCAATTTGCTACCTTTATGGAATTGTAATAAAGTCTAAATTTGTGGAAATTTTTATACTTTCTCCAGCATTAATATTCTGCATTTTATAATCACATCATTTAAATTTATATTTGCCAGAAATAAGCCCCTAACATATATAGATGTAAATAGTCATAAGTAAAAAGAAATAGTGATCTTTCAGTTTTCACGAGGCTACAAAACTAGTACACTCTTTGGACTAAGACAGATACTATTTGCTTTACACAAAACACCGTTCCCTTTTACTCTCCATTTTAAGCTGTAGTGTATCAGATTATGGTTGAGTTTTAAAGCCTCACTAACTTACTCAAGGTTTCGAAAATTCTTTAAAGTAAACCCACCTAACCTCACTATCAGCCTGTTAAATATTTCAATATTTGCAATCACATATGAATTTCTTTTTAGAGTGATGAGATATACTAGAAATAGGTTTATAGAGAAAATCTGGAAATTTCAGCAAGAGTCTGGTTCTGCTTTGAAGACCTTAATGACCAAGAGTACATGTTTTACCTTTCTGGACTTTCCCATCAACAAATGTACAGATTATTGTCTAAAACTCCATGAGCAAAAGGAGGTTGGTGTTCTACATAAGTCCATGAATGACTCCAACTTCTTTTCTTTTTTTCTTCTTCCATGTATTTGCTCTGTCAACTTACGAGCGATGATGGGGCAACCAGTGGTCCACCATCTTAACCATGTAGCAGTTAATGTGCAATCACCAGCTTGATTGTTCTACTTTTATTTATACGTCATCCACTCATCATATCTAGACTAGATATGAGCCCAGCTGATGCTAGGTTTTAGGGATTCAAAATCAGAATAAAATAAACCCCTGCTCTTGAGGAGCTCCAGCTTAGAAAGAAGGGGGAACCATAAATAAAGTTCTGTACTTGAGTTACAGATAAAGCCCATGGGAAGATAAGTATAGTTACTATATTTTCCAATGGAGTGAGGGCATCAGAGAAGACTCCATAAACAAAGGGCTATTTAAAGTGACCCTTCAATGAGTAGGAGCCTACTGGGTAAGTAGAGGAGGAGCACACACGTGCAAAGGTACTAGGGGCAATATTTCTGTTGGCCTTTCTGACAGCTTAATGTGGCTATGTGACTAAATTCTAGCCAATGAGATTATAAGAAGTGGTAATTGCCATGTCCAGAGTGTTCCACTAAAAGCATGTACGTAAGTTTCCCTGGCCCTGTCCCCTTCCCACTGACTGGAAGATGGAAACAATAGGAGTAGCCATTTAAAACCTAGAAATGGTAGATTTGTCCTACTAGCCCTCAACCACTCGCCCTGAATGTTATACGAGACAGAAATATCTATCCTGTTTAAGCTACTGTACTTCTAAGCCTTTTTGTTACAGCAGATTGCCCTATTCCCTAACTAATTCAGCCACATTCTGGAATTTAGAATTTGTTCAGTAAATGGTGACAAAACCATAGGAAATGAGGAGAAGAATGACCTGATCAAGCACATGTAGGTAGTGGGAGAATTGAAGTAGATAGACGCTAGAAGCAGAGAGACAAGGGATGGAGGGACCTATACTGTGAGAGGTTTCTCTATGCCAGGTGCTGTACCGGGCATTTTACTGAAGATTGTCTCATTTAAACCTCACACAATAGCTTTTAGAGATAATATTATTATTTCCAATTTACAGCTAAGGAATCCCAATTTTTTTTTAAGATTTTATTTATTTATTCATGAGAGACACACACAGAAAGAGGCAGAGACACAGGCAGAGGGAGAAGCAGGCTCCATGCAGGGAGCCCGATGTGGGACCCGATCCCGGGTCTCTAGGATCACGCCCTGGACTGAAGGCAGCTCTAAACTGCTGAGCCACCCGGGCTGCCCCTCCCTGTCTCCTTTTCCACATCAAACACATACCATGTGGAGTTTGCAACCAAATTTATTGGCAGCCTTTTTGAAAAGATGGAGGAAGCTTCTTTTAGTCTGTGCCATCATTAGTGGTCATTTCATTCTTTGCTCAGACCAGTGTTCTGCTATGGAATGGCATTTCAGAATCTTCATTGCTAGTTCTTGCTTGTGTGGAAGGTAGTTTTCGTTGAGATTGATGTTGTAAATAATGCAGTAATGCTGAGATAATAAAATTCTGGTCAATGTTCAGCCAAGAGCATGGAGAAACACCCAGAGGAAGATTTTGGAAAACCAGGTTAACTTTCCATGGCAGTTGTATTTGTATTTTTTGAACAGTCAACTTCATGCATGATGTATCTAGCACTTCACAGATTTCAACACAATTTCATATTTCTTATGACACTTCACCCTCTTAAGAACTCTAAACAGGCAAGGTAAGGATTATTATCTCTACTTATGGAAGAAGAAATTAGCTCAAGTGTTTAGGTGATTTGCCCAAGCCCGCTTGGCTAGTGCCATCTTAGAACTCAAAGGTCACATATCTCCTCAGTTGTGGTCTTTACTTTCATAGCCACCAACCATAAATATGGAGCAATATGTAGTAATATGGGAAAGCAGAATATAGACTTTTATATTAAATGATGGTCTCTGCCTTCACACATTTGCCCTCTTTCAAACATCCCAGATCATTTTGCAAACACATGTCATTATTCCCAAGAAACGAAAGCACCTGTAATATTATAGAAACACTCTGCTCTTAGGTGAACTAAAAGTACTTTTAAGATAATAAGGAAGGTGGTAGAGTATTTACAGACTGGAATTTTCCCTCCCAGAAGCTGGTTTATAGGGAAGGAACTTGAGTGACTCGTCATGGGCTACATGGTAGAAAGATTAAAAGGCAGGGCAGAAATGTAATTCAAAAGCAAAATGCTTCTTCTCATATTAACTCTGGATAGACCATCTCATGAACTACTAGAAAAATATCTCAGCTCCATCACAGTCAGGTTCTGGGAGCTGAGCTGACAGCCCCAGTTCTTATGTTCGTCAGAGAACAGACCATTGGCAAGTTGTATGACATGTTCAGTGCACAGTTCTATGAGCTGAGTCTCTCTGGAACACAGACGCTATCTTTTCATCTTTGGATTTCTAGTGCCTTGGACACAAGGTGCTCATTAAATGTGTGGGGGATTACAAGTAATATCTGATGAAAAATATGAGCTTCTGCCAGTATTTTGCCAAAGGAACATAGATGAATCCCCTCTAAGTTTTTACATATGAATATTTTGATCCCAACAGTGCACTGAAGAGAATGCCCATCAATATACCAGGAGCCTCTGCTTCTTATCTAATCTCTGCCACTGGGCCCTACTCTGCTGTCCTCTGTGCTCCTCTTTGCCTTTCTCTTCAACTCCCTGTATGTATCTGCATCATTCACTCTCCCTCTTTATAAAATTCCTTACAATTTTTCTCATGGATTATCTAAGAAATAAACAAAAACTATAGTCATTTATAAAATTCATTATGAATTAAGCCTGGTAGGAATGATTAATATTACTGTTAGAATCAAAACTTTATAAGCCCTAAAACTATCCTCAATAAAATGTGTTACCAAAAATTAGTGAAAAAATCAAATATTACTGAGAAAATTTAGTTATGAAAAAATAGACCCAAGAAAATTGCACCTTATAGAAGTAATAGCCATTAACAGAAGAACTCCTTATGACCAAAGCTATAATCATTTTTAAAATAACAGGGCAGCCCGGGTGGCTCAGCAGTCTAATGCGGCCTTCAGCTCAGGGCCAGTTTTCAGATCCTGGAAACCGGGATCGAGTCCCACATAGACTACCTGCATGGAGCCTGCTTCTCCCTCTGTCTGTGTCTCTGCCTCTGTCTCTCTCTGTGCCTCTCATGGATAAATAAATAAAATCTTTAAAAAAATAAATAAAATAAAATATCAATGACAAAATGAATACTTGACATAAAATTTAAGTGAAAAGAATTGATCTTGGTGAAAATAATTTTAGTAAAATAAAAATGAAATAGAAAGAATGAAAACTATTAAATGCACTCTATAGAAAATTCGGGGAATTAAATATTGTCCTAATGGTTTTCACTCCAGAAAATGCTTTCTTGAACCAAATTATTCAATGTTGGTGTAATTCTGACTGAAATGTTCATATTTAAAGTGTCCTTGAGTTCAAAATGTTGGGTCAAAACAGTAGGCACTAAAACCTCTCTACCAGAGATGTGGTTAATCTGAAAGCCTGCAAATTATTTCCTTAGCCAGGAAAATAGCTGCTCTGAACTTAAGTTTTCATGTCTTTCAGATGAAGATGTTAGAATAGATTATTTTCCCCTTGTCTCTCAAGTTCTACAACTCTGATTAACCAGATAAGTGTTAAATTCTTTAAATTTTTTAAAGTAAATTCCAGGTCAGCATAAATAAAAAGATCGTGAAAGTAAGTCGAAAAGAAACACAGGCAAGATTCCATCTTGAACACATAATATGAAAAGTTATATAATTAATCATGTAATCATGTAATGATTGTAATGTAAATGGCATAGTTAAAACCATAAAGATACTTTGTCATTTTGACAAATAATAAAAAATTGATTTACTTTATAAACTGAGGGGGGAAAACATTTTTCTTTCATTTCTGAAATTCTGTAAGATAGAGTATAACAGACACTGTTGGATATAAGTGAAAATCTGATTTTTCCCATATTTTATGCTGCTGGACAGAGAGAATACTTAAGTTATACTTGATATTGAACTTGACACTTTCTCCAAAGCAATCATAAGAGAATAAGTCAGTCAGGCAATTCACAAACAAAATTTTATACTGTCAGTATAAAATTAGGTTAATTAAGTATTCAAGAGTTCATGAACATTTTGTGTAAAATTTTTCTTCCAGTTTTACCATTTACTGTATATTTTCTTTTGTTTGAAACATTGAACATTGTTGAAAATATTCCTATTTGAAAGTATTTACATTAATTTACATTTTCTGTTAAGATGACTGTCATGACCAACATATTGAACCTAAGGTGCATCTTGACTACTCTTAGCAGAGTACAAAGAGCATTCATTCAAAGGTCACTGCCATGGGACAAACTGTTAGGTTAGAGTAGCCAACAAGACCCACTACCCAAGGATTGCTGTTCTGGTTCAGATGACTACCAGCCCATCCTCTCATTCCCAAGCTGGATAGAGTTGTAAGCCATCAAAATGAAGTTAAAAAGTGAATGTGGCCATTTCTACTCATTTTTCTGTGTACATAATATATTTGATTATGAAAAACTAAGCATTCAAACAAAAACATGGATTTCATGGAGAGTCACTTACAAAATAGTCTCAGAGGCCATTAGAACTACATTGCTTTGCAGATTTTAATGATTTTTGGCTTTCAAATAACAATAATTTCTTTAAAAATAATAATGACAACAATATCAGCTAGCAATTACTGAAACACTATTCCAAGCTTGTATGTATTTAATCTTTATTAAAACATGGAGTAGATGCCATTTTACAGATGAGAAAGACTTCAGAGAAGTCATATAATCTGCCTCAGATCATACACCTAGAAAATGTCATACCCAGGATTTGAATATAAGTAGTATGACTCTTAAAACCTAAACAATGCAGACTCCCCAGCAAAGTATGGGTTTTGAGAACAGAATGATTGCATGTAGAAATTTAAATTATTTTGATGAGAAATTAGGCAGAAGTTTTCTATTTAATATGGAAGTCAACTACCTATAACTGTAAATCTGAACACCATGATTTCTCAGGTTAAATTATAATATGCCCTTTCCTTTGTGGGATTTTCTTTTCTCATATTAATGTTTCCCTTGCCTGTTTGACTACAATTTAATTGCTGTTTGGAGTTCAGTGTCCCTTAAGAATTCTAGGTAAATGTCCTTATCTTGTTTTCTTCATTCCATTTGTGGGTCACAGCTGCCTTATCTCTTTAAACATAGCACAGTGTTGTTTTTCCCATTTGCATTTTGGGAGGATCGGGTGAGAGAAGTGATGGAATAATACCAGCATACTCTCTTATGTTTCCTTCATCCTCATCTCCTTCTAGCTCCACTCTTCACAATTTAGACAAGTCTCTGAAAGAGACCAGATTCTGAAAGGCAGTTTTGTAGTTTATACCACTGTGTTTAACTGAAAAGGTGAGACAGAAGCTTAAAATTAAAATAAATTCAATTTCTGTTAAATTTCACTGAAAAACTCTGCATTCTACCCCTAAGAATAAAATCGAACAGAGTTTTATCCGTGTATTCATTTATTGAACAGATATTTAAGAAGAACCTGCTCCCTGCCAGACTGCGCTCAGGGCTGGGGATACAAAGTGAAATAAGGCATGGCAGGCTGTGTCACCAAGGAGGTCAGCTAGACAAATGTGAGAATTTAAAATGCACAGGTGCCATGATGGTAGTAGGTTCAATGAGGGTATGAAATAGGAAGAGTTGGTTCTCCTTGCTGATGGTCAGGAAAAGTTACATCAAAGGTATGATGCTTTGGTTGAGTCTCAAAAGAGAGTTTTCAAGGCAACCCAAGAATTGGGGTGAGGGAGTAGGTATATTCTAGGCAGAAGGTAGATGCGGACAAAGATCACAGGGTCTGTTCTGGGTTCTTCGAGGGGCTCAGACAATGTTTGGCAAGGCAGGGAGGAGTGTACAGGGTGGGAGAGGCTAGAGAGATTACCAAGCCCATATCACAGGAGGCCTCATAGGCCACATTAACAAGTGCATAGTATTTAAGGGCAGAGGACAGCCCTTTAGGTTTTTAAGCAAGAGAACACCAACTTCAAATTTGTCTTTGTGAATGATCACTCAGGCTATATAGCATGGACAGGAGGAAAAGGGGCAGAGAGGCCAATTAGGAAGTGGTTCATTAGTCACAGTGAAAGGCATTGAGGGTAAACAAAAGCAACTAAAAGAGCTACAGTTGGCTTACCTGGCAACTTTATGAGGTTTAGAAAAAGGTACCCCCTCTAGATACTCTTAGAAAAAGGCTCCCCTCTGGGCCACAAAGCCCACTATCTGGGACACAAATAACCCTCATCACCCTCAGCTAGGCCCCTTGCCCAATGCACAAATAACTCAGCACATGTGCTAGCCTTAGCAATGGTGTGAAAATGAGGAAGAAAGAGGTGACATGATGGAATGGATGGGACATGGGAGATGAGGGGAAAATGAGTCTAGGATAACTCCCAGATTTCTAGTTTGGGGGGAATATGTGAGTGGTGTTAGTATCTACCAAGAAAGAAAATTTCATAATTAAAATAGATTTGAAAGAACAGAAAACCACATCAGAATTAACGTTTTCAATGTGCTAGAGAAACCAAATATAATTGTCTATTGGGAGGGCCTTCTAGATGATCAACAGGGCCTAGTCCTCTACAATAGAGCTTCCTCTGTACCTACAGCTGCCCGAAGCTCTGGAGAGGGTCAGTATCCCCTTCCTCACTCCATCAAATCTGGACTTTTTACTCTTTTCCCTGGTAAGTTGTGAGAATGTAGAAAACTCAGAGGACAAGCCCTCTCATGGAGCCAATGGCACATCTCCCACCACTTCCTGAGAGCTGACTTAGAATACTACGAGCAGAGTCTAGGGTTTCCAAGTCCAAGGTTACATTTCTGACACTGCCTCATATCCATCTAGGATAGAAGAGGTCTATTCATCTTAGGACAGAGCATAATAACCACACCAGAAACTGCCAAGGAGATGATCAGCCATGTGAGGGCTGAGGTCATAGATGATTTCTTTCAGGAGCTCCAGAACTAGAGACCATAGCATATAGAGGGGAGTGTAGCTGAGGAATTACTATGGTATATCAGTCAGGATAGGATAGGCTATGCTGTGGTAACAAATGACCCCAAATCTCAATGGCTTAGAACAATAGAGGTTGTTTCTTACTCATGTTACATGTCCCTGGCCACCTGGTTGGGACTCTGCCCTACATCATCATCATGTCCTCCCTCCTGGACTCCAGCTGATAGAGCAGCCACTCACTGGAGCTATGCTACCCAACATGGTAGTCCTTTAGGCACATGGGATGGGTTGCTCGTATTTAAATTAAAATTAATCAAAATTCAATGAAATTAATTCCAATTTATCTTTCATTTGTACTTGCCATATTGTAAGTGCTCAATACAACATACGGCCAGTACCTAGAGAACATTTTCATCATTACAGAAAGTTTGAGTTAAAGCATTGGGGCTTTAAGAGTCTTACATTAACAACTAAGTGTGATGCGGTCCCATCTAACAACCAGGATCCAAACAGTAGCAATTCCACCCTGTCCCCAGAAAACAGAGAGCCAGAAATATTCAGTGAGCAGCATTAACAACCACCCATTTGTGGCTTCAGAAGAGCTCACAGTTTCCCCCTTATCTTTGTTGTCATCCAAGATATGAACAGGGAAAGAAGCAATCATAATTTGGAAATGTGAAAAGAGAACAGAAGATCACAAGTCAGTTGTGAGTTCAGACTTAAATGAAAAGAATGACAGTTATAGTGATGACATTTCACTGAGCTCTTCCTCTAGGTTATATTCCTTATTTATCTTCACAATGACCCTGTGTCGATATTTGTTACATATATATCTAAATATAACATAGATATATGTGTGTATATATATGTATACACATATATACATATATATGTAGAAAGATATCTGTATACATATAGAAAGAGATATACACACACACAATTCCCACTTTCAAAATGAGGAAACAGGTTCAGAGAGGTTATGTTACTTGACCAACAGATGTCTACCTGACTTCAAAGCACCAGAAATGCTTTATATGGAGATGGAATATACTATTTCCCAAGTCTTTTCATTTTTGCCACGCTGGTCGCCTCTCAGTGGCATCCCAGAAGCCATACTCCAGAGGTCCTCCACTCCTCTGATTGGCCAAATAAACCACATCCTGTCTCTCTCTCTCTCTCTTTCTCTCTCTTTCTCTCTCTCCGTCTCAAGTACTCCTTCTCTCTCTCCCTTTGCAGCATTCCTTAGCAGAGTCAACAGCGCCATTTCAGCAATTTTAAAGGTGACTTCCAATAAAATATGTATGCAGATTTACTTCGGAGTTGGTAGGCTGAGCTATAAATTTATACCTGGTCAACCACGCAAAGTCCTTCAATTAAAAAAGAAGAAAGAAAATATACAGAGTAAAATTTCTATCGACATTTACCTTTGAATAAAAATTTGTTTTTTTCTTTTTGTTCTTGTTTTTTTTTTTCCTTTCTTTTAAAAAAAATGTAAATGCATTTCCTCTCTCTTCGTTTTTAATAGAAAAGAACAAAAATGCCAAGTGAAGAGTAATGACTTAAGGATTTCAGTAGCCTGGTGTTTAAGCCTTTTTTATAATGCCTGGAAATAGAGAAATCCTCAGTGTGGCCAACATTGCTTCCTTCACACAGACCCTGGTGCTTTGGACTGCAGACATGCATGCCTAACAGTCTTCACCTCTCGGGTGCAATCTGAAGCACTGCCATTGGTGCCCTCCCCCCTCGTTTATGAAAACTGAGGGATTAGCAGAGCCCAAGACAGATCCCCGCTGAGCTGCCAGCATCAGTGGGCTAGGCATGTTTTTTTTCCTCTTTCTTCCAAACCTCAGCACCCATCTCTTTCAAGGAAGACTGTCTTCCCTCCCTGTAAATGGGTGACCTTTGGCCTCCGCCAAACAAAGGCTGCAGATTGCTTCATGCTTTTCGTTTGCCAAGAATTTATTGGAGCCCATAAGACAATTCCTGGAGCTAAGGAAACTGTACCCTTTTTGTTAGTCGTTACTGTTGTTTTTAATCTAGGCTGCAGTCCAAAGTTTGCAGCATGAGTGAACTACTATGCTCTGCTTTCTAGTTTGCGTTTGGCCAGGAAAAAGCAAACAAATAGCAGTGCTTTGTGTAACATTATAGATTAGAGGTCTCTGGTGTTTGGTATTTGCCTTGTCATCCTCAAAATAAAATCTTAAAAAGGGGGAATACTAAAGCATTAAGTCCATAGTGTATAAAGCAGTTTTTTGCCAAGTTGCAAAGGCATGAATAAAACCAAATTCATCTTCACAGCAAATTGTATCTAGTAAGTGGAAGAGATGTTTATCCCATTTTATGGATGAGTATACAGCCTAAGCTTACCGCTCATCTGTTCTCAGGTCACACATTTTAAGATCACAAATTTAGCTACAGATGGATCAGGACCCTTGTCACTGTCGCTGATTCTTGCCCCCAAGCTTGCTCCCTGCCTTACAGGATATTGGAGATTATTTTACATTTTTTTAAAGATTTTATTTATTTATTCATTTAAGAGAGAGAGAAAGCAGGAAAGCAGGAGCAGATTGGGGAGGAGGGAGAAGCAGACACCTGGCTGAGCAAGGATCCCAACCTGGGGCTGGATCCCAGGGCCCTGAGATCATGACCTGAGTTGAAGGCAGACATTTGGCCAACTGAGTCACCCAGGCGCCCTGAGATTAATTTAATTTTGAAGCAAAATACTTCATGTGAGAGGCACTATAGACAAAATGCTTTTGTTTTAGTCCAAAACAGGAGTGGAGTAACAGAGAGGAGGAGAAAAATGACACTTAGAACTACAATGATAGGTCATGCTTCCTTCTGTGACATAGCATACTCCTTTGAAGATGTCATTCATCTGGAAACTATGACATGCATAAAGCCCCATTTCAGCTGGGGAAGGAAACAGACCATGGCACTCGGCAGAGTTTTGTGTTGGCTGGAAAGATGTAGAGTAAGAGAGTAAGAGAGCAGCCATGTCCCTTCTCTCCCTTGATGCCCAGACTCTTTCAAGTAAACTGACCCTGTAATCCTTGGGAAATAATGCACTTTGCAGGATGTTGTGAGAAGGGGCCATTGGAGGCAGAGCAGATGCAATGGACTGTGTCCTCGTGCCTGGCACATTCTGTTGCTAGTGGGTGTGTGGTGCCTGCAGGTGACTTACTGGGTGGAGAGAGCAGCTGGCCATGTCAAGAAAGTAATAGAACCAGAGAAGCAAAGCCTTTTCCTTCCCTTGATTGTAACTTCAGGTTTTGTTAAAAAAAAAAAAAAAAAAAAAATCTTCTTATCATGGCATTCTTTAAACTACCTAAGCATGGAATTAGCCTGGCAATCATATTCTAACTCTAAACTCGTATTTTCTGCTGTCTTCACAACTATGTTAGGCACATAAAATACGTTACATTGCAATATGGTCTTTTAAGCAAGCGAATGCTCAACCCCTTCCTGAGGTATCCCCACTGAGTCATCTGTTGCCCCTCACATTCTGAGGAAAAGCACAGTCGGGTGGAGTGGTAAGGAGCACTGGCTGATGTGGGATCACCCCATCACCGCCAGGCATGCCCCACGCTGCCACCTAGAAACCTGCAGGTTCCTGGCAGGAGGTTTCCACAGCAGATAGAAAGGCAGCAAGGGGACAAGCCTCAGTAAGGGCTGTACATGCTCCCCGGGAGCAACAGCTGCGTCCATCCTGAGCGCCCCACGAATGCCACACATGGAAGACTGGGGGATTTCAAACAGACGAGAGGCTTCCTCTTCTGGGGGCGTGCCTGAAAAGACTCAGGGCTTCCCAGGGGCCAGAGAAACTATGCACAGGCCCTGAGGGTTCTTAGTCTTTGGAATTCCACGTCCCAATATAACTCAAGTGCCTCCCTCTTTGGCCCTATTCACTGGCATCTCTGGAACCCACAGTAAGGCCAACTTGGAGTGGAACCCTTGTGTTCCCCAGGAAGAATGCTAATCCTTTCGTCTTCTAAGAAGGTCACAGCTCTATTTGCTTCTTCCTAAAAAAGCAGCTGAGGCAGAAGGGGCATGCACATGTGTCTCACAGGGACATCTGTTTCCTGGCTGCAGGGCCCCAGCACGGCCTCTGACCCCTCCCTGCAGAAAGCCTCCGCAGCTTCCCATTTTATCACAGGGGTGGGAAGGTAAGCAGTTCCCGAGATGCAGAAAACAGCCCCAAAGCAGCTCTGCTTTCTGTCTGCCTTCCTGCACACCCGCCCCCCCTTCAGGCCTGGGCCCAGCAAGCTGACGAGGCGCTCCCTGTGCAGCAGGTGCCCCCAGAGCATGCAGGGCCGTGGCTGAGCGACCCTAACCCTAGCCCTAGCCCTAGCCCTAGCCGGGTGCACCTGCAGGCCCACAACCTTAGCGCCTCTGTCAGCCTGCAACCGTCCCAGCCCTGGAGAAAGGGCTTGCCAATTTCGGACAAACATAATTATGTAAACAGTGGCTTCTGTAACCAAAGAAAAAGTGTCCGATCTGAAGGAAGAAGGGCTGTTTGTTTCTGATGATTTTCCTGGAAGCTAGATGGAGCTTTATTTCTCCGAGTAATGTATGAGGCTATCAGGATAGCTGGAATTCTCTTTATCCAAGATCTGAAAGAGACCTTTATGTCTTTAATTTCATTAATCCTCACAAGTGAATGCTGTAAAACTTTGACTTCTTTATGAATGTTCCTGCCTTTTGACTCAATAATCTCAAATATAAGAATTTTTTTGCAAGGGGATAATGCAAATGAAGGACGTGTGTGTGTGTGTGTGTGTGCACATGTGTGTGTGTGTGTAGATACATATACAGCCGAAGATTCCTTATAGTGTCATCTTTAGATTAGAAACAGCCTGAATGTCCTCTTAGGAAAACATTTATTGAACTATAGGTAAATTCTCTCAATTGAATAATGTTCAGGCGTGATGGGGATCCCTGGGTAGCTCAGCGGTTTAGCACCTGCCTTCTGCCCAGGGTGTGATCCTGGAATCCCAGGATCGAATCTCATGTCAGGCTCCCTGCATGGAGCCTGCTTCTCCCTCTGCCTGTGTCTGTGCCTCTCATGAATAAATGAATAAAATCTTTAAAAAATGTTCAGGCATGACAAATAATACATTTGAAGCTATGGTAGACTTGAAAATGCTCATGATGTAATAGATATTTAAAAAAATAGAATGCAAAGAAATTATGCTATTTCTTTTATAGCATTTTTACAGAATTGTATACTAATTGTTATTATTATAATATACTAATTCTGTAAAAATAATAAATGTTTATGGACAAAGCCTGAAAGGAAATATGAAAAGCAATATGAAAAAATGTGTGTTGGGGTAGAAGGGGGATCTTTATATATAGGAATGGAAAGCTTGAGAAGTATATATTTCTTTTTCTAAGATTTTATTTATTTATTTGAGAGCGAGAGAGAGCACAAATGGGGGTAAGGGGGGAGAGGGGAGCTCCTCAGTGGCGAGCCTGACCTGGTGCTCCATCCCAGGACCCTGGATCATGACCTGAGCTGAAGGCAGACACTTAACCATCTGAGCCACCTAGGTGCCTAAGAAGTATATATTTATTTAATGTCTTTATAACATTGTTTCAGTAATGAAAGAGAAAGTAAAAACAATAGTTTTCCACTTTACCTGGTAACTGCTTCCTACACTATCTTTAGTGGGAAATGTAAATGTTCAGGTGCACACTGTAGGGTGCTGTTAACTTCTGAGTTTTTTGAAGGCATAAAATTTAGAAGGTTGTAGATAAAAGAATCCTGCAGAGAGAATATAATGTATCCCAGAAAACCCTGCTGGGAACATGTTTAAGCTCTGTCTTGATTTAAAAAGAATCTGTTCTACTCACACCCCATGCTCTGTCTCCCACGAGGACAGACAGCTTTGGAATGCTAGGCCAGTAAGCAAAATCCTCCCCCAACCCCACTAACTCCCCCAACCTGAGTCTTAACTTCTCACTTGTAGGAGGCTCGGAATGTTCCTATGTGGCAGAAGGTTGGTGTTTCCAAATGAATGTGTAGCTAAGCAATCAAAGCATAAATGGTTAATGAGCATCTCATACATCAAAGACACTTGTGACAATTATATATGGTGCTACATGACAAAACAATTATGATGGTTAATATTTATTTGGCCAGGCATTGTGCTGATCATTAGACATGTGTTATTACATTTGATCCTCACAACCACCCTCTAAGATATGCTCCATTAGCTGTCCCATATTATAGGTTAAGAACATGAGTTTTGAAGATCAGTTGTTAAATGAAACCAAAATTATGCAGTCTGTGACTCTGAAGCCATTCTCTAACAGACTTAGACTCTCTCTACCTTCCCAAAGTAGTCATCCACGTACTTTTCAACTTTATACATTAAAGCTCATGAGACTTTCCTTAGATAAATCAGCAATTTCCTTTAACTTGTAGATGTTGATAATGTGAACCACGAACAGGGGACACTGTAGAACTGGGGTCTGGGTCCTCCCAGTGTGGAGGTGATCTCTATTCAGAGCAGATAACTCCTGCAGGATAATTAGAAACCACACAGAAAACAAGAAGCTTGCAGAGGACAGAATAATAGCTGGATGCAGGGGTATGTGTTATGCCCAAAATTCATGGACCATGGACTCATACACATTAAAATGTCATTCCTAAGGCCATGGACATTGGAGGTAGAAGACAGACACATCCTTACCCAGATATTGAAAAGATAGCTACAAATAATAGCTCAGTTTGGGTCAATGAAGCATCCTTGAGCTAAGCTATTAAGAACCACCATCTGGAGGTTCAGAGCCTCAAGGAAGGAATAGAAAAGCCCTTAGGAAAAAAGCTTGTGGGCAAGTTTAGGCAAAAGCATTTGAGGGGCTTATTCAAGATGTGGGGTTTTGGGAAAACTCCCTGAGTAGCAGGAGTTTAAACTCACAGCTTCTGCTGGGTGCAAGGTTTGTGCCTCCAGAACCCTCACACCAAGGTAGAAGTTAGCTGTGTACTTGAACTAACACTGTGTATTGGACTGTGGGATAAAAGGAGGGCCACAAGAGAGGAAGAGGCAGTTTGAGAAGGCAAAGACATGGGAACTGGGGTTTGAGAGAGGAAATGTGTCCCCTGGGTGGAAGCAATGGATGAGCAACTGAAGATGACACAGTAATCTCCTGGGTGCTAGACCTTTGCACTGGGTCCCAATGGAACCAAGGTGCGTGTGCAGGCATGTGGCGAACCAACCATGGGTGCTATACCCAAGAAAGACCAGGTTCAGATCCTGAAGTGCCCTAGAATTATGACCTTAAGAAAGTTACATCAAGTCTCTGACCCTACATTTCATCATGTGTAGAATGAGACCAATTCTAGTGTTGTTGCCTCCTAATGTTATTGTGTTATTGTGTGCTATTGAACAACACACAGTAGGCGAAACCCCTGACACATAACAAGGACTCAACACATTTTGGGTTCTTTCCCTCTTTCTTTCTGAGAGTCACCCTTATTAACCAGGGAACTCATTTGGACCATTTAGAATTGTATTCTTAACACCTAGTTCAAGAGCTCAAGGTAACAGGATTCTTCAGTCTTATTTCTCAAAGAACATTAAAGGCAATTAAAATACTAAATCTTTTCCTTCCTCTTTACTTCCCTCCCATGCAGTAGTATGCTGAATTTTTCTATCCAGTATACTTTGCATTGGTAGCCTGCAGTCAGCCATGATGAGATTCTTTACGCCATGGAACTTGGCAAATGCTACCAATCAGGGCTCTTTTTTGTTTCTAAGAGCTGGTTTATCAGTGTACCATCACTTCAGCCCCACAGCTGCTCCAAAGTCTTTCTCTTCAACTCTCAATTTCTCCCCTTCCCACCCACTCCCAGAAGAAACTGGTCTTCCACCCGCAAGCTTCACAGATCCTTTCTTCCCTTCACCCTCCACATTCTGCCTCAGCACTTGAACATGTGGGCTCGCTATGCTCCTCTGCAGACATGGACAACAGAGGTAGGACAAGGCTAGCCAAGGCAGGACTGTCTTTGGTGGAATAGGAGAGAGATGCTGTCAAAACCACTCTGGGTTAATAGTAGTTACCCCAGGAGGATTTGACATCAACACTGATCATAGTCATTTTATACCAAACTTGTAGCATTTTCTAAAACTAACGCTGAAGGGTTTTCCATTCTGGATCCCAGCCCATAGTTTTTTTACCTTAAAAAAAAATCAAAGGAGGGTATCGGGGTGGCTGAGCTGGTTCAGCATCCAGTTCTTGATTTCAGCTCAGGTTATGATCTCAGAGTTGTGAGATCGAGCCCTGCATAGGGTTCTGCACTGGGTGTGAAGCCTGCTTAAGATTCTGTTTCTCCCTCTCATTCTTCCCCTCCCCCTCCTCGCTGAAAAAAAAAATCAAAGGAAGCAAGTTATTTACTTTGGAAATGAAGCCTTGTTGAGTCCATCTTCACGGGGGTCTTCACGTGACCTTCACAGAGGTCATGTACCCTTTCAGCTACTGCATCAGATGGGCCCTGGAGAACCCTCTTGCACTGTTGGTGGGAATGTGAACTGGTGCAGCCACTCTGGAAAACTGTGTGGATGTTCCTCAAAGAGTTAAAAATAGACCTGCCCTACGACCCAGCAATTGCACTGTTGGGGATTTACCCCAAAGATACAGATGCAATGAAGCGCCCGGACACCTGCACCCCGATGTTTCTAGCAGCAATGTCCACAATAGCCGAATTGTGGAAGGAGCCTCGGTGTCCATCGAAAGACAAATGGATAAAGAAGATGTGGTCTATGTATACAATGGAATATTCCTCAGCCATTAGAAACGACAAATACCCACCATTTGCTTCGACGTGGATGAAACTGGAGGGTATTATGCTGAGTGAAGTAAGTCAGTCAGAGAAGGACAAACATTATATGGTCTCATTCATTTGGGGAATATAAATAATAGTGAAAGGGAATAGAAGGGAAGGGAGAAGAAATGGGTAGGAAATATCAGAAAGGGAGACAGAACATAAAGACTCCTAACTCTGGGAAATGAACTAGGGGTGGTGGAAGGGGAGGAGGGTGGGGTTTGGGGGTGAATTGGTGATGGGCACTGAGGGGAGTACTTGACGGGATGAGCACTGGGTGTTATTCTGTATGTTGGCAAATTGAACACCAATAAAAAATAAATTTATTATTATAAAATAAAAAAAAGAAAATGCAAACCAAAATTATAAAATATCAGTATAGAACCATTAAAAAGCTTAAAATAAAAAGGCTGACAAATCCAATTATCGACAAGGACGTAGAGAGTACTGGAAGTCTCCTATATCTCTGGTAGGAATGCAAAACACTGCAATCACTTTGTATAATAGTCTGGCCATTTCTTTATTTTTTTTTAATTTTTATTTATTTATGATAGTCACAGAGAGAGAGAGAGAGAGAGAGAGAGAGAGGTAGAGACACAGGCTCCATGCACCGGGAGGCCGATGTGGGATTCGATCCCGGGTCTCCAGGATCGCGCCCTGGGCCAAAGGCAGGCGCCAAACCGCTGCGCCACCCAGGGATCCCAGTCTGGCCATTTCTTAAAGAGTTAAACATAGGGTGCCTGGGCGGCTCAGTCCCTTAAGCATCTGCCTTCCACTCAGGTCATGATCCTGGGGCCCTGGGATTCAGCCCGCATCCGACATGTGGGCAGGTGCTCTCTTTCCCTCCCTCTCAAATAGATAAATAAATAAAATCTTAAAGAAAAAAATAAAACACACAGTTAACCATAAGATCCTGTCTAAAGAAACAATAGTAAAAAAATTGAAAAAATAAATAAAAAATAAAGAAACAACAACAACAAAAAAGATGAGCCCTGGAATCCATCATTCCTGCCTATGTTCTTTGGAGGATCTACCCAGACATGATTTCACCGACTCCCATTAGTGGTCCACCAGAACACGAGCGACCCATTGAATTACATAATAATAAACTAACTTCTTCTAGCAAACAAAGCTTTTAGGAAGCAAAATGGCTTGAGAGTATAGATAACAATTGACTTTTTCACACTGAGGTCAAACTAACAAGACCATCCAGTTACAAGAAATGTCCTTTCATACTTGTATTCTATAAGCTGTTATAAGGTTCTCTCTCAGATAGGCCCTAAGAAACCTGGTCTAGATTGTATTCCTGCCTCTCTTTTGTACAGACTTTGAGATTAGAGGTGTCTGAAAGAAAACAGTGCTGGCAGTCAGCTGCCATTTGGCAGTGGGATTTTTGTAATCACTAATGAAATATAGATCATGGGCATTCTAGAGACACTGTGGAAGGGAAGAAGCTTTTAAGTTCTTTAAAAATATTTATTTGTCCTTTTTTTAAAAAAAAAAATTTATTTATTTATTTGAGAGAGAGAGAGAACCAGTGGAGGGAGAGTTGGAGGGAGAGGTGAAGGGAGAGGGAGAGAAAAAAAGCAAGCAAGTTCCCCACTGAGTGGGAAGTCCAGTACAGGGCAAGATCCCAGGACCCCAAGATCATGACCTGAGCTAAAGGCAGACATTTAACCAACTGAGCCACCCAGGTACCCCTGTCCCTATTTTTTTCAACTCAAACTATATAGTGAGGCAAATATATTCAATCCATAGGGATGGCCATAGGCAGAGAAAGGCAGGAAAGCAACATTTACGTGGCACTCACTGTATGTCAGGCACTGTTCTTAAGATAGTACCTCATTTAAACCTTATAGCAACCTCATGAGGAAAATATAATTCTAAAGGAAAAACACACTCCTGTGTGTGTCCCCTTTACTCTCACACTACCATACTACTTCATTTCTGACATCAGATGTGTGGGTTTTCCATACGTCATGCAACTGTCTGACACCAGCTGGTGTCCTATACTTTAATTCAATTCTGACCCTATCTACCTGGAGAGAGCATCAGATCCCATGGATTAAAGTCTCAGTCCTACAAGACTGCCCCCTATTTCAGATATCAATGGCAAGTCCAGGTTGTTACTACTGTCAAAACCACTCTGGGTTAATAGTAGTTACCCCAGGAGGATTTGACATCAACACTGATCATAGTCATTTTATACCAAACTTGTAGCATTTTCTAAAACTAACGCTGAAGGGTTTTCCATTCTGGATCCCAGCCCATAGTTTTTTTACCTTAAAAAAAACACTTAACCAGCACCTTTACATGTTCACCAACCTGAGAGCTCTCTAAACCCAGTCCTTTTGGAGTTTTATGGAGGCTTCATTACATAGGCATGATTGGTTACATCACTGGCCATAGGCAATTGCACTCGAACTCCAGCCCCTCTGCCTTTCCCTGAGATTGGGAGTGGGGTGGGACTAAAAGTTGCTGGGGTTGCTAGGATTTGAGGGCCAAGATACTGAAAAGAAGAGAAATTCACTGAAATGATACCAATATGGTGTACTTTGCTATAGTCCTTAGGGCATTTGCTCATTCTTAAAAAGTTTAGGCCTGAATGCAGCTGCTAAAAGGTAGATAAGCCCACAGAACTCAAGGAGCTAGAAAAAAAAAAGGTTTGCTAAGGCAGCCAGAACTTCAGGAGCCAAGATCCAAAGAAAGAAGGATAGTGCATAAAAGTGAGCCCAACATTCTATGCAAGTTTTGATTTCAGGGTATTTGTTCATTCTTAAGCTACACAGAGCAAAAGGCTAAGAAGCCAAATAGAACATAACTAGAAATTGAGTGGAGTTTTTGGCAGTATCATAATACCAAAGAGACCAAAAGGAAATTCAAGTCCTACCAAAGAGGAGTCCTGTTAAATACTCTAAGCACCATAGAGAACTACATTCAAGAAGTGTGAGTGACCAAATAAGAAAAAAATCATAAATTTTAAAACCCAGGCTCAAGTGATTGAATTGTGGTGATTTGCTACTGCCTGATAGCACATGACTTTTCTCTGAAGACAGGGTAACATCATCCAGAACTTTTATAATGCTTCACTGACAGTGTCTAACATTCAATGAAAAATTACCATGCATGTCAAGAAATAGGACCAAGAAAAAAAGAAAAACAAAACAAAACAATGAAAGCTGATACATTGGTGATGCAGATATTGGACTTTTCAGATACCAACTTAAGAAAAATGATTATTAGGTTCAAAAAATAGATAAGATATGGGATCTTATCATAGAATTGGACTCTATAAAAGGTAATCACATGAAAATTCTAGAAATGGAAAAACACAAGAATGGAATATAACTGATATGTGAACCCAAACTCATTAATTTAAACTCAGAATTTAGGAAAAGTGAACAACACACATGGACACAGCTATCAATAGGCATTTTTTATGTATAAAACAAAGGCAATAAAGTAGGGTCACAAATAACAAATCACATAAATGCTTGGTAACATGGCCATAAACTTGAAATATTAAAGATATCGCAAAGCAGCACCTGAATTTGTTTTTTTCAAATTATTTTTAATATTTAAGAATTTCTCTTTTCTGGATAAATCTTCTCTATTTGCTTATTTCAGAGATTTGCTTTTTCTTTTTTAAAGATTGGTTCCCTCTATCCCCTTTTGTTAGAAAAACTTTCAGTTTATCTTTGAGCTTCTGAATTAAAATTTTATTCCCACCAAGTCTTAATTGACCAGAAGCTGGGAAATTAACTTAAAGGATAAATCTTGCCTTGGCACTTACAATCAGCAACAGTATGATTTCCAGAATGAAAACAACCTGCTATGGTACAACACTCATCAGTTGTGTGACTTTGGGCAAGTCAAAACCTCCCTGAGCTTCTGCATCTATAAAGTGGGGTCAATTCCACTTCCTTAATGAGGTTGTTATAGAGATAAAACAAAATAGAGCATATGAAAACCCTTTGCAAACCACAAAGCTTTTTTTTAATTGTTAGTTGTTGCTACTTTTGTTCTCTGATCCTTGTACAGAAGGAAGTAATTGAACCTCATTTATGTTTGCAGACAAATACTGTATGTTTTTAAAACAAATTTCCACATCTCCTTCACACAACATTCAATATACTTTTATTAAACATCTGTGATGTTCCAGGATCCCTGACAGGTACTGAAGATGCAAATATCAATAAAGCAATCACTTTGCCCTCAAGGACCTCATAGACTGAGAGGGAAGATAGACAAGTAAATAAATCATTACAATACATTGTGATGTGTGGTGAGACCAAAAAGGGGGAATTATTAACTCAGCTTTAAATGTCAGGGAAGTCTGGGTTTTGAAGGACAACTTGGAGATCACCAGGCAAATAAAGGAGGTTGGGGAGACCATGGAAGCCAGAGGGAGTGCAAAGACCCAGAAGCATGATAAAGCATTTTAATTTTTCTTTGATTAAAGTATGAGGCATACATAATCTTGGTCACTTAAGGGCTTCGTATGATAAAGGAGAAAAACATACAAACAAGCAATCTTAATAGTTTTGTGGAAAATTCTCATCTATGGAATTTTTTAAAGTATATAAAAGTGACTAAAAATAAACAAAAGAAAAACAACCCAATTAAAAAATAAGCAAAGAACTTGAATAGTTATTTCTCTGAAAAAAAAATCCACCATACAAATGGCTAATAAGCACTTGAAAAGTTGCTCAACATCATTAGTCATTAGGGAAATGCAAATTAAAACCACAGTGAAATACTACTTCATACCCACTAGAATGGTTATTATTTTTTTTAAAGAAAGGAAAAAGAAAAGAAAAAAATAGCAAGTATTGGTAAGGATGTGAGGAAATTGGAACCTTCATGGAACCTTTGTGTATTGCTGGCAGGAATGTAAAATGGAACCGCTATTGGAAAGCAGTTTGGTGGTTTCTCAAAAAGTTAAACATAGAGTTCCTAAATGACCCAACAATTCCACTCCTACATATAGACACAAAAGACTTGAAAATAAGAACTCAACACACGCTTGCAGACTAATGTTCATAGCGGCATTGTTTATAATAGCCAAAAGGGGGGCACCTGGGTAGCTCAGTGGTTGAGCATCTTCGGCTCAGGTTGTAATCCCCCGGGTCCTGGGATCAGGTTACACATCAGGCTCCCCACAAGGAGCCGGCTTCTCCCTCTGCCTATGTTTCTGCCTCTCTTCCTCTATATCTCTCATGAATAAATAAAAATAAAATCTTATAGTAGCCAAAAGGTGGCAATAATCTAAGTTCAAACAGCGGATAAATGAATAAGCAAAATGTAAACATTCCATTGAAAAAAACATTTTGATAAACAAAATGGAGCATTGTTCAACCATAAAAAGGAATGAAGTTTTTAGCATGGATACACTTTGAAAATACTATGCTCAGTGAAATAAGCCAGACAAAAAAGGACAAATACTGTATTATTCCACTTATGTGGGCTCTTTATTTTTTTTTTTAATTTTATTTATTTATGATAGTCACACACAGAGAGAGAGAGAGGCAGAGACATAGGCAGAGGGAGAAGCAGGCTCCATGCACCGGGAGCCCGTTATGTGGGCTCTTTAAAAGCAAATTCATAGGGACAGAAAGTAGAATAGAGATTTCCAGGAGATGGAGGGAATAGAAGATAGGGAATTATTGACTAATGGTTGCTGATTTCCTATTTAGGGTGATGAAAAATCCTGGAAATAGATATTGGTGATGGTTACATAACACTGTGAATATACTTAATGACATTGAATTACAACACTTAAATATGGTTAAGATGGTAAATTTTATATTACATTACATTTATATGATATGTATTTTACTACAATGAAAAAATGTTTCTTTTAGGATCAAGCAGTACACCTCTACAATATGGCATAGCCTAGTCTCTCTCTCTCTCTCTCTCTCTCTCTCTCTCATGCACTAATTTGTATTCTCTACATTTTCCCTAATGCATACACATTCTACTTTTTATTTTAAAAACCTTAAAATTTCACTTTTCAAAGAAAGAAGCAGATAAACCATTATGGTAAGAAAAACTAAGCTGTCTTTTCTCTATGCACAAAGTACCTTGGGAATACAGAGGACACCATCTGGATTTTACTTGGCCTGGCAACGGCCTTGCAACTGGCTCATCTGGAGGACTCATAAAATGTGGCTGTGTGTCATCTTGCCCTAGGAAACCTCTTCTGGAAGGAAGGCAGCTCAAGTCTCAGTTATTTTAATCATTCTGCAGAGCTTTAGCAAGACGCAGGGCAAGACATCTAGAGCTTCCAACTTCAAAGAGGCACTTCTTCCTTGGAATGCAGCTGCCCAGCTGGCCTGGGGGACTCTGCAGATTAGAAGGGCCAGACAGAAACCCTCACACACGGAGGAGAAGAGATAGAGATACCAGCCAGTTTCTTCCCAGGACTCCCTCTCCCTACGGGTGCTGCCAAGGCATTTCCTCTTTTACTTTAGGGAAAGAAGAGAAGCTAGTTTGTTGTCCTAGTAAACTGGCCTCTGGCCCCCGCTGTCCTTGGCTTTGTCAGAGAGAAGGCACAAACAGTATTCTACTGTATTGTAGCCATGTCTCTCAAACTCGGAACAAAAGTTTTGGAACTGGGCCCTGCTTTGGAATTGGATCATCAGGCAAGGCCCTGAGGCACGGCTAGTTTGCCCAGGATTTTGCTCTAACCTGATTTGACTTGGGGGCCAACTGAACTGCTAGGGGAGGAGGGAGATGTGCTGAGCTCCAGTAAATCCGTCACTTATGCTGATGTTGCTCACAAAGGAAGACAGGTTTAAACGGTGGGTCTGGGAGATGCAGACCCTTAATTTGAAAGCCCCTTAACTGTTAAAGGGCACACATGTGAGACTTCTCTTTAAGGTGCTGAGGATGAAATTGTCTTTCCTTCTGGGATTATACCCCCAGAGGGTTGAATTTGGATTTAGTTCAGTCATCCAGTAGGACCCCAGAGAACAAGCACCAATGTGAAAATCTCCTGTGTCTCAGAAAACTTGTGGCCACACCCTGGAATTTCATTCTTTTGTTTTCAAACCCCAAGGTCCTGTGATTTCACAATTGAATTAAGAGTTGGGACCTGGAAGGGATGCCTGGGTGGCTCAGTGGTTAAGCATTAGCCTTCGGCTCAGCATGTGATCCTGGAGTCCTGGGATCAAGTCCCACATCAGGCTCCCCACATGGAGCCTGCTTCTCCCTCTGGCTATATCTCTGCCTCTCTCTCTTTTTCTCTGTGTGTGTGTGTCTCTCTCATGAACGAATAAATAAAGTCTTAAAAAAAAAGAGTTGGGACCTGGGAATTTTTTTTGAAAGATTTTATTCATTTTTATTTGAGAGAGGGAGTGAGAGAGAAAGCACTAGGATGGGAAGGGTCACAAAGGAAAAGGAGAAGCAGGCTCCCCACTAAGCAGGGAGCCGAGGACTCAACTCAAGGGACTCAACCCAAGAGTCCAGGATCATGACCTGAGTCAAAGGCAGATGCTGAACTGACTGAGCCACCCAGGTGCCTTGGGACCTGGGAAATTTTAACACTAAACCCTCATTTCCCCATGTATTTTTCTCCTTTGCAACATCCAGCTCTCTTTTGTAGTGACTGACACACATACAAATATATTTAAAAGTTTATTCTCTAGGGAAATTGAAGTGGAGACTCTTTGGACTGTGGTACACAATGGTGTGATAAAGACTGTATATAGGGGCTTTCAACAGCCAATTGTTCACATCGCTTCCCAACTCTGTTCACATATTCATGGCACACTAGTAACTTGAAAGCAGCCAAGGAAGGGTATTTACACACAGAAATTAGCAAAAACTAAAAACCTGGGTTAGTGTTTATTGTTTATGGAGACCAAGTGTGAAGCTCAGAACTAAAGATAGAAAGATTAAGTTAAATCAGCATGTTCACATAGGACTCTCAAACCACCCTCTTCCCTTTGCCTTGACCCCAGAATGCAGCAACCAGGCATTCACTACCAGGCAGGGGATTAGAAGCTTCTTTCTAGAAAACTAAATGACCTCAGAGATAAATCCATATCAATGGTATAATTTGGGGTTCCTTAACAAACAAACACAAAAAGCTGATGTATCACTCATGGCCAGTAAGTTCCCCAGGACTTTCAAGTAGCAGTTTAGTCCCTTGTTTTAATTGTGAACTTTCATCCAATTTTTTTCAGAGATTTGTGGAAAATCTCGGTCATGAAAGCAATAAAAACATATTTTTTAAGTAGAGGAGACAATAATTAGGAAAGCAAAGAAATCTTCAGAAAGATAAGAGATGATGTCACAACCACAGAATAGTATGTTGCTGTATTCAGTATTCATTACTACATTACAAATCACCGCAATTTAGAAGCTTAGAACAACATCTCATTATTTCACAGTTTATGTGGGTCAAGAGTCCAGGCACGGCTTAGCCGGTTTCTTTGCTCATGGTCTCAGTAGGCTGCAACCAAGGTGTCAGCTGAGCTGTGTTCTTTTCTGGAGCTTGGAGTTCTCACCCAAGTTCATGTGGTTGTTGGCAAAATTCAGTCTCTGGTGATCGAAAGAAGTTGTTGGTCCCTGCCTGCTCCATCTCCCTTCTTTAAAAAATTGTTAATCTTTTATTATTAAATATGTGGTCAGTACACATATAACGGACATCCCTGTTCTCTTGTTGCCAGTAGCAGGAGCCTGCTTTCAGCTCCTGGAAGCTGATTGCAGTTCTTTACCAGATGCCACTCACCTAAGCCCTCTCACTAATGGCAGCTCCTTTCTTCCAGGCCAGGGAGGATCTCATCAGAATGTCATCAGACTTCTCAACAGCAATCCCAAAAACTAGAAGAGAAGGGAGTAATGCCTTCAGAATCCTGAGGGCAGCAATTTTAGCATGAAATTTGAAATGAGGCATACCAAAACTGAAGTGTGAGGGCAAGAAAAGACTTTTTTCCATATTCAAGGGCCAAAAAAACTTACCTATTAAGCGTTCTTGATTAGGAAGTATATTGAGAATTCATTCTTGGCAATATAAACAAGTAAACCAAAAAAGAGGAGGACACAAGGCACAAGCAATGAAGGACTCTAAGTCAAAGAAAGATGTAGGGAAGTTCTGGACATTAGCATATAACAGGCTTGTGGAGAAGCAGTCAAGGTTGCAAGAACAACAGAGGATTATGGAAGAAAAATTTCCTGTAAAGAGGGAGGATTAGAATGATTAGATTATCTGACATGGTTAAATATTTGGAAAATATTAGTGATAGGTGATTTGAAACATTTTATCTGACATGGTGAAATATTTGGAAAATATTACTGATAGGTGATTTGAAAAATTTGGAGTGGGAAAAAGTAAATATAATAGTGGTCCTACGCATAATGTGGGGGGAGGAGGGGCAAGGTAGGGCAAGTCTTAACTCCTGAAATAAAATAAGAAATCTCTAATCTTATGAGACTCTTTAGCTCAGCAGTGGAGTAATATTTACTCAAAAAATGTAAACACTAAATATACACTTATCAAAATATCACAACATGTGAAGAAGATAGGATATGGGGAAGATGAGGGATTTGTTTTTCAAGGGTTTGGGGGGTAGGTTCGATTGCTTAATGACAGGAAAATTGACCAAGCATGCTAGGTTGAAATGTGAAGAGATTGTATATTTCAAAAGGTGGTGAAGAGAGTTGAAATGGGATACCTCTGGGAGGTATAAATGAGGAGGAATGGAAAGAGGATTGGTTTACTTTTTTATTCTGTTCGTTACAATAAAAATAAGGAACAGAGAAAAGAAAACCTATATAAATATTATTTTGGATTTAAAATATTTATTCTTTTACTAGTGTATCAGATTTCATCAACATCTGTAAGAATCAAAGTTTTCCCAGCCAGAATAAACAAACAGGAAATGCTGAACAGTTAGAGACAGAGACCTACCTCTCAGTTTAGCCCTTGGTTTAACAAAGACAAACAAACCAAATTTATCTTCCTTTTGTTACGAATTCCACGCTGATTTTGACAGATTTCCCTGAGTGCCTATGCTCCACTACAAATTACTTATTTTTCTGAGTCATTCTCGTCTAGACTGCAAGAGCAGTCCCTGCACAGTGTTTGGCGGATGGGAATTGTAGGTTCTGCTCAGATTTGTTTGTACAGCACTTCCTCCCTCACGCCAAGTATGCATTATATGTGAATGAGGCTCTTCACAGCTCTGCGTAATTACCGCATTTGGAGCCATTCTTCTCTGCAGAGGTTGGGTATTTTTTTTCTTTTCTTTTGATTTCTTATATTTTGCAGCGACTGTCATCATTATTTTGATGCTGTGGTTTAATAGGGGCTTCAAATGCAAATTTGACAACACAAGCTGAAAATTATGGGTGGCAAACAAAGGAACTAAACTTCCATGGCGGTGTTTTGAGAGGCTCCACCTGATGTATAAAAGCACAGAAGTTTTAGTAGTAAGCCCAGCACACAACCTTGGCTTTTGTAGTATAAGAACAGGAATTTTCTGAAGACATTGCCCAACCTGGCCTCTAAAATTGGAATTCTAATTATTTTTCCTTGCCCCATATTTTACAATCCTGATTTTGCAGATGGTTGAGATCCAGTCGGAAACTCCATGTTTTCCAGTGAATCTGTTGTCCTCTTTGAATCATTTGTCCAAGAGTGAAAAACCAAATATTTCACAACTGGAAGTGCCCAAAGGCTAATCAGAGCAGGAGTAGAGCTGGAGCTCCTAGTTGGCACCTGTTTTACGCCTCTAGCTACTGGACCATGAGAGAAATGATTGGAAGGGGCCCTCTGGCAGGGGGCTGAGGGACTCAAAGGGTATATGGGAAACCTGGAAAGCAGCTATAACTAAGCAGTATGGGGGTATTTAAATGTTTGAACAACTGATAAGGCGGTATCCGGGCTTTCTGAAATATCACCCCTGCGTGATTCACTTCCTGTCTATAGCAGTTACTTGTGTGCATGCCTCCTAAGTCTGGCTTCCTTAATCTTGACATAAAGAGTATTCCCCATTGAAATTAAACATGCTAACTAAAATTTAGGTAGGGACATACTTTTCATAAACACAAATTTACTCTTTTGGGGGACAATGAGACTTAGAAATATACATATACAGGTCAGACTTATTTCTTGAAAAAAGTTATCATTAGCGTAATGGATATTTGGGAGAAAGAAGAAAGCATGTTCTTTGTTAATTTTTTAGTTTTGTAGGTGATATGGAATACAGCAGGAAAGACTTGTGCTAAAATTTTTTCTTTTGAAAAAATGGGGACTCCATTGGCAATATTTTAATTTTGCAATAGTTTAGGTTTAAATTCTTACAGGAAAATCAAACCTTAAGCATTACTTTGGCAAGTCTTTGTTTTCCCTGCCAGTGCTAATTGAAGAATAGAAGGGGAGAGATCCATAAAAAGTTAGAAGGAAATTAGATTTTTTTAGATCAGTTCTCAGAACCTAAGAAGTTATCAAACTATAAGGATAAGGGATTGTAAAAGAATATGATTTTTATCAAGGCCATAAAATTTTCAGCTATTTTCCTTCATTTAATTTAAATGTAGAAGTGATATGCATCTATAATGTGTCAACCCATTGGGATCAGAAACATGGAATCATAGGTTAAAACATTTATTTTTCATCCAAAAGGAAATTGGCATGAAATACATTTATCAAGGGACTACATTTCTAAAGCATGCCTTGCATGGCTGCCCAGAACAAAACAAAACAAAACAAAAAAAAAAAAATCTAGTATATTAAAGTAATAATTCCTTTTGAACTATAGGTATTAATGTAAGATGATAGAAACAGACCAAAATAAACAATTTTCAGAGAAGAGACTGAGGCCAGAATATCATCTTGCCTCTCTAATACTTTATTAGTTGTAGTTTTAGTAACTCATGTTCTCAAAAGATAATTACCTAGAATTCTCTTAGCTCACTCTAAAGCTCTACGCAGACTTGTCAATAACACACTGTTGATATGAATCAAATGTAGGATGTTTCATTCAAAACAACTGAATGGTTTATTTAACACAAGAGCTGTTGATCATTTGAAGTAAATTACCATAACTAGTCTACATTAGACTTTAGGTTATTTTTAGTTGTACTCTAATAAGATTCTGAAAATAATTTATGTTTCTCTAATAACATGTTTCAGCAGGTACCATGTGCTAGATAGACAACTGCTAGGCACTGAAAATCTAGAAATAAATAAAGAGGATACTCTCTTTTCTTATCCTGGACCTCAAGGCTTAGCATAGGGAATAGACAATTCCACAGATAATTTCAGCAGAGCCTGATAAGTACTCCAAAAGAAAAAGACTTGTTTTCTCTGCTAAGGGGGGAGATGCAGGAATAGCCAAGGGAAAGTCTCTAAAGCAACCCCTGATCTATATCCAAAAGGAAATAGAGACATTAGCCAGGCAAGAAAGACATTCTAGACAGAGGCAATGGAAATATGGGAAATGCGTGTGGTATTGCAATCTGAGCAATAAACTCAAGACTGGAAATCCTCAGAGGAAATGTTTAAATTAATGGACAGAGGCTAAAAAGCTTCCAGAAAAGTCATACAGAGTAAAATAATTAACACTTTCCTTTTGAGAGTTATCATTGCATTATGTTCTCTGTTGCTTTCAATAAAAAAAATATATATATATATATGGGAAACTTCCCAAGGACTAGCCATAAAAATGCTTGGAAAAATTCCAACATTGGCCATTAGAAAAAATTTCTATAATATATAATATTTCTGTCCTGAGAGGATAAATAAAATGTTAAATGACTTTATCCCACAGAATAAAACCAATATTTGCTATATTTGAATATTTTTTGGAGAGTTAGATGTAAACCATCCATGTAACACAATGTGGACTTTTCAAAATTGTGTCCTCATAATAGTTTTCCTACATAAATTGAGAAAAAAAGCATGCAAACATGAGTCACGTGGAATTTGTGTTCCTTATAAGGTAAAACATTTTCCGATTCTCAAGTATCAATTTCTTTTTCTGAGTCCATCCAGGAGTTGGACTGGCCCAGAAGACACTGGACTATCCTTACCTCCTGCATTAATGAGACAAAGTCTTATATAACATAATGTTATATAATATTCTGACTCTAACTCTGTGGATCTTAGTAAAATGAGAGGGTGAACCAGATGACCTCCAAGCTCTTTGAGCTCTGACAGTTATTTTACAAGGTTTTTTTTTTTTTTTTTTTTTTTTTTTTTTTTTTATCTCATGCTTGATAATGGCAAACGTGGCTCTGTAATGACTTCCCAGCACCAGTCAATGAAATCACTTTGTCAGCATGCATCTCAGCCATGGAGATCAAGGGTCTTATTAATTGTAGCCTGTCTTGTCCATCTCACTTAGGTCAAAATCATATTTCTCCACCCCCCAAGTGGAACACATTAGACTGAGACTATCTTTTATTGGCTTTTACTCAGTAAGAGTAGCTCATTCATCTACATCAGCCTAAGTTCAAGTCAATAGTGCAGAAAGAACATGAAAGACTCAAAGATGGTATACAGCCAAAAAATTGAAAAATTTATTCCAGAAAACCTCCTATGACTGTATTTCAGGAAAAAATAATCACCTAAAGGGGGTGCTTCATCTGCATTCTGATAGCAATATATTGTATATATTGTCCCTGCTCTACTCAGTCTTGCTTGACTGGATGGAGAGCAGATTCTCAAAGATTTTTGATCACCCACCTCATCAATTAATATAGTTTATAGACACAGTATAGATATTACAGATATACTATATTCTTATATTTATATATTATGTATGCTTATTTATCAATTATAGTCATGTAATATTGAACTAATAGGTTGTATAGATTATAAAATACCTATAAAATAGAAACTTTAATAGGAAGAGATTTTTAAAAATTAATGGGAGTGGAAGTTACAATATTCTTCCCAAACCCTTATGGATTGTTTTGAGTGCCTTACCTTGAGACAATTGCTTTAAAATTCGACTCTTCTGAATGAACCAGACATTTACATTTTAAATCTATCCCCTTCTAATCTTTTAGGGATCTTAGTAACCTCTTGTTTGAAATATTAAAATATTTAAAAATTTTAAATCCTGAGTTTTGATATGTGTATATGAGGTAGTCAGTTTCATGTTTTTCAGTGAAAAAAAAAAAAAAAAAAAGAGGTAACAGAGGGAAAAGTTTACTGGGCAAATAATATCAGATCAAGTTGTTACCATTATGATCCTTGAGCCATCCCAGCTCCCCAAAATCTCATCCTCATCACTCATTTTTCTCTACCATTCATTAGATCTTGAATGTGATCTCCTTCAATAAAATTTCTATCTCTCTCCTTTTTTACATGCACATGAGGTAAGACAGTAAGATACTAATGCTCCTTCAGAAACAGATGCCCCAAGAAGTACAGAATTGTATTCTCAATATTTCATGATCAAATTTCTTTTCTTTTCTTTTCTTTTCTTTTCTTTCTTTTCTTTCCCACTTAAATCACTCAATTTGTTTATTGGATTGAGCCATTAATAACTTGACTATTTCCCAAAATCAGACCCATACAAAAAAAATGAGGTTTTTGTCTGAAGATAAAAGATCAGAGATTTCCAGCCCAGAGGTTGTTTAAATTGATGTGTCCTGGAATTCTGGCAGTAAACCCAACGAGGACTGAAGGCATCTTTATAATAAGTGTATAAACAATTTACATATTAAAGGGAAACATGAGCCTATGGTTTTTAAAAATCTTTTATTTCATCATAGACCCTCATCAAAGATCTCTCCACCCAGGTTGGAAGGCAGTATGGTGTGCTGAACAGAGCCTTCAGAGGATTTTAAACTAGAGTTCCAGCCTCCACCCATCATTAATTGTCTGTGTGACCTTGAACAACTGGTTCAATCTTTGAGTCTCCCTTTCATATTCTGCAAAACAGGACACTGTCTACCTTTTAACTTGCTGTGAAGATTGAGTATTTATAAAGCTCTTAGGAAAGTTCCCAGAATATAGTGGAATTCAATAAATGGCAAATGTTTTTGGTACTCTTTTAAATCCTTAAAGATTCTCTCTCTCTTCCTTTTAGTAGCTAGCATAATATCTTCTCTGGAGTAAATATCAATAGTTTTCCATTGACTAATACAGATAATCTCCTACACTTTGATAATTTTACTTAACTTTATAGAAGTAAATGATGCTGTGATGCTTCGTATGTTTTGGAGATTAAGGATAAAATAGTTTGACAACAATAGAACAGTAACAACAAGAAGTCTGTCTGTGCAATCCTGTCTACTTTTCCAGCACATAGAACATCGATTCCCAGGGTCTGAAGTTATCTTGAGTTCTGAGGTACGAATGAGAAATAGAGGTGCACAAATCCTGATTATACCACTGACTGTGCGTGATAGACCTGCAAATCCTTTCTCAGGTCAGTTCCACAATGCAGGTCTCTGCATCTGGCAGTCAAGTCTAATCTTCTCCAGTTGGCGATTTGGGTAATCCTTTGGCCTTCATCTTTGGGGATAAACCTTATCTTTTTCCTAAGAGGGACTCAGGGAATGTGTTTTTCTATCCATATGGGGCCAGATTAGATTCTATGCGAGAGAGTGCATGTATACATGAAAGAAAAGCAGAGACAGTCAACTGACTCTTCTACAACTCTCTGCCTTAATTTGTAAGGAACCTGGGCCTGAATTTTAATCATTAGCCCCAGTACAAGAAAGCAGATTCCTCAAAAATGGCAGATAGGAAAAAAAATACAGCCTTGTGATCCAACGTGCAGAGGCTGTCTTCCTGAAATATGTGGCCTACCCTGGCTATTGCTTGCATCACCACAGAATGGCCAGGAAGACCCACATTCCGTGCCTCTGTGGGGACAGAAACCATTTCAAAAGAGCAGCCAAGCCTCTCCAGTTGGTAGCTCCCTCTGAACAGAAATACAAACAAGGTTAATGAGTTCCGAAGCGGTTCTTTTGAATATTCGAAAGACAATGGTTAAATCTGCATGTTCTGTTAGGGAAGTGACAAGTGGACAGACATTTGGCTTAGAATCAGATCCTGGTGCCTTTCAGTTACTACCGATGTGGCATTGAATCAGACGCCCAATATGAACTCCAATTTTCTGATATGTAAAATGAAAGATATAATATCTACCTCGTAGATTTCTTGGAAGAACTGACTGAGAGAACAAATGTAAAAAATGCCTAGACAGCAGCCATTCAATAGGTATTGTTGCATCTGCAACATATAATGAAGTCAAGTTTCCTGTTTTGGTTGATAGTCCTAGATCTCTCTTATCTCTTCAACCTGGAATTTTGACAGAAATTTTCTGCTTTTAGAACCATTTATCACTGATTTGGATTTATATTCTTTTGGAAATTAATTACTTAGCATTAATGCTTTTTGCTGCTGCAAAGATAGATTTGGAAGATTTACCTCTGTGTGAGTTTTAATAATTATGATTTCCGCTCATATTTGCATAGAGCTATGTTCTCCAAAAATCTTTTCTATTTTTTCATTTGTTCGAGACTTAATACAGTTATGCTTTTAAATTTTAACATCAATTTCATGGAGATGAGTTTAAATGGTTTTCTGTGGCTGGATACAAATAGGGCTTTTTATTTTCAAATCTTCATTTGAGAATGGCGACCATAACCCATAACCTATCTCAGAAATGACACCCAAATAGGGCAGTGTTTCAAAGGAAATTCAGAAAAATTGCAAGCGTAGATTACGGAATGAGCATCTGACATTTGCCTTGGCTCCTAAGTGAATGTAATTCACCCGAATGGGTGGCACGTGTGCAGTTTGCAGCACACTGGGAAATACTCAGAGGCCCACTCTGCACAGCGGATAGACTGCCAAGGAAGAAAAACAAATGGCAGTCTCTAAGAAAAGAAAATATGGTGCTAAATTCTTTATGGACATTTTATTGTAGTACAAGGAAGTCTGCATTAAAGCAAAAGAAGGAAATGATTTTGTTACACTTTTACATTAAATTATTTTTATCATTTGTGATCTCAACTTGAGCTGGGTCTCCAAACAGAGTTCATTTTTGCTGCTCTATTGTGTAAGCAGTACAGCTGAGGGGAAATGTGGAGGAGGAGATTTAAAACCCAAGGACTTGGTTTTGAATCCCATCTCTGCCATTTACTGATCAGTGTTCTTTAACTTTTTGGAGCTTCGGTTTCCTGTATGTAAACTAGCAGAACACAATTAAATTACTTCAATGTTCATTAGGAGGATTAAATAAGACAATACATATAAATAGCCCTTCATGTACTGTAAAGTGCTAAACAAACTTTAACATCAATGTAGTAATATTACTATGAGTAGGGATAATAATAATACTGGTACCAAGGTTTTTGCATTGTGTTCAAACCTCCCTGCCCCTATATATATACATACCCACTTCCGCCTCTGTGAAATTTCTATGTATACCTCCCTTGGGTTGTATGTGTAACAAACGTAATTCCTTATTCACACAATGACACTCAATGCATGAAGACTTCACCTCCATCTTCATAAGGCTTTTCCTCTAACTTTCTCCAGAGTGTTTATAGATTTCTCAAATGGTATGGTTATTCTGTCAACAAATGAATATCAGATGAAGGATTATCCCGTGTAAGTCTCTATCGATGGCACTGCCCAATCACCTATCCCAGACAAGCAGAGGTTCAGAAGCTGTAAGATTCAGGCTGGAAATAAAAACCAAATACTACATCTGAGGATGTAAAACATTAGATTGGACACGGGAACAGAGTACTACTTGCCCGTAGGCTACAGATTGTGGAGCCAATGAGCGAGATGGCCTCTCAGACCTTATAAAAGTCAGCAAGCCAAGGGTACTTGGCAGAGAGGAGACAGTATGGAGAACAGGAACTCAGAAACAAAAGTAGAAGCAAGTGTGAGGTCTGTAGCATAAAGTAGGAGGAGGATGGAGAAATGACTAACAGTAGAATAACTGCTCTTGAGTGGGGGTGGGGAGATTGCTAAGGAAGGGACTAGTCCTAGTTGTGTTGGTGGGGTGGAGGGATAGAAAAGTGAATAAGCACTGAACGTGAAGATGATTGGGTAGTCAGATCTAGGGTGGTCAGGAATGGGCTCTTGGTGAAACTTCTATGTGCTGGCTATTAAACCAAATTTACCCCTTCAAGAAAGAGAAGTCAAGATTTGATGAAGTAATATCTAAAAATCAAATGACGGGCAGCCCGGGTGGCTCAGGGCAGCCTGGGTGGCTCAGTGGTTTAGCACCGCCTTCAGCCCAGGGCCTGATCCTGGAAACCAGGGATCGAGTCCCATGTCGGGCTCCCTGCGTGGAGCCTGCTTCTCCCTCTGCCTCTCTCTTTCTCTCTCTCTCTCTCTGTCATGAATGAGTAAAATCTTTAAAAAATAAATAAATAAATAAATAAATAAATAAATAAATAAATAAATAAATAAAAATAAAATGACTACACCTGCTATGGGTATTCACAAGAAGGTTATTGTTCTGGTTTCCAGAAGACTTTCTTGTTTCCCAAGAACTCTCAGTAAAGTGGAACTTATTACCTAGGTGAATATACTGTGATCCAGCAATCTGTGGTCTGCTCTGCAATTTCTAAAACCAGATTCTGTAAGCACATCAAAAGTGGCTCTGACCCTCCAGGGCAGACTCATATTAGCCAAGCCCATAAGATACAGAAAGCCAACAGACTCATTTACAATGAAAGCCATTATTGTCACACATCCCAGAATACTCAGATGGCACACTGGCACATTCCCTCCCGTAGGCCAGCCCACAAGGGAAGTCAATTTGTAGTCAGAAGGTAGCTTGGTGAGCACAGAATCAGAACACAAGGAAATAGATGATTTAAATGTTTAATGGCATCAAATTACAAGAGCTGGTTGTATTCTTCAGTCACAATAGAAATGCCCCTGACTATCTGTAAAACTCTATAACTTTAGACCCCTTCTGTCTTGGACTGGGCTTGGCTAGGCATGATTCATTGCTTCTTCTGTGACTCATTTTTTTCCATGTCCCCATCTCTCTAATGGATTCTTTCTTCCTCAGACTTCTTTAATGTATATTAATACCTTATAAATAGCACTTTATATACTGTTTCATAAAGCCTAGGATCTCTCTCTTCTCATTCAGTTTGTGTTGACTTTTATGGTTTGACTCTAAGAGATCTATCAGATTTCCCTACTTTATCTATCTATGAGCAGAGGTGGGTGAACAGGGCAGAGGATACATCATAGCCCCCTTTTACTATTAACAATTACAGTGAATTTGAACTCTTACCTTTCCCCATTCAACATAGGAACATTTCTAAGTTGTCCACGGCCATCTCAAAAAGTCACACTTGGAATTAAACACAATATTTCTGCTATGGTTCGATAGCACTTGCAGAAACTGCAACCTGTCCACTCATTTTTCTCAGGCATTACATTCTACGTACCCTAGGTACATTAGTTTTCTCAGCAGCAAAATTGAATTGTTGATTTATCTTTTTTGTTTTTGTTGTTGATTTATCTTTTTTTTAAAAAAGATTTATTTATTTATTTATTCATGAGAGACACAGAGAGAGAGAGAGAGAGAGGGGCAGAGACACAGGCAGAGGGAGGAACCAGGCTCCACGTAGGGAGCCCAACGTGGGACTTGATCCTGGGTCTCCAGGATCACGCCCTGGGCTGAAGGCAGGCTCAAAACCACTGAGCCACCGGGGCTGCCCATTGTTGATTTATCTTAAGCTTCAAATAAGCTCTCTTAAATTGTCTTTTTAAAAAGCTACATATCTGAAGCTTTTCAGTAGTATTTTTCATTTGTTCTAATTATATTTCATTTTGCATGCTTTGACCCATCATTACAGCCTACTAAACATGTTAAAACTGGTTTGTCATTGATCAGGAACTGTGTAAATATCAGAGTACATATTATAGACTGATATTGTACAAATGGTTATTTTCTCTGCTTTATTTGGGCTATCAGTAATCCTAGGGTGATAGAAAGGCATCTGCCACATTCCTTCTTGATCTTTTTCTCTTTATCCAATCGGAGCTCTGTATGAGGCATTTTTCTTTCACACTGGTGACCACAGAAGGATTGAAACAAGATTAGCTCATCTCACACTGATCAATAGGCAGGGCTATAAAGGTACTTATTGCTCCAAAATAAACAAGGAAGAGCACAATTCTGCAGACTGAATAATGCTCACTAAAAGCTAACTTCATTGCTTTGCAAAATCACAAGGTTATCTGTTAGGAATTTAAGGGAATAAAAACTGAAGCAGACAAAGATTTTGCCCCTCAAAAGCTAACATTCCAGTTGGGAAGAAGCCTGTAATGAAACTGTTGAACTTAATCTTTGTGCCCCCAAGTGACTGAACCCCAAAGCATAGCTAGGCCAGCAGCCCCCAAAAATTAGAAGTAGAGAACATCCACCATAACCAAACACATACATATAACTTGATATTGTTTTCTGTTTAATCTAACAAACCACTATTCTAATGGAGAAAAAAAGGCTAGTTTTCATTTTTAGAAATTTTTAAGAGGATAGGACAATTCACACAGGCCAGAGTTGGAAAAACCATGACTCAAGCATGAACTTGAAAAAGATCCTTCCTTCCGAAAAATACCCTACCTCACTGCCACCCCAGCTTGGCTCTCTGATCAGACTTACCTGAAACATGACATGCTGCCTATTATACTCACCAAGAATAACCCTGCCATGACACTGACTTTTTCAAAAACAGTGAGTTGGCTTTTGCCTTATATCTACACAGGCAGGGGCTCCTTGGTGGCTCAGTCAGTTAAGCATCTACCTTCAGCTCAGGTCATGATCCTAGGGTCCTGGGATTGAGCCCTTGGAGGAGGGGGTAGGAGACGGAGAGGAAGGTTTCCTGCTCAGCGGGGAGTCTGCTTCTTCCTCTCCCTTTGCTTGTGCCCCTGCTCATGCTTTCTCCCTCTTTTAGATAAATAAACAAAATACTAAAAAAAAAAAAAAAAAAAGGATTTATCTACATAGGCAAAAGAACTCAAAAGATACTTCTCAGAATAAGGGAGAGGCACTTTCAAAGTAAATCTCATTTTGCACTGTAGAATGGAAAGACTGCTCGCAACCTCCGGAATGACCCATGTGCCTTCCCACAATTTGCAGATTCTACCCCCACAGACACCTCCTGTACTTTTAGATAGCCCATTCTGGGGATCCCTGGGTGACTCAGCGGTTTAGCACCTGCCTTCAGCCCAGGGCACAATCCTGGAGTCCTGGGATCGAGTCCTGCATCAGGCTCCCTGCGTGGAGCCTGCTTCTCCCTCTGCCTGTGTCTCTGCCTCTCTCTCTCTCTCTCTCTCTCTCTCTGTCTTTCATAAATTTTTTTAAAAATCTTAAAAAAAAAAGATCATTCTGCCTGCAGAGTGGAGGACAGATTAATGTAGGGTATCCTGGAGGCCAAAACCAGTAAAGGAACTGTTGTCATAATCCAGCAAGAAGTGATGTAGCATCCAAGTCAGTAGGATTGGAGAGGAGATATGCATCTGAGAAATATTAAAGAATGAAAAGAAACGGATTCAGTCATGTATTGATGTACAGAATAAGGATAGGAACCAAAAGGTAGTACCCAGGGGCCCCCGGATGGCTCAGCAGTTGAGCATCTGCCTTTGGCTCAGGTCCTGATCCTGGGATCCAGGATCCTTGCGGGGAGCCTGCTTCTTCTTCTGCTTATGTTTCTGCCTCTCTCTCTCTCTCATAAATAAATAAAATCTTAAAAAAAAAAAAAAAAAAGGTAGTACCCAGATTTCAGGCTTGGGTAACTGGGTGGGCAGAGATGCCACTTGCTGCAGAGAAGGGAAAATCTAAATGAAAAGACAAGATGTTCAGTTTTGATAATGTTGTATTTAAAGATTTTGTAGAATATCAAACTGGATTTGTCCATGTCTTAGGCTGGGTTCTCTCAAACAGCTTATGAGTCAAGAATTCATGTGCAAGTTATTTTTTTTTAAGATTTTCTTTATTTTGAGAGAGACCGAGCAAGAGCCAGGGGGTGGGGGGTGGGGCAGAAGGAGAAGGAGACGCAGGCTCTCCACTGGGCATTGAGCACAAATGTGGGGTTTGATGCCAGACTCGATCCTAGGACCCTGGGATCATGACCTGAGCCGAAGGCAGACACTTAACTGAGCACCCAGGCACCCCATGTGCAAGTTATTTATAAAGGAAGTGCTCCCAGGGGAGATTAATAAGGCAACACAGGCGTTAGCCTAAATTCTGATGGGTCAGATACATCTCACAGCTTCCTTACCTGTAGCAACCAGGGTTTTTTTTTCTTTTTCAAGATTTTTATTTATTTATTCATGAGACAGAGAGAGAGGCAGAGACACAGGCAGAGGGAGAAGCAGGCCCCATGCAGGGAGCCCAACATGGGACTCTATCCCTGGTCTCCAGGATCAGGCCCTGGGCTGAAGGTGGCGCTAAACCGCTGAGCCACCTGGCCTGCCCTGTAGCAACCAGTTGAACAAGCACCTAAGTCCTCTTTTCAAGAATGCAAGTAACTGTTAGCAATTAGCTATTGGTGCTTTCAGCCTTAGCTTTCCAGCTGAGAGAACATATGCCTCCCAAGCAGCCTCTAGCCTACTGAGTACAGAGGTATAATGATAACAACTCACCATTCCTAGGACTCCTCTACAGTCTTTGCGCTAGAGCATCCCATTGAACTAGCTGAGATTTTCTCAGCACTGCACTGCAGTCTGAGGCTCATTCTTTCTAATCCTCCTTCTGTCTCTCTCTCCTTTCACGGATGTCAGACCTGTGAAGATTTTCTCTGCCTGTCACTTTCTCTGTCCTTTACCTTCACAGGTATTACTGTGCAATAATTCCTTCCACTTTTAAGTCCACCTTGGCGTCTACTTCCTGGCAGATCCAACACACCACTCAATACAAGGGAGCTGGGCTTTCATACTCTGTACCCACCAGCCATTGGTTAAGAGTGACAATGAGATAGAAGGCAAAAATGAAATAGATGAAGCCATAGAAGGAGGCAAACCATAAGAGACACTGAACTCTAGGAAACAAACTGAGAGTTGCTGGAAAGGAGAGGGATGGGGAATGGGGTCACTGGGTAATGGGCATTAAGGAGGACACTTGATGGTAATGAGTGCTGGGTGTTATATGCAACTGATGAATCACTAAATTCTACCCCTGAAATTAATACTACACCGTATGTTAATTAAACTGTATTTAAATAAAGAATTTAAAAAAAAAAATGACAATGAGGCAGAGTGAGGGAAGGGGATGGGCACGCAACAGCTCTCCATGCGTGCAGGCACAGCTGCTCTGTAAACCCAGACAGCCCTCTGAAAAAGCCATGAGGGCAAGCTTAAAGAGTAGGGTATGAACCTATGACACACAGAAATACTAAAAGGGACCCAAAGGAGTCTGGGCAGAGCACCAATAATGTCTGCTACATCCAGAAGGAAGCTAGGTATCCCTATGAACCTGTAACACAGGAGAGAGACCTGGGCTAGAGTTTGGATGCCTTAGTGTGCGACTGTTGGGTGGAGACTAGAAGGTAAGGTAAAGTAGACTGAATAGGGACAGGGTGTTAAGGGAGGAGAGACAACAGCTACAGAAAGAACCAGAAAGCAAATCAGAATTTAAGGGGAAGCAAGAGAGAAAAGAGAAGTTAGTGAAAGGGGGAAAGGCAGAAAGGTAGAGGAAAATTAGAAGAGAAAGAGAAAGAGAAAATCCAGAAATAAGGGAGTGGTAGATATTGACAAATGCTCCTGAGGTCAAGCAAATTCCCAAGTGAAATGAGCTCAACGGAGAAATTAGGGAGGCTGGAGGAGGAGGGGGTCAATGTGTCAGGGACTCAGAGCTGAATGGGAAATGAGGCAGAGATCCCAAGTGCCCAGTGCTCTCTCAGGAAACCTGTCACTGAACTGAAAGAGATAGGGTTGTGGGGAAAAGAACTATAGGTCCTTCTTGGGTTCTTTGTGATTAAAGGCACATAAGGTGCTTGTGAGAATTTTCAGTGATAACAGTAAACTTCAGAGAGAAGAAATCAATGACAGCTCTGGCTTTATACAAAGTACTGGCCACCAGTGTCTGTCAGAACAAATGACTTTACTAATTGTGTGTCTTCATAGCCATTGCACTCTGCTCTGGAAAGCCATTACAGCTAATGTTCTGATGCTTTATACTACTTTTACCCACTGGACTGGTCCAAGATAATACAGTTGTTCAGCACCGTTCATTTTCCTATGTCCTGTCTAGAAGCTCAATTACATGTAGATGCTGACAGAAACAAAAATGGAAAACCACTCAAACTAAAACAGAATTTCTTCCAATTTGGTTTCTTTGAAAAGCAGGAAAGAATTTATAGTTTTAAGTACATTCTCTATCTTCAAGAAGCTCCTCCCAACAAATAGGCTTTCTTTCCTACAGGGTCATGGGGAAACCGATTTATCCAGAGATCTCTGCCCAGAAGTAAGCTCATGAGGCAGGTAAGAGGTAAACCATGTCTTTCCCTAAATCCCACCAGACCAATGAGATGGACCTGCCTGTGGCTCAGGTTTCTCAGAAAGTGGCTGCCGGTCAAAGGTCAAATCGGCGCTGAGAGAGGAAGCTGCAAGCGCCTCTCGAAGGGAACAGGAATGGATGGTGGAAAACCAAAATTTTCACATGATCCCCAGCACATTCCTCTCTGCTCCCAGCCCCTAGTTTCCCTTTCTTAAAAAAATGGGAGGAAAGAGAGTTGGACTGGCTCTTGGCAGGAAGTTCGAGGGAGGCAGCTGCACACCTCCACCAGGCTCTCCTGCTGACCCATGGGTAGGAAGTCACGCTGTGGTTGAGAGCATGACTACAGGGCAAAGCAGAATTGTTTATAGAGCCCCATGTCTATCACTTGCTGTGTAATCTTCAGCACAATCTTTACATCTGAAAAGGCCCAAGGGCCTTTGCCTCCAACCCTTAAACCTGCAGATGTTTTGATCCTTCTGTGCACTCAGGAAGTCTGCAATGATTCCCTTAGGACTTTGATGGTCTGTCTCCATTCCCTATTGGTCTCTCTTTATCACAAAAGTGCTCACAATTTTATCATGGAGTAGCTAGAAGATAAAGGCAAACCACCGTCCAAATTCAGGATAAACAATGAATGTTGATGGTTGAAAAGTCAACACAAAACTGACAATGGCTAAAACTGTAGGTTGTAAAAATTTAATATTGAATTAAAAAAAAATAAAAATGACAAAAGAACCAAATCTTCATCACAAAATTTACACCTACAAAAGTAGCCTCAAAAATGAATTTTGCAGAGGTCATATCCATCAAAAAAAAAAAAAATGACAGCAGAATCAGTGCAATTTTATACAGACAGAAAACTGATAAATCAAACTTATTCAACTTAAATGGAAAAGAATTGAAATAATTTCAGTAAAATAAAAATTTAAATTGAACAAAAGAGATATGATGTAACTACATTATATAGAAATTTGACTAAGAATTGCATTTGCTCTAATGAAGTCCATTTCAGGAATAGTTTCCTCAATGAAAATTTATCACTGTTGTTATAGTTCTGATTAAGATATTTATATTTAAGGTGGCCTCTGAATCAAAAGGACCAAAATGGATAGGGTCCTGCATCAGGGTGTTACCTAAAACAGCCCTGAATATACAACCAAGACACAAGTACACTGTACTTGTTTTTATAGCATGGCTACATTTTTTTTTCATAGAACCACACACAAGCCCTACAAAATCACAAGCCAACATCTTGGAATTTGTAACTTGATTTTTTTAAATTCATAATCTCAAAGAACCATTGAGCTGGAAGGGACTTTAAGAGATCATCTGGTGTAAACTATCTAGGACAGATGGTGGTCTATCCCCCCTTGATCCTCCCTGGAGCATGACAGAGGCAGAAGAGAATGAATAATAAGAAATGAACACTGTTGGTGAGGAAAAACAAAAACTGTACATTTGAAATCAGGAAAAAGGGGAAAATTCCAAACAGCCATTCATAATTCTACCATTTAACTATTTTACTTATGTTCATATAATCATTTCATAACTGGTCCACAAATGTTGTCTCAAGAATAGAACCAAATATCAAAATTATAAAAGATATGTTATAAAAGTTACATGTTAACAAAATTACTTTTATTTAAAGTATTAGGTAGTGAGAAAAGTCCTAGAGTGGGGATGGGTACTCTGATTGACTTTCAGGACAGCTATAAATTTTCACAACCTTTGTGGGTAACAGACGGGTAGTATTTACTTGGGTTTAAAATGTGTGCATATTCTTTGACCCCCTCCCCCCCAAAAAAAGCCCAATTCTGAGAAAAATAAAAGCACAAGTGCATGGATAATATTTTAAATATTAAAAATAAACAAGACCGTTTATTATTTGTAATGGCAAAAATAATAGAAAAATTTGCGTGTTCATCATAGGAGAGGAGTGGAACAAAGTATGATCTATCTACCCAATGGAAAGCAATGCCACCAAGGCACAAGAATGTCTTAGATCTATCTTTATTGCCTAGAAAAAAGCCAAAAAAGTTTTAGGAAACATATGATTCAATCCCCTAAACATAAACCAACCAGAAAGCTAAATGTGAAAAAAAAGCTTAGTAATTAAGACTATCTGCATTTGAATGTTATGTCAGCCACACACTAGGAGTGTGATCTTTGGCAAATTCCTTGATTCTCTGTGCCTCAGCTTCCTAATCTACAAAAAGTAGTTATTTCTTATACTCATTTCATAGGGTTATATGTATAGCATAATAGGTGTCCGGCTCTTAAAAAAATACCTAACTTATCCTAAGCACTACAAGAGTGTTATTTGCTATTATTTCTATCAGTATATCTAATGTTTATGTTTATACAAGCAAAGGACAAAATGAATTTACAACCTGAATATTTAGCATCGTGTTATGTGAAGAGTAGAATTAGAGACAAAGAGTTTTATATAGATACTTCACTTTTGTTTGAACTGCTGCAACAAATATGCATTACTTTTGCAACTCAGATGACTGAAACTTAAAAAAAAAAAACGGAGAATTTTTTAGTAAAGTATATCAAGTAAATGTAAAAATGTCAGCATGCATTTGAATGTCTTATAGGTGAAGAGTGTAGACAGCCAAGCTCCTGGAAGCCTTTTATAACAGGAAACATGGCCATCTCTTCCCCCATTTGTAAGAGTGCGACATCCTAAGCAGTTTCACTACCATTAACACTAACAATATATTTGTTTGGATACTGCCTCAAACACATTAAATTGCATTTTTGTTTCTGTAAGTGCACTAAAGGTTTAACAATTTCCATTAGCACCTCTGTGAAGAGCAATTGCAAGACAAAAGGCAAATAGTATAATTATGAAAGCATTAGACCCAATTTTTCTTATCATTTTCTATTACTTTTTAGTAAGCAAACTTTTAATTTCCTAAAAACTCTAGCATAAAGTAAGTTTGAAAGCCTAAGGCATTTTACTGTGAAACTATCCAAAATATTACCCTGTGCAGAGCAAAAGAATACATGTTACAATTTAACTTCAAGAGCCTAGGTAAAATGTGCCTTTACGACCTCCTTGTATAGTTGGCCCATATTTTCTTAATAAAAGCAGTTTATTCATTATTGAGGCCATCACCTTCATTAGGTTCTGTTAGAATCCTCAAGATATTTATTGCACATTATCAAAGGAAAAATTATATTTGCATTTATTATCTTTTGCTAAGGCAGTTATAGGTGGTCTTTAGCACATTTAATGTAGTAATAGCCTTGTTAAGAATTACATACACTCAAATGGAAATAAAACCAACCAAATCACTATTAATCTTCAGGTTTTGAAAATTAGCTTTACCTCAGCCAGTGGTAAACCTGCTCTGTTTTCACTGGGTATCTGCTCTGTCAGGTGATAAGTCAGGGGTAGTCCATGGCCCAGAGGCACTTGCGTCCTAATGGGAGACAAATAAGGGAGCAGATACGTAAACAAGACCATTGCAGCCTATGGTGAGTGTCCTGAAGGACATACTAAGGGTGTTACAAAAGAAATGATTACAGGGATGTGTGTGGGGTGCCAGGATGACTGCCAGGGGACCTTTCAAGGGAAATGATAATCTGAGCTAAAATCTGAAGGACAAGAATGAGGTAGCCACATAAAAGGATGAGACATCTTACAAGTCATGGTACAAACAGGGTGAAGTGATCTTTAAAATTAACTGTTTAGGATTAGCTTCTAATAATCATTCATTCTTACCTCTATAAAAGTGATCAATTTAGGAGTCTAAGCTCAGATTTTGCTAAAGAAGCCTAAATATACCATTGTATATTCTCAGGAAATTGTTTTTAATATTTGGTGTCAGTCACTATATCCTGCACTTGTCATTCTCAAATTAGAAAGTTTTGTTCTTTAAGTTGCTAATGTAGGGGCACTAGGTGGCTCAGGCAGTTAAGCGATTAAGCTTTCACCTCAGGTCATGATCTCAGGGTCCTGGGATCAAGCCCAGCTTCCAGGCTCCTCAATCACATTGCCCCTCCCCCTGCTCATTCTCTCTCTCTCAAATAAATCTTTAAAAAATAAAAATTAAAAAAATACACTGCTAATATAAATACTTGGGAAGATAGTCACATGCAAATCACACAAAGATGTCAGAGACAATCCCCAACTCCAGCTTCTGAGTTAGGAAACTTTAAACTTAGTAAACCATGAAACACCTTTTACTTATTTGGCACCATAGGTTCTCCCTTTGCAGCCTTGCTCACCCTCTTCTATTTGCCACTTCACTTGCCTACTCGCTCAGACTCGACACTCGCTTTTCTTTTTTTTTCTTTTTCTTTTTTTTTTATGATAGGCACACAGTGAGAGAGAGAGAGAGAGGCAGAGACATAGGCAGAGGGAGAAGCAGGCTCCATGTACCGGGAGCCCGACGTGGGACTCGATCCCGGGTCTCCAGGATCGCGCCCTGAGCCAAAGGCAGGCGCTAAACCGCTGAGCCACCCAGGGATCCTGACACTCGCTTTTCACTTGCCTTTTGACTCTGCAGATCCAGTGAACTTGGACCCCAGTGTCCTCATCTATAGAACTAGGGGGTTGGCCCAGATTAAAATCTCTTTCATTTATTTTTTTTAAGATTTTGTTTATTTGAGAGAGTGAGAGAGAACACAAGCAGGGGGAGCACCAGAGGGAGAGGAAGAAATAGGCTCCCTGCTGAGCAGGGAGCTCAAATGAGAGGACGAGAGGACCCTGGAATCATGACCTGAGCCAAAGGCAGATGCTTAACCAGCTGAGTCACTAAGGACCCCATAAACCCTCTTTCATTCCTAGCAGTTTATGGTCTACAATTCGCTATCTACAAACCCTAGCTCTTATGATTGGTCTTGTCTCTACCCCTGTCATGTGCATGGGCCTGTATGTGTCTGTGTGCCCATCGTCTGAGGATATGGGCCTGTGGGAAGGGGGGTGGGGAATGGAAGCAGGTGCAAGGAGGAGCTTGGTGTATGAGCATGTCAGGGAAGTAGGAGGAGGAAGTCAAGGCCCATGTGGAGTTGTGGTGTGAGCATGGATAGAGTTACATGACTCTTCCATTTTAGTTACTTTATCCTTCAAAAAATAAGACGTAACAAAATTTGGGTATCAAAATTCCTTGTAAATCATGCAAAAACAATCTTCACACATTAAAAGTGATGCATTGATTTGTCACCCATCAGTGACAGTGAGCTGTACTGACCAGAAGTGGTTGTACCAACCACATCCCACCTATTACATCACCTCAGAGCCTGTTGCCCACTGACTGCCTCCTTTCATAAAACAAGAAGGCTGGGACACCTGGGTGGCTCAGCGGTTGAACGTCTGCCTTCGTCCCAGGGCGTGATCCTGGGGACCCGGGATCGAGTCCCACGTCGGGCTCCCTGCATGGAGCCTGCTTCTCCCTCTGCCTGTGTCTCTGCCTCTCTCTCTCTGTGTCTCTCATGAATAAAGAAATAAAATATCTTTTAAAAATTAAAAAACAAACAAACAAGAAGGCTGTTCTTTCAGCCCCTTATAGTATCTGTTCGGGGCAATACAATACAGTAGTCAACAGGATGCCTTCTGGGTTTGAATCCTGTCTCTACCATGTGTTTGCCACATGACCCTGAGCAAGCCGTTTGGATTCCCTGAACCTCAGCTCCCTCATGTCTAAGATGGGGACAACAATCATACCTCCTTCATTAATAACCATATCTACTTCACAAAAATCAAATATCAAATATCTTGCATAAAACTATTTTCATTAGCTCATTCAAGTCTCGAATATAAAGAGCTGCCTCCATTTTACAGATGAAGAGATTGAAGCTCAGAGAAGGTTGTAAACTGCCTAGTCACCCAGCTTCAGAGTGTCCAGAGCTGCCCATGTGGAGCTTCCCTTCCACAGAACCCATGTGGCAATGTGTTCCCATGTGCTTTCCTACTTCTGCTTGGTGATACCTGAGGACCTTTGAGTCACATGGCCTGCCCTAGTGTGTGAGTTGGTGGGGCAGGTGGAGGAAGGGGAGCTCCTTCCTTGGGATACTGCCAGTCTTCAAGGTACACACCAAGGAAATGACTAGAAACATCATGGGTTTCCCCTGTGTTACCACACATACTGTAATAGGCCTGCACATCTTGAAAGGGCCAGAAGCTTGCATCAATTATTTTAGCTAAAATAAACTTGGAAGCTAGGAATCGCCAAAAAGACATGCAAGTGACCATCCTCAAGCAGAGATGGTGCCAGTAAACAGTGCAGGACACAGATCAGTGACCCCCACAACTAATCTAGGTCCACCTGAAAGCCTGGGTCAGCTGCCGAAGCACATTTACGGCTCTCCCTGGGCTTGTGCACGGCGGTGGCTGCGGTGTTCATTTACTTTCGCCTTCATATAATTAGTCCACAGATATTATGAGATGGTGATAATGTACACGTACATCACGCTCCGTTTATAGGCTTGTAGTTAAGGTTGTTAGTCACGCTCCGTGTGACTACAGCCAAATCTGTCACAGAGTCTAAACTGACCAATAAATCCATGTCAAGTGGAGAGAATAATTTAAGTGATAATAAAAGGCAACTGGTTTAGATTTTGATTTTATTGGCAGGAGTTTCCTGCTGCCTGAATGCCATTTAACTCTTCAGGAAACAGTGCCGAGGGTCCTGAACCTTCCAGTCATAAGTGTAAAAGTGGGGATTAAACGACGTATTAGCCTTCTGAAGACAAGAGAATGGTGAGATCTGATTTTAAATTAGTAAGTGTCATCAGTGGGGAAGAAGCAACTGAAAGGATTCAAGGGGCACCTGGAGGTATATTGTGTGGCTGCAGTTACTATGGTGATGGGTTTGTTCTCCAAAAGACAGAAGCTGGGACCCAGGACAGATGTGTGGGATCAGAATGTCATTGTCTGCATGAAGCCCTTTACCCTGACCTGTAGTTATGAAGTTTCCAGGATCCCATCAAAGACCATTTTGCTTCCAGCATCGTCTTGGCAGAGCCAGCGGCTTGTGGGCTAATGCTCTCAAAGTCTGGCAAATGTTCCAAGAATGGTGCCTGGTCTACTTCCTCCCACCTGTAAAGGACAGCAAAGTGCCTGTCAGTGTGTGTGAGAACGATGCACGGGAGCCCTGATGTCCTCATGCAGAGTGTGTGAATTATATCGTAAAACTCTGCTGCTCCTAATACTGATGTTCTTTCTGATTCAGAAAAAACAAACAAATGAACAAACAAAAACATGACTTGTTCACAGTCTCTCTTCCATGATGGTAGTGTCCAGATGACAATATTGTGGAGTCACTTGTAATCAGACCCTGAGGAGCAGTGTTGGATTCTCAAGTCAGTGAGAAAGATGAAAAATGGCAAACATCAAAAATAACTAACTGTTGCAAATCCCTTAGATTGCAAATCAATTATAATGCATCAGTTTTATATATTCTGTTATATATTCTGATTTTTTTCTTTTTCAATTGAGGGATAATTGACCTATAACATTATATTCGTTGTAGGTGTACAATAGGATTCAGTATTTGTATACATTGTAAAATGATCACCACAATGGGTTTGGTTAACATCCATCACCGTACATAATTACAATATTTTTCTTTTTTCCTGTGATGAGATTTTTAAAGATCTACTCTTTTAGCAACTTTCAAATATCCAACACAGTTTTATTTACCATGCTGTACATTACATCCCCATCACTTATTTATTATTCAGATATTGTTATGTATTAAACTTTGAGAATGCTTGAGACAGATCAAAGGAAGGAATGATGCCTTGTCTTCAGTTGATTCCACGACACCTCACTCCTAATGGCCCTGCTGGCTTCTTCTCATTTGCCTGATTTTTGTAGATTGAACTGCCCCTGTTAAGCCTTGCTCCATTCTTAGAAGTCCACACTCACTCCCTTGGAGATCTAACCCAGTCTTACAACTTTAAACTTATCCACATGCTGACTCCTTCCAGGTAGGTATCTTTAACACCCCTGGACATCCCACCCAAACTCAGATTCATGCATCCAACTAACTACTCAACACCTCTGCTTGGATGTTGATCTGATATATCAAACAAGCCCCAAACCGAATTTCTAATCTTTCCCTACAAACTTGGTCTTCCTATAGTCTCCTCTGTCTCACTAAATAATTCCATTTCAGTTGCATGAGCCAAATTATTTGTCATTCCTAGTTGGCATTTCCTGCTATTTCAGGCCCTTGGGCTTAATTTAGCCGCTTATGCTGTGGTGATCCGATTGGTCAGAGTAAAGAGCTCCATGAGGAGAGAGACAATCCCTACGTTGCTCTCTGTTGTGTGGCAGCAAAAGGCCTGGCTCAGAATGGACACATAAGAAACTCATCAGAGAAGAGAGATTGCTGGGGAATGAGTAACAGAGTCCTTGGGATGAGACTGGACCCTCAGCATATCAAAATGGTTCATCGTTTCTTTTGCTGGGTTATGAGACTGTAGCAAGCGGATGAGCTATTTACCCACATGGTACAGCCTCGAGCACTGTCAAACCACAAGGCTTCATTTCAAAGTGCCATCGTGTGCCTACTAGGATTGTTCACGACAGCCCCCTGACGGGTACAATTTTCAGTGCCTCCCTCATTGAACATTCAGTACTTCTAAAATTGTGCTAAGAAGACTGAAAATAATGAACTAAAAATATGAAAATAATATCCTTGTTAATGAAGACATTAGCCTTTTTGTGGTTCTTCATGATTCTAAAAAATCTGAGAAAGCTAGATGAAGGAAAGTCATGACATATTAATGATTTCAAATGTGTGCTGGAATTGGCAGAACAGAAAATGGCATGAATAATTCAAATAAGACACCAGCGTGGGTTTTTTTTTTCCCCCTCTCGCAAAAGGTTGAGGCATGAAAACCAAGGAAGGGGGGCTTCTGAAAAGACGAAATCATACATTGTGTTGTCCAGCCATCTCCTTGCGTTTGGAAGGTTAACGCAAGTTCAAGCAACCTAGGACACCATCTAGTTATTTTGAGGGGATTATATTGAAATCTTTTGACACTACATTTAGTTCTTTCTGACTCTGGCAGCTGCTGGGGAGAGTTAAGACTGAATGTTTGATGCCCAGTGAATTAAAGTCTATTTTTGAGCTCAAATCTCCAAATCCTAAAGGAATGGCCACTGAGAAGAAAGAAAAGCAAGAAGCAGCCCCAGGGGCAGCTGGTTTGGGGCAGTGTCTCCTTATCTCTGCCACACAAATGACGATGGGAATTGGATATGAAATGGTCTGAAAGGAAGCTTGGGGTACGGATGATGACTGTGAGTAGGCCAGGAATAAAAGCCAAAGCCCACACAGTTACCTTTTTGCTTTAATACCTTTTCTCCCTTGTCTTTTTACCTTTAAAAAGACAAGTTTACCTATAGCTACTTACTATACTACTTACTTACTTACTATAGCTATACTTTACCTATAGCTACTTTTGAAAACAAAGCTATAGTGTGCTGAAGAAGAGCAAAGTGTCCTTCAGCTGTGCATAGACTCTCATGACTGAATATGTCTGAGTGAGACTGAATTTCTGTTCATATCTATGGGATATATATTGCATATATACACACACACACACACAAATATACCTATACATATAACATGTGCATGCACCCATATAATGAGTGTATTTTAACAGTGCAGGGAAGAAATATTTTAAAAGAAAATTGCTATGAGTAGGCTCAAGGCTGAAATTAATGAAGAATGAGGGTTTAAGTGACTAGGGTAAGAATGAACCTCAGGATGACCATGAATTTAAAGTTTTTCAGAGGTTCAGTACAGAAGATAAATCAATAGGTACTTGAATCAATCCATAAATTATCTGCTGCAGGTTGTCTTTTAGAGGTTGGCCCAAAGGGATTAAAACAGAAGGAAAATTAGAGAAATCAGCCCACAGGAAACGGTAATCCATTCACCCCATCCACCCGTCTATCCATCCATATACTGGGTGTACACTCAGAATAAAACTCAGAACTGCTCTCTTCACTGAGCTCTCAGCCCAGTGGCTGACAGAAACAAGAAAACACAGACTCTGGTTGCCATTCACTGAGCTGTGACGAGGCAGGAGTAAGGGGCTCTAGGTATGCAGAGAGGGGACAACTATCATTCAGGAAGAAGCCATCCGAGATTTCAGACTTTCGAGAGTCAGAATGCAACTCCTTTCTGTAAGGATTAAACTCTATGAAAGCTAAATGAGCTATTTTAGTTCCTTATTTACACCACATAATTTATATAATCCTTTCTACATGTTTTAGGGGCACTTTCCAGTAAGTAGCTCTCCACATTTTAAAAACTGAAATAAATATCTGATTTTTAAGCTCATGCCCAGCTATGTGCAAATTATAGAAATAAATTTGTTAAACACCTTATACATTGCTTAAAAAACAGACCATGCTCATAATCAAATAAAACTTGCAGATTTTAAATTAAGCACCTACTATGTGTTGAGCCTTGTGCTAAAAGTTTCACATAGTTACATAGCAAAAATCCTGTAAGAAAACATTGCGATTCCTATTTCACAAAAAAAAGAAAAAATATATATATATATATACACACACACACACCTATATCCACTTAGGAAGACTAAGACTTGGGCTCTTAGCTTTTGGTTTCAAGTTATTATTATCATTATTACCATTACTGTTATCCTCATCTTGCCATCATCATATATATGATAATGTGTATTACAGATATATATTTTAGTCATTAACAGCTTGCAACATAATAATACATATGACAAATATTTTTAGTCTAGGAAGACGTTAAAGATTACCTATTTCAGGGTGACCTACAAATGAAATATGTCTTGTCGGCCAGCATAGTATTTTGTTTAGTTTAATTTGAATGTGAATATATCCCTTCAGTGTGTGCGTAGGGGGTACAGCTGCCAGGGGTGAGGCAGTAGGACTGGTTTTCCAGGGCATCCACTCACAGCCTGGTCCCAAAGGCTTTGAGTTAATGTTCCCTGAATCTTGGCATAAGCCCTTCCTTTAATGAGTGAGGAAAAAATGCCCAAGAGAGTTAATTCACCCCAAAGTCATAGCACTCGATGGCTCAATGGCCTTTGCTCAGGACTTTCGCATGCAGATACAGAGACAACCTAAATCATGGGAACCACATGCAAACACTGGTTGTGCTCTGAATCCAGCATGCATCAGACTCATCTGGGCAGCTCTTGTTTATTTGTTTTCTGATTTTAAAAAAATATCAAGAGGATACTCTGTTTGTCGTTGTAGGAAAAAGTAATAATGTACTTGTTTTAAAAGAATCAAACTATCCCAAAGGGTATATAATCAAAATCCTAATTTTCTACTCTCTAGACCAAAGTTGTTAATAATTACTTTGCATTCCTCTGAAAATTTCGAACACATAAAAAAGTAAATATATATCTTTATATCTTCTCCACTTCTTTGAAAAAGAAATGACACCACAATGCTTTTACTCTTTCAGTTATTGCATCTTGTGACTAGTTGATAAGGTTCTATGGCTATATGTAAGGATCTATCTTACTCTTCTAAAGGCTACATGGTACTTCACTGATTGGAAGTTCCATAATGTATTTAACCAATCTCCTCTTGATAGATATTTAGATTATTTCTAGTATTTCATTGTTATAAATACATTTTTAATGTATCTTTGCATATATATATATATGCATATTGTTAGGATAATATCTTAGAATTTCTGAGTCAAAAGGACATAGAACTTTTAAAAATATTCTGATAGTGGGACACCTGGGTGGCTCAGTGGTTGAGCATCCGCCTTCGGCTCAGGGAGTGATCCCGGATTTCCAGGATCGAGCCCCACATTGGGCTCCCTGAGAGGAACCTGCTTCTCCCTCTGCCTATGACTCTGCCTTCTCTCTCTGTCTTTCATGAATAAATAAATAAAATCTTTAAAAAAGAAATATTCTGATAGAGATTTCTAAATTGCCTAACATTGGTGTGCTGAAAACAGCCTGTACCAGTTCACAAAAGCCAATTGGTAGATATGCAAGAATTTTGTGAGCCAATTGTCAAGCTTATAACTTGAAATCATGGTGGGAGTACTAATAGGAATCTGGGCATTCATTCATTCACTTATGGCAAGCCAGTTTACCAGCACACCACTGCCTATAATTAACACTTATTTGGGGAGGGAAATTTTTCGAAGGTAAGGCCCCATTGCAGACCTACAGAATCAGAATAGGAATGTCAATAGGAATGGAGAATCTGGACTTCTAGAGACTCACAGGAGTTCAGTAATCCAACTGGAACCAATGGTGAGGAAATCTCAGCATTGTTCAGAGAAGGGGAGGGAAGTCAGAGGAGCTATTAGGAAAAGATACTAATTGGAATTTGAGGACTGTTTAGGAGTAAAATATATGATGGATTCTAGAGATGATCCAGGTGTGGGAGGTGTTTTCTTCAAATATATGAAAAATGGACTTGCAGAAAGCAGAGGTTACATGCAGGGGTGGGGGGTTCCTCTCACTCAGCTGTTCACATAGCCATCTGCCTTCTACTTTTTGTTAGAGCTTACCTCAGAACTTCCCCTAAACCTCTCCCTAGTTGTTCTACCAATTGCAGACTCACATACACACCCCAAGGATGAGTCAAGCTTTTACCTCTCTCCCCACCTTCAAAATCCTTCTTCAGATGTAATTGAGTTAAACTTAAGTGAACGACCTCAAGGGCATCAATATATACTCACCCCAAAAGGGACTATCTCCCTGGATTAGGTTCTGAGCTGCACATGTCCTCAGAGACCTAGAAGTCTTGGAGGACAGATAGGATTTTTCTGACCAAGAATATCACAATGACAAAACAACAACAACAACAACAAAAAACTAAAAATACCCAACAACTCACTCCCCAACTTCCAAAAGATCTTAGGAAGCTCTCACCTGAGAGCTATGATAACCTTTCTACCCACCACACACATCCCCCACAATACCCCTCCACTGTTGTTTTAGCTAAAGGTGGAAAGGAGACTAGCTATAAATAATTGCAACACAATTCAATGAAAAGTGAAAATTCCATTGTCTAAATTGTTCTACTATTTTTCTTTTTTATTAGATGACTGGTGAAGCAGATCGGATAACCAAAGAGGCACTTTGGAATGTTAGTATAGGGCATCGATTCTAGAGTTGGACTAAGCTCCTATCTTAGTTCTGCCTTTTATCAGCTGCTTGACTTTAGGTTTGTTGCTTAACTTTTGTGTACCTCAGTTTCCTTATGTGTATACGATAACAGCACCTATCTCACAGGGTTTTGTGAGGCTTCAATAAGGTAATATATGTATAATATCTGGTACACACCTGTATACATCGCTTAGAACAATGACAGCCACATTAATTACTTCTATATGCTGTAGCTATTTTGTTTGTGTGGACAAAGTCTTTCAAATATTAATTCCTCACCTCACATTGTTTCTCTCTAGGTGGACAAACCCTGGGACAGGAAAATTAAAGCCAGTTTCATTGCAACAGGAGGAATATATACTATATGATAGATGAGAGAGAGAAAGAGAGAGAGAAAATAGAATGCTTTAATCATATTTTTCCAGCAGTTCCTTGCTCACAAAAAACACATCAAAATTATTCATTTCAACAAGCTACCATGGGATATAAGGTTCAAAAATAATTGCTTTAGACCTCAATTTTGACAGACCTTATAAGAGTTTTCCTTACTTTTAAAATCACTAACTCAGTGTGAAAAAAAAAGTTTAAATTGGACAATATCTCCTCTTCCATCACTTAAGGTTTATTTGCTTTTCTCTTTTTAGTTGGCCCATCTGAAGGGGTTTAATGGAAGCAATGGGAGCCAAGCAGGGTAATAAGGCTCTAACTGACCAGGAAAACTTGCACAGAAAGTGCAGGAGGAAAGGGCATTTCATTCATCTCTTTCCCCGAGATCAGCGCTGTCTGTGCCCTTTCCCCAGAGGCAAAGTCACCAGGAAAGAAATGAGTCTCTCGCTGAATGTGGGTGGAGGGTGGAGAGACCTAGAATCTGTTTTATATTTACTCATCCTGATGTATACTGACTCGATGTCACATCTGTGGTGACAATAATACAGCAGTTCTATTTCCTTATTTGCTCCTTACAAATTAGGGATTTTTAAAAAAGGCTTATAGTGACGTAATGTAAAATGTATTCAAACATCCCAAGTGTTGAAAAAAAAAGTACAGCCATAGTTTTTGTATTTATCTTAGTATAGGAAATAAAACCTCATTTGATGGAAAGCTACATGTCGTAGAAGTGTATACATTAACATTACAAATTCAGTGCAAGTTCCCTACTTTACATTTGCTGGAGGAAACCTAATGCCAATTAGTGAAAATTGAATTATAGCCTCTTCTGAATGAAGTGTGTTTTGTGATGTCGGAAGGTGTTGCAGGCAAAAGAAAAATCGTGTTCAGAGACTTACAGGGTAGAAGGAGCACAGAGTCTTTATTAGAGGAACAGAAGTTCTGGATGGGTGGATGAGGGTGTAGAAACAGTGAGAAGCAAAAACAGGGCTTGTGATAGGTCATTTTATGCATCAACGTCACTGGCCAAAGAGATGCCCAGAATGCTAGTAAAACATCATTTCTGGGGGTGTCTGTGAGGGTATTTCTGGAAGAGACTAGCATGTGATTCAAGAAGACTGATAAATTGCCCTCATCAATGTGGGTGGGCAGGATCCTCTAACTCATAGAAAGGCCTGACTAGAACAAAAATGGCAGAAGAAGGACAAATAAATCTCTCTCTCCTGAGCTCAGATGTTCATCTTCTCCTTCCCCTGGAAGTAGGGCCCCTGGGTCTCCGGCCTTCAGACTCTGGGACTTAGACCTCCCCTCTCCGTCCTCAAACTGGCTCTGAATTATAACCACCAGCTTCTCTGGTTCTCCAGCTCGTAGATGGCAGGCTGTGGGACCTCTCAGCCTCTACAGCCATGTGATCCAGTTCCTATAACAAATTTCCTCTTATATCCAGTAGTCCTCCCCACCTTACCTGGGGCTTCACCTTCATTGGCCTCGGTTACCCATGCTCAGCTGCAGTCCGGGCGCAGACGATCCTCCTTCTGATGTGCATGGTCAGAAAGTCAGTAATAGCCTAGCACCATGTAGCAATGCGCATCATTCCCCTTGCTTCATCTCATCCCATGGGCCCCATCTCACGTCATCACAAGAAGAAAGGCAGGTACAGTACAATGAGACATTTAGGCGAGGTATTCACATAACTTGTATTACTGTATTACTTGTATTACTGTATATTGTTGCACATGTTCTATGTGCAACATAGAACACTATTGTTAATCTCTTACTGTGCCTAGTTTATAAATTAAATTTTATCATAGGTTATGTATGTACAGTTGACCTTTGAACAACACAGTTTTGAAACATGCAGGTCCAAGGCCTTTTGTATGTGAGGTTTTTTTTCAATATCAGTACTGAAAATGTATTTTTCTCTTTATTATAATTTTCTTAATAACATTTTCTTTTCTCTAGCCTACTTTACTGTAAGAATATAGTATATATTGAATCATGATATTGTATATCTGAAACTCATATAACACTCTTGATTATACTTGAATTTAAAATGATAAATTAATGAAAAATTTTTAAAAAGAATACAGTATAAAATACATATACAAAATATGTGTTACTAGATTGCTTATATTTCCAGTCAACAGGAGGCTATTAGTAGTTAAATTTTTGGTGAGTCTAAAGTTATGTGTGTATTTCCAAGTGCATAGGGTGCCATTGCATCGTTCAAGAGCCATCTGTACAGGGAAAAACATAGTGTATATATATATATATATATATAGTTTGGTGCAATCTGCAGTTTCAGGCATCCCCTAGGGGCCTTAGAACACATCCCCCATGGATAAGGAGGGACTATTGTATTTCTGTATATCCCAGTGGCTCTGTTTCTCTGGAGAACTCGAATACAAGGTTATAGAGGACCCCTGAATGTGAATCATGAACAGTTGTGTCCTCAAGATATGGCTTGGAGTTTGCAACATCAGCATCACCTAGGAAATTGCTAAAAATGCACATTCTCGCCCCATCTCAGATCTACTGAATCAAAAACTGGGGTTGGGGGGGAGGGTGGTGGGAATGAGTAATCCGTGTTTTAACAAGCTGTCCCGGTGCTTCTAGTACTTTGATTCTATCTAATGGTCTGAGAACCAGGAGTATGGACCATACTCAAAGGTTTACCCTGCACACTGGAATCAGCTGGGAAGCTCTAAATATTGATTTCTGATCCCCACCCCAAACAATTACATCTGGGAGTCCAACTCTGGCATAGGTATTTTCTGAAAGCTCACCAGTAGTCCTAATATGGGGCCAGGGTTGAGAATCACTGCCTCAGGCTGACATTTTATAATCTGTAACATTGTAGGACAAGCTTCACTCTCAGAGGGAATTCTTTGATAACCGGATCCCTTCTATGTTAAGCCTTAGTGACATTGGTCTATAATTAACATCACCTATTTTCTAATGGCCATGCCCTTAGCAAGCGTATTTCCACTCTTAATAACAGAAAGTCCTCTGAGCATAGATAGCATGAGGTAAGCTTCCTTTTGGAGCAGACTAAATCAACTGAAGATTCAGAGAAATGGGTCCAGAGTAACCAGATTTTTTAAATTGAATTTACAAAAACAATTATTTGGGAGGGAAGCTGGGAGAATGGGAGGAAAGAGGGGAGTGGTAGGGAAGGGAGGGACACAAATACCTGTGAAGAAAAATAGAGCTTTCATACTTGTCTTTTTTTTTTTTTTTTCATACTTGTCTTATGAACTAGAGAAATAAAGTAGCCGTAGTCCCTTTGGTCTAAACAGGCAGCTATTTCTTAAATTTCAAATATCACCTTCACTTGTTACACATCGTTGAACACTTGTTAATTGGGCAAACTTTGATAATGAAAAACTACCAAGTATTGAGCACTTCCAGTAGGATCACACCCTAGGGGAGGCAGCTTAGGTTCTAAAGTTGGTATATAAATCGGAAATCAGTCACAAACACCACTGCACATCCCTTAATAGCTGAGATACAAGAGGCACATAAGAAACAAGTCCCCATGAGATCAGCTGATCACCTCCAACCCCATGTTCCTCTGAGTTCAGCTGTGTCACCCATGGATTGGATGCTTGCTTCAAGGTCCCCCCTCCACCTCTTGTTGGTGCTTTACAAGCATTATCTTTTTTAATCTCCATCACAGTCCCATGATGCAGAGATTATCATTAATATGTTATTGTTATCTCTATTTTCTTATTTTACAAATAACTGAGATTTGGAGAAGTCAATTGCCCAACGCTGGGTACTGGTGCCCAAATTAGGACACAGTGTGTACAACCACAGGACTCAGAGCCACGGCTTCTCTATAGCAGAGCCAATTTTAAAATGATTTTTCCTTAGTTGGGTCCTTTTATCCTCATATCATTTCCAGTGACAACAAAGCTTTTCTGAGCAATTAATTATGATCCCAGCAAGATTGTTGAGCCAGTGCTATGGGATGAAGGCAGAACTTCGTCCCTGCCCTCGCACCCTTTCCCAGTCCCTGCTTGGTCTCCAGAGAAGGGAGCCTGGGATGAAAAGGCTCTCCTTGCAGCTGACAGGTCACATATATAAGCATCCCAACGTGAGGCTTTGGAGGAAGAAACCGTGGAGAATGCCAATAGTTTGAAAAGTTATCACATCCCTTCTCAGCATCCCCAGGCTCAGCTAGAACCTTCTTTCCTTTCTACTAAGAAAACAGACTCTGTGAAGGGGCAGACATTTCCAATTAATGCCCAGAATAAAGCCAGAAGAAACTCGAAAGAGCTTCTCAGATGATTGATTGCCTGCTCAGTACAGCATCTCCTTGGGCCCAGTCTCCCCCTCCTCCTGCCTCCCGGCCTCTGTGCTACTACACACAGGGAGCAGAGAGGGGCTCTTCTCATCACCCACATTTCCTACGACTTTAATCCAGAGCAGGAAGGAATAGTTTTGTCTGGAAGAGAAACAGAAGCAATGAAATACCTCCCTGTTTCAAAGCCACTACCTCTTCAAATAATTCAAATCCCAGTCAGTAGTTAATTGATGAAAAGCAGAGTTGTGTGAGCCCAATTAAACTCTTTGAGCTGCTGCACACAGATGTGCAGGTTGCACACTGAGCAACTGCATAGATTGCAATGTGAATGACATCCCCTGGAGTTGTACAGTGCATAATCTGCATGGCCATATGTGGTGGCCCTGCCAACTATCCCTGAGGCCATCCCAAGCCTACTTGATGTAGTGACAAAGCTTGCAGGCAC